>NC_143012.1:295189368-295548118 GCF_055824585.1 Amblyomma mixtum
CCGTTAACGCTCAGACGCACTATTCGTATAAAATTTGCGGCAAACACTCCTGGCGGCTGCAATCGAGATCTGTTATCGTTTACGAAGCGAGCTCACGTACGTCAGCATGGGAGGCTTATCGGACATGGCCGGTGGTTAATGTCTAGACTCGTTGAACTTGTGCCGATATCAGCAAATAATGCTCAGTCGGCTATTTCGCTATCCGATCCAGAAAACACTGGCGTAGCAGTGCCGCGGCTGTGTAAACATTGGAATTTTATCTGACCGGCTTAGCTACTTCGAGACACCGCAGTTTTGCCGGACGCATTGTTGGTACAGCATCGACGTACCTGTCCTGTCGCGTGTTCTCCCACCAGCAATGACGATCGTAGGGGTAAGTTCGAGACAAATTTTCTAGTCGGTATTTCCAAATAGAACGACAATTTTGTGTTTTTTCTTTCAATTTAAGTCATCTTGTTCAGTTGTCCCTATTTTCGTGAACTGCATTTAAACAGGAGTATATCAGTTCAGGTAGAGCAGGACCGTGTGGAACGCTGCTTCCTAATTCAGCCTTCCAGTGAGTGCCCTTGATTATTCGGCGAGGTTGACATCTTGAGCTTGTCCCCTAGCAAAGGCAGCACGGTGTAAGACAAGATGGACTCGGGTGTGATTAGGGATGCATTCATCAAGTATAAGAAAGGCTCTACTGCCGTCCATTCATCTACGAATTAAACAAAGCTAGATTTATGATATACTTGTAATCGCCAGGTCGATGCCCTGCTTGAAAACCATGGACAGCTAATGCGTCCCCACGCATAAACTTTCTAAATCCACAGGGTAGCAAGTCTCGCGAACTATTTTCTGAGTGCAACTTGCTATCCAAACCTTTCTTACTTTGGTCGTAGGCAACCCAGTGCCGCCGTTTTTAATTCCGCTCTTATGCTGTTAAGGCTACAATCGTCGGAGTACAACAGTGAAGCCCCGATGTGTTTCAACAAGGGTGCTTGACGTTACGCACATACATACATTTTTTTATTGCACAGATAAGATACATAATGTTTGTGCTGATGTTCTATCACTACGCGCGGCACGAGAATCTGGGCTTATTAATTCTACTTTGCGTGGTGCACATTCAGTACCACGAGTGATGACACACATGTAGATGCGTTCATACGAGTGCCCTGTTCTGGCGTATTGCGCTGTGTTCATGTACGGTATCCAATAGGCCTTGCTGAACAGGTGCCTATATACTGTTACGTTTCGCCTTCGTCGTGAGGGAAAACCGGCGCGGTTGCAGCGAAATGCCGATGAGTCATTCAAGGCACGCGGGGTCAGCTCCCGGTTCAGCCACGGAAGCGACGACTATGATCCACCCCGAAACTAGCCAGCGCAGCTCTGCAGTGCACCCTCTTCTACAGAACGAAGTTAGCTGCTAAGGCCGGCAGTACTTGACATTCCGAGGGGCCAGGGGGTCAGCTGGGTCCAGTCATCAAGTTTGATAGCGGCCTCCATCTTCCAAGAAGTTGACAGCGAGCGTTTTTCCCACCCCGCTTGGACTTGCACGTAGCCTGGACCGTGCACGTGCGACCACATTAAAAGCGTGGGAACGCCGCTCGCCGACATTCCGGAGTCTGCGCGGCGTAGATGCCATCCTCCTCTCAATCTCAGCACGTGACAGAGGCGTGTTCCCTAATGAGAGTGTGTGATGAGTGCCACAGCGAACTTACCAGGACACGCCTTCCTCGGCATGCCCGGCCCCCATCCAGGGAGTTCAGGGAAAGAAATCGCTATAAAACTCGTAGCCTTGCCTCCGTCCTCCCTCATTCCCTCTCCGGCCCGACCATGCTACGTGATCCTTAAAAATGCGTGAGCTGTATTTGTTTGCACACTTGCCTTTAGTGGCTACTATTAAGCGTCCCATAGTTGAGTATCTGTCTTCGTGGAAAAAAAAATCAAGGTATCTCGCGCTGTAATGACGTCAAGCAAACGTCTCGCACCTAAGTGGTTGTCTATTGGTATGTGCTGTACAGTCATTGACATAGTTTGCAGGACGCCAATTCGCGGCAAAAAGAAAAACAAATGTGATTGGTCAAGTGAAGTAGGTCAATGAAAAGCATATAGCATGAGTAGACATGCGTCCTCCATCCACTGGAACGAACTTCAGCTGATTTTTGAGCGAAGTACTTCAGAAACATTTTTTTCCCTCGCGAATCCGAGTACCGCAAACTTCTGCCCATTATACTGCGCATCGTCTTTCGTGTAAGCAGGGGCGCCTTCGTTAATTAAACGATAAGATCTTCGTCCCCAGACAATCCTAAAGTTGTCGCATTTCAGTTTGAGGACATTCGATTACGCCTGACCGTGTACGGCGCCGTGACGTCACCCGTTAAGGAAATTACAGGCAGCGACGGCGCGGGCTGTTCTACTGCGGTAACCTGCGCAGCGTGTGCGCGACCGTGACGTGTGTGCGTGTGTGTGCCGCCGACAAATAAGCGCAGCCAAGCGGTTCCCCTTGTTGCAGAGTGGGGGAGAAAAAGAAGAACGCCGCCGCAGCCGGTCGATCCCATTCGCGTGGAGCGCACTCGTCGCGGCACCCACGTGGCCCTGCTGGCAGCCATTGTCTCGCGTTTCTGGGACGTCCCGCGCTCACAACCATATAGCGAAGCTCTCCCCACCACCACAGAACTCGCGCGCGCTGGCACCGGAGCACCTCTCAGCAATCTTCTCTCGGTGGCCTGGGTGGTGTGACTCGATCCTCACTGCCTGAAAGTGACGTCCGCAGGGCTGACCAGGAGCGGCGTGTTTGAGGAGAGGTCGTCTGCTTCTGGCTAACGTTGACGTATCCTTCGGTTAGTGATCGATTTTCCTTGGCAGAACTCTTGGAATCGTCTCATCGTTCTTAGGCTGGTATTTGCTGCGCTATGGTCTTTGTGGTTTGTGGGCCGTTATGGTCCGCTATGGTCTCTGGGTCGGCCAGGACTGGAAAATTTCCCTAGATTTTCTGAGCTCTTGCTTCTAAGGTCATCGGATGTGTACCACGACGGCGTTGGTGCCTTTTTTAGTGAGTGGCATCGCGCGCTGTCTCGCTGTTCTTCTGGTAAGGTGTATCAGAGCATTCAGCACTGTTCGGATTTTCCGGTACTTTTGCTGTGCATGTCATATTTCCACAGTATAGGCAAGCATTCTCAGCAAGCTATACGTGAACTGTTCCCTCACGGTGCGGGCGTCCAATCCCACAGCTCAGAGACATTCCTTTTAGCTCAGAGCCCCCTTGTTGTCTTTATTCATCTATCTCTTTGTCCTGGCCTGACATATCCCCACTTTCGCGCCCTTTTCGTGTAGCCTTCCGTCTAAACTGAACCCGCGCACTTGTTTTTCTGTCGCAAAGGCCCTGTAGCATGCTGATAGTTGCTTGATTTATAACGACTCCACGTGCCAACTGTTTCTTCGGAGAGGTCGCAAATCTTCCCGTTCCCTGCGACTTCGTTGAAGTAATACCACCGCTTCCAGTCATTCTCTGCGTTTCGTGAATTCGCCGTGCTCAAATTCATACTTGCTGTCTATAACCCCTCTTTGCTGTGAGATTTCGCGTCGTAGTCCCTCAACTTAGCTACAGAGTCCACCCAATCTTCAATACGTGGAATTGCGGCTTTCAACTGTGATGGGAGTGAGGGTAAGTGTTTATTTCCTTTTCTGGATCTCCTTTTAAACTTCGAAATATAGCTCTGTGCGCTTTTATTTCTTTTCGCTTCTTACTATACCGGTCGATGGGTCGCCGTCGCTGCGCGAGAGGTCAGTAACCTTTCGAGATGAACTTTCCGCTTCGTGCTCAAAATTTGAAACAACGTCCTCCAAATGTCGACGAGGATGATTTCCTCCTTCAGCGGCAAGAAAGTTCGAAATCGACAACACGCCGCAAATTGAATCCGAACCTAACTTTCGCGTCGAAGCTACGCTGAGCGACCTCTCGTGACCTTGTGGCCGACGTCCAGCATAGAGGACGTCCTCAAGAGGCCCTCAAGATCTCGTCTTAGCGCATCTCTCCAGTAAAAAATAAAGCAAGGGGGAGGGGGCATGATAGGAGCTTTTCTGCGCGGGCGGCCTACGTTTCTTTCTTGGGAGGTCCTTTCAACCGCGCTAATGGCTGCGACGGTGACAGTCGGACAGGCTGTGAGAGAGAGCCGCGGAGAACGGTCGCCAGTAAACGCCCGAGAGTATCGCGCTTTCGCCCACGGTCGAAGAAGGAGGCGGTGAGGAGACAGAAAAGAGCCGTCGCCTTCTCGGTCGTGACTCCGCGGTTGAGTCGTGACTGCGCTGTTGGTAAACAAACGGCGCCGGGAGGCGGCGACTCTCCCGCTGGGATGAATGCTCGGGCTGCGTCACGCTTGACGCGCCCACGCTGGCGCAATGTGGCTCACGCTCATCATCGGCGCCGTCTTCCCTGCCGTCGCTGCGACCGAGCGCTTAGCGAGGGCCTTTGTCGCCGCGACTGTGTCGTGCTGTGTCCCTCCGAGGCGCGTCCGTGTCCGCCGGTCAGCAAGTTACGAAACGGCGACGATGCCTTTCTGTGTGTTCGTAACCTGTTGGTTTACTCGCTTGACTAAGCGAAACCCGACAGCGAGTTGGCGGGAAAGTTCGTTGCTTTGCTGATCGGGCTTCAAGCGTTCGCGGTTGACAAGCACGATTGAGTAATGTGGAACGTCGAACTCATGAAGTGAGTATACGAAGTGTTTAGAACTGGTAAACTGAATGGATATTTGGTATGAACAGCGCGAGGAAACCGGCTAACCGTTTGAGTTTACCGACATCTGCTCTTGCATACCTTCCCACTATGTTCATGTGGTGCCCACGTCATTCGCACAAAGCATGCGACCTTATGGCAGTTGAATAGAAAAAGTTAAGTATAGGCCAAGCAAAGAACTCTTTCTACTCCGACCTTCACGTGCAGGGTTATTTCGCTACCGCCGTGTCTGCGTGCATAGTCGGTGCTTGAGTCGATCTTACATTATATGCGCGCTGTGCTGAGAGTCTTGTTATGACAAGTTGTCAAAAGTCTACTTGTCAAAAGTGACACATACTCGAAGGAATGAGAAGAAAAAAAAGGTTAATTATCCAAATACTCCACTCCTTGTACATAAGTGCGTTTGTATCCGCTATGCACCCTGGCCAATCCCCCGCCGTGGGTATGTGCCATTGAGCCTGAGGACATCATCATCATCATCATCACCACGTGCCAAAACAACCTGCGGGCTATTAGGTGCACGCGACGTATAATTAAGAGCACCGGATGAATTGTTTCACCACCTCGTGTTCTTTAGCGCGAACCAAAATCTCAGTGCAAGGGGGCTTTCGTATTTCGCCTCCTTCTGAATGTGGCGGTTGAGGACATGATAAAATCTGAACGCATAGCCGACACAACGGTCGACATATTATTTCAGCGCGATGAAACAAACTCTTCGAGTTTGAAATTTTTAAGTGAACATGTGGACTTCGCTCAAGTACTGCGCCACAATGGGCCCTTCTTCCGTATCGCTGTTGAGTAAGTTGATAACATTGCGTGTTCTGTTCACACTTCACACTCATGTTCAGTGTGTAAGGAAGGAAACTGTTCGTATGCTTTTGACGCACTTCAGCGGCATTTTCGATTTTTGCTCGCTATCTTCCGTCCGAAGAACTCCTACTACTGTGTCAAGATAAGAACCGTCGAGCGTCGTTCTTATCTCCGGTCACTGACCGGGACCTACTTCCCCACGGAGGCGAAAGCAATATTTTTTCGTGTTCTTTCTTTAAAATTTTAGTTTAGTTTAGTGAAGCCAGTTTGTCCGTTTCTTCGCATTCAAAATGAACCAACCTGTCCGAGAGGCGGAGACTGCAGTTACCACTCTGTTGCTCGTGATGCACGTGTCCACCGGCGTTGTCAGAGCACGAAAGAACGGCAGAAACAAAGCCGCCCTTCCGATCGACCGGAAACCACTGGGACCACTTCCGATTTGATAAGCGCGGCCCCTGGACGCGTGCCTTAGACCGGAACTACCGATTGCTCCGCCCACTCCTCAATCGAGTCTTGCTCTCGTAGTCGCGGAAGTGGAGCCGAGCTTTGAATCGCCCGTATACACACTGTCTGTGCTTCCATTCGATGGTCGTTTGTCTGCTTTCCCCCACTCCTCTCTCTCTCCCCCACACTCTCATCCTCCTTCTTCAACTCTCTGGCCACTTAGTCGCGCGTCTCTTGCGTGAGTATCTGCGGCCACGCGATCGGCGTTGAGAACTGGCCGTTTTGCCGCGCCACAGGTCTTCTCTCCAAACACGTCACCTTTCTTCCCCCTGCCCCCAGTTTCCGCGCCGTTTTCTGAACCCGTTATTCGGTTACTGCCTCCCGTGAGATTGAATAGCTTGTTTGCCGCGCGCGGTTATGGAGTCCCATTCAGGCGCGCCTATTACGCGCACCAACGGCGCCGGGCTTTTTCCTTTTTTTTTTTTTGTCCCGCTCGACGCGTTGTGTTCGCCGAGACGTAACCGCGGCGCGGCCACTTCGCCCAAGCTCGTTTATCGACTGACGGCTCCTGTCAGGAACTTCGCTCGCCATAGTCCGCATCGTTTTTTTGACAGAACAACTGGGCCGTGCCGCATTCCCCTCGCGCGCAGCGCCATGCGATGCCCTCCTCCTCCTATATACACCCTCTCCAACATCAGTTGCGCGTGCGTGCCGATTCAAACGGCGCCATTGTCTCCCGTTGTTATTCTCCGGCGAAGAGGAGAAAAATGACGTATGCACTGGCGAGCTGCTCTGCCTGCGTCCTTTAGTGCAGCTACGTCGCCTTTGTATGCGGAGAGTAAATGCAGAACTTGCGCTCGGTAGCACCTAGTTCGGCGAAAGCTTTTTAAAATCACCGCGCTCCTTTTGCGTAGATGCTCGCGTGCAAGCAGTGAGGTTCGGGAGTGATTTCGCCGTCGGCGTGACACATTTATGCTAGACATTTTTTCTTTAGCCGCGTAGAGGATCATACCCGACAATTCTGGACAAGGAAAATTAGTTTTTAGCAGGAAACCGTTTACTAACGTAATTTTGTCATATAATGTAATATTTCGCTAGATATCATCATGTCAGTATATATCATTATATATCAATATATAAATCAATATATCCGTGGATCACCCGACGGCAATCTTGTAATTTTATTTATTAACGTTTTTGAATGGTCAAAAGAATTCCCCGCTGGTTTTCAAAGCAGTCTTAAGTCTTCGATGCGATCGAGGGGAACGCTGGAAAAGAAATATTTTGCTACATAACTGAAGAATGGATCATTACCTTCAATATTTTCATAATGATGTCTTACAGTTTTCCAATTTTAAAAATTTCGACAGTGTTGGACATGATAATGAACAGAGCCAAATAATTTGCATAGGGATGATTGACACCGTAGCTCTGTGTGGCGGCTATATTCCGCTGCACTCATTCTACCACCGTGCAGCTGGCGTGGAGGTCACTCGCCGGTCACGCTGGAGTGGACGCTACAGCAAAGGTGGAACGCCGCTGACCATCTTGGTCATTCTTGCCGTTCCCATTCCTCTCGGTTCGTTCAACAACCTCTTGAAACAAAAGCGGTCG
The DNA here is from genome assembly GCF_055824585.1 of Amblyomma mixtum. Lineage (NCBI taxonomy): Eukaryota > Metazoa > Arthropoda > Arachnida > Ixodida > Ixodidae > Amblyomma > Amblyomma mixtum. The sequence goes on from NC_143012.1 coordinate 295,196,957, forward strand.
TTTCTCAGCAAACCCAAAAAGGAATTAAGTTCGCTGCCCGAGAGCACTTCGGTATCAAGAAGTCCCGTCCTGGCCTCTTCGCGGGTTATTGCGGACAGACCTACTTGTGGCGAAGTACGTTTCCTGTTCTGAGTTCGTTGCTGCGGCCGCTGGAGCGTAAACTTCATCATTCCTTCGCGGTTATATTTTCCCCCCTCGCGACTGTGATTTTTCCCCGATGCTCGGTGACCCGGCGTGCAGAGCGTCTTTGACGAAGAGGCTCTCGAATTTACATGCGCGTCTGCTCCTCCTCGGCTTGAAAAAGAAAAAAAAAAATGAAATGAATGGAGGTCATCCGCGGAAGGCGGTCGAATTCGGCCACGCGCACGAAGACGCCCCCCCCCCCCCCCCCCCCCCTCCTACCTCAAGATTAGATACGTTCTCGTGGTGCCGAACCGTAGCGTTTAGTACTTTGGAAATCAGCGCATACTGGCCTCATCTGCAGGCTTGGAGGCGACGAATCGGTGAGTCGGATGGAAGAACCACGCCTCGCTTGACTGAAAAACGCGTCTCGCATTTTCCTTAATCACGGCGTTATACCACTCAAGAGCGCCATCCGCTCTGGAGTGAAGGGGGCGTAACAGTTCGTGACTCGCTTTGTGTGAACCAACTAAAAGTCGTTCATGATTTAAGTGGGGGCGCAAACAAAACCCCATTTTCATCATGAACAGCTTCTAACTAGCCCAAGTTTCCATTCTGCTGAAATTCGTGCATCTGCTGTAGTAGGACTTCTCCCAAAAAGTGGGTTATGCATGGCCTTCAGCTCTATCTGTTCAGCGTGACCAATAACCAAAGAGTTCGCCAGAGTTTACAGCTTTGTGCAACCTCATATGGCACTAGACCCCACAGTGAAGCATAATAATAATGTGAAGCATAATAATAATAAGTGTCTCTCTTCCTTGCTTCTCCACTACTCTGTTTTCTGCCATGTTAGCGCGTTACAAAAACCACGCTTCAAATCGGCATGGCTTTGAGTTCAGCATCGTATCATCGGGCTCAAAGGTTTGCAATGAAGCAGTCTTGCTCTTTCGCAGACGTCTGAAGAACGGTCTGCAATAGCTTTTCGCCAACAGCGGTGTTGCTCCGTAAGAAACGTTGGCAGTACATTCCACTATACGAGCAAGTTTGTACTTTGAATTACTGCCGACCGGCGTCCTCGACATGTACAGACAGCCTCAGAATATACCAAAAGAAAACAATCGATTTGCGCGCAAGAACAAGTTCTGCTCCTGCAAAAAAAAAGCTGAAAACGTCTCAAGAGCATTATTCGGTCAGAGGAAAACTATTTAGAAGAAAGGAAAAAGTGTGTTTTTCATTTATGTCTGTACTGTACTCATTGGCTGAACGGGCACACATTGCCACTACTTATGCAGCAACCGGGTGGAACGTTACGGTCTGATGGCACCATTAACAGGCAGCCTGCCTACATTGAAACGTTTTTGGGTTTCCCTTTTTCGTTGAGCCGATTGGCGTCTTTGGTGTGGTGAGAAAAATGCAGTTCAAGTTCGTAGACATCTCTATGCTTCTGAAAAGGAAGAGTAATCTGATATAGTGCGGGCGCACAGAATGGAGTGGAGCCGAATTCCGAAGTCGGTGGCTAAATACTTTCGACGTAAAGCAGGATTTCATTACTTACGGGCCATTCTCGCCAAGCTAATAGCGCATGCAGCCAAACTGCGTAAATACACAGACACACAGTTTGTCTCGTAGATGCGCTACAGACATGTCACTACAGTCGGGTACAACTCCAGCCAATGGCGTCGACCGACTCTCATGACGTCGTGGTTAACCCCCTTACACCTGCTGGCGTGAAATTGCAGGGGGCGGTAGATGAAAGGGGAATAACCACGGCTTAATCCAACTAACCGCGGTGTCAAAAAATCTGTTGAGGCCTTTTGCTGGAGGCACGTGTCTGGAGGGCAGCCTCCGATGAACATCTGCCGCTTTGTCCTTGAGTTGTATCCGACTTTAGACGTGTACCCTGCAAGAAAATATCTCTGTGACATGTAAAATGCCCTAGTGTACCGTGCAAAAGAAGCGAGGGTTCGTCTTTGCAAACTGACCACGGCCAGGGTGCTACCGGATAAATGCGTCTTGTATTCCAGCTTCCATTGCATCAATGCAAGCTGTTTTACGCACTGAAAGTATTCGCGACACCCAAAAGTTATTGGCCCATGACTTATCGGCGTCGTAAACATGCGACTTGTTTTCTTGCTTGGGCCGGCGTTGGGCCCCCCACCTTGTTTGGGCAGCCCTTCATTGGGCGGCCGGTGCACTGATGGCTGCACCGTTTCCTCGTGGAAACTGCTCCGGCACCGTTCTGCTCTGTTTGACGCGGCGGAAAAGGCCTGTCCGGCACGCCCCCTTCTACTCCTCGCGCGCAGGCCGGGCCCCCTCCATCCACGGACCTGGCGTTGTTTCTTGTTCCCTACACCTCACTTCGTAAAAAGGGAAAAAGAAAAAGAAAGGCCGAGAAGTAAATGGCTTCACGCGACGATTTCGCCGCCTCGGTATACGTATTACCTGACCGGAGTTAGGCCTCTTTGTACACAGTCTGCGAGGAGACTGTAACGACTGTTCCAGCGCACCGACGGCGAACGCGGTCTTGAGAACGAGTTTACGGCGCCCGACTGTTTTTGTTTGGGACGGAACAGTCAATTGCGCTGGCAAGCGGAATCGTGGCTGGGCGACGCGTCCCTGCGCACTGGTGCGCGAATGCTACGGTAGCCCGAGTGAAGCCACAGGTGGAGAGGGAATGTCTGTTGCCTTCCCAAGGGTGAACTTCAGCGCGTGCTCAAAGGCCGGTCGTGCATACATATTCTTTGAGGAACGCCCATCGGAACTTAGAATAGGTGTTGGTCTAAACTGAGCGGTTATGGTGACAACACAGCGCAAAAGACGAGGAACCAGAGAAAGAAAGACACAGGACAGGCACTATTGTCACCATTAATATTTACCAACTAACCCTGTTGAACGTCTTGCTGAGCGGTTACAGTTTCGAGTCACTTTAACCAACTCCTAGACAGGCTCAGAGTGTGTTTCGAGCATTCTTCGGTCGCCCGTTAAAGAGGAACGCGATGTTAAAAACACGGGTGTTACCAAAATCGTCGATAGCAACTGTTTCGCGTGGCGCCTCTGTCGTATGCTCGGCACTGGGATTAGGCAATTTACTACAACGCCAAATATACATTACGTTGGGATATGATTTGTGTACTTCAATGTTTATATTATTCATTTATTTGTAAATCCTCTCGGAGACAGCTATCGCAATCTGATTAAACATTGCAGCGCTGAAATAGCACCATCACTTTTAACACGCCTGCCTTCCTCGCGAAAACAGAGATAAATCACAGGAATGAGTAAGCTTTTCACAAGCTACTCCTCTGCAACTTTTTTTTTGTAAGAGTATGGCAAGGTCTCCGCGTGCTCTCTGCGCGGGACAGAATTTCGCGTGTTGAGGCGCTTTTTTGCTCACTTGCGGCTGGCATAGTATTTATTGCTGCATGTGCAGCAACGTGAAAGATCAAGGCGTGATGCCGTCAGTGTCACAAGTTTAGCCACGTTCGAGCTGCTGTGACGCGTTTTCATTTGGGGCACATTTAACTAGTGTTTTTCTAGAACCGGTGCTCTTGTGTGCTTAGGTGTGTGCTGTACATTTTGTAGCTCAGGGTGGTTTGGTTGGTGATAATTTGTGAGATTTACTGCAAAAACAGGCATTTCGCAGCAGCAGCTGCGCTAGTGTTTTGTGGCCTTCACGATGTTTACGTCGTCGTGGTGGTAGTAGTAGTAGTGTATCTGTCATAACAGAAAATCACATACATCCCCACTCTTTAATCGCGTGATCATCTGCTGGCCAACATGGTGAAGAATTTTCCTGCTCACCAGTTGGGCAATGAGGGTCCGTCTTCGTTATCTGTGATTACGTGATCATGGTGTGCGTTGTGGTGGCCTATAGGAGTGGTCCCTTACTTGGAGGGGGGGAAGGGTTGTGGTGCGACTATTGTTGCTGCCTCTTCATCGTGTGGGAAAAATTAATCTCTAAACACACAGAGGGCCAGTAGGAGGTCTGCCTGCTCTTTGTTTCTTTGATGCTTGCAAGTTGCACACGTATGCGCTTGTGCGGACTGAGCTTCGAGCAGCGCTTGAAGCGAGAACATGACGCAAAAGAGTCGAAGACGGCGCTGAACTTACACTTTTTTTTTTAATTTTGCGGACACTACAGGGTGACCTCTTTTTGTGGCTCTCTTTGCAGAGCCTCTAAATTTGTTCCGATACAAAGTACATGCACTTACTCGCCCTTGTGAATTCAGCGCTGTACATACGTGAGTCTCTCCTCTGTCTTGTAACGCCAACAACCCACTCCAGTGCTCTATCTTCGTCACACAACTGAGAGAACAGTGTCTCCATTCCTCCATCTTGTATGTATGTGTGCGTGTGCTTCAACAACACATGTTTCTCACTCTCTCTCTCTCTCCCCCCCTTCTTTCCGTGCAGCGCAACTTTGTCCGCGAGGAGGAGGGCCGCGTGGTGCTGTACACCACCTCGATGGGCGTCATCCGGCAGACGTGGGAGCAGTGCCGCCGCGTGCGAAACACGCTGCAGACGCTGCTGGTGCGCTTCGAGGAGCGGGACGTCTTCATGAACCGCACTCACCAGAAGGAGCTAATGGACCGCACGGGCCTCCGGCACGTCGTCGTGCCGCAGCTCTTCGTCGAGGGACACCACCTGGGCGTGAGTGCAATGGCGCTTCTGGCTTCGATGGCCAGGTGCAATCGCTACACTCGTGTAGCATACCGTGCATCGTGTGACCGCTACCGGAATACCTGGAGCCCGCCACTGCGCACACGCTGATTGGTCCCAATGCGACAGGTTCGCGCGCCAGTAACTGGCGCCATCTGGCAACCTCAAGACGATCTGCGCATGCGCGCTGACGGCGCGAAGGCTCCCGATACTCCAGTAACGGTAACGATAGCACCGTAAACGGTATGCTAAATGTGTCTAATAACAATGCCTAGCCATACATAATGGAGAAACGCATGGCATATGCGATGACCGCTTAACTGTTCACCGCACACAGAGCTGGCGGAGAAGGGCCGGTGTTGACGGCAGAGGAGTACGCGGCAAAATCAAACTTTGAGACGCATTTCTTGAGGCCGACGAGCAAATTTCCGCTGGTTGACGTCTCGTATAGCCTTCTGAAAACGCTTAAATCTGTGCTTTGTAACAACCGATGAGGTCACTACGAAATTGTGTTTGACAGCGTTTCGAAGAGAGCTTTGGCCAGTTTTCCGTAAAGAAAGAGTAGCAAATTGTAGATCTCCTCGGCTGTAGCGAGCTCACTCTCAAGAATAAGACTTGTATCGTATTATTTACTTCTGTCTTGCGTGCACTTACTTCATCATTAACTGGGTTTACCGTTCACCCGATGGCCGCAGCCCCGAATTCGTCAACGAATCTCGGCATCGCTGGGAAAGGCACCCACTGTGATACAGCGCGAACATTACGGGGCCTGTTGGGGCTATTTACAGCGCTATAAAACGCGCTCCCACGGCGAGCGCACGTTTTCTTGCGCATATAGTATGCACGCACACTATCGCCCGTATACCTACGGACTGTACTACGCACGCGGAAATTCTTTTCTTCTTCATCGAGGCGCGCTCGACACCGAAGCGGCAAAGCGGCCGCGCTGTGGCCCGTAATTGTTACAGCGGCCAGCGAACGCTATAAAACAGCGCGTCGTGAAAGCTTCGGCACGAATTCTGTTTTCCTAGCGTTTAATGATTTCCATCGTCTCCCCCATAGAAGCCAGGCCGCTAAGAGTAGACGTGAAAGCTCTCTCACTCGCTGCGATGGCCGAAAACGGCCGGGCGGTGATACGATCGCAGCGAAGAGAGGCCGCTTTGGGATGGACGTCGTCGCTCGGGGGCGCTGAATTCTCGCGTCACATCGGGGACGCGCCCTCTATTTTCATGATGCGAGCAGCTTGCATGCGATGACATCACGTACGACGTTTCCTTTTCCGCCGTGCTCCTGCTGCCGATTTCGGGCTGATGACTCGCGTCGGATTGGGGCTGGATACGGAGTTTTCTAAGACAGAAACAAAAAAAAAAAAAGCGAAACCTGTGTGCCTTTATTTCGTGGCCGATAGTTCCGAACCTACATATGTTACCTCGGTGCAGGAATGCAGAGTAGCCTCGACTAAGTGTAACCAGGATATTAAATAAAGTTATACCTTGTTCGCTTTGAATGAACAGGATTTTGGAGTGCCACAAAGCAAAGTGCGGTCTTGCAGACCCTATATGGCTATACAGCTAGGCTCCAGCAAAACTATAGACGATACCAGTATCCGTCTGTCGCATGCAAATCGAGGCTGCCACTTCTAAATCATACATTACAGATTAAATGGTAAGCAGTTATGATAGCATATATGTTTATGACGTAAGACTGGATCGACCTTTCTTCACTTTCCAACGTCAGCTTCACAAACTATAAGTAGTACATACCACCCTTACTGACGAAACTTCCTTGGTCCATGCGTTGCGAGCGGCTTTGCGAGCTACGGTTCCAACGCAATCTCTACACTGACTCAAGCATTTCTCTTTATGCTACGGACCGCATGGCCACATATGCCTCTATTTATCCGCTGTTTCCCTCACTTACACACATGGACATAATCGTTGAGCATTGGGTACAGTCTCCATTATGAATAGAGTTTCTAATTATTATAGCGAACAATATCTTCGTACCCCAAGCAATCTACTACTAAACGCCCTGTCGCTCGTTTCCTATTCGAGATATGTAGCGCCGCACACCGCCCAAAGCTGTCTCTACGCTAAGGCGGGCGGAAGAGGCAGCCGTTCGCGCCCTGCTCCGTGGCGGCAATGAATCGCGGCCGCGGTGGCATCGTCTTTTCCGAAATTGCGACTACAACGACCCCGTCCTCCACAGAGGTCACCGTCGCAGCTCAAGCGAGCCTTGATGGCGATGCCCAGTCGACGCGGCAGCTCAGGACAGGGATGTGCACAGCAGCAGCAAGCCGGCGGCTGTTACATGTGCGGCTAACAACGCCAGGCGGGAAGGGGGTACCGTTCCGGCGGCACCGGTGTTGTCGCTGCTGCACAGACAGCCAAGCGTGAAGCCTGCCGGCGGGGGCATGCGCGCGCCGTGTATCGCTGACCATTTAGGCGCCCCGGGAGACGCTGCTGCTCCCGCGAGAGGCCCGTAACGCACGGTTCAACGACCCCTCCTCCCCGCGACCGGTCAGCGGCAGGACGGCGCGTTGTTTCAGCCGACCCCTCCTCCTCCGACACGGCGGCCACTTTCGCTCGGCCCCTGCTGGGCACCACCACTTGCTCCAGTGCAGTGCTGTTAACAGTGACCGCGGGTTTGGACTGCCCACCTGGAGCGAAGTGTATGGCACATCTGATATTTAAAAGTCACGATTTGTTCTTTTTAAGATCACAGCCGCCGCAGTGGTTCAGTGGTTATGGTGCTCGGCTGCTGTCCCGAAACACGCGTGTTCGATACCGGTCGAACACGCTAGAGGCGTTCGAAATGCTAGAGGCCCGTGTACTATGCGATGACAGTGCACGTTACAGAACCCCAGGTGGCCGAAATTATCCGGAGCCCTCCACTGAATGGCGTCCCTCATAGCCTGAGTCAATTTGGGATGTTAAACCCCACAAGCCAAGCCATCTTTGTAAGAGCTCTGTATTCAGTGAACGAGCTAGTGAGCGTCTTCTTGATATCCGTCGTCGCAACGCTCTCTGCCACGAAGCTTTCCGCGCCCCCGCCCCAAATAAGACAGAGCTGCTTTCCTTTCTTTATAACTGCTCCGCCATGTCGGTGCGCTGGATGGGGAAAAAGAAACGAAAAAAAAAACATATTGCATTGATTCGATCACATGCTACACGGACATAACCTATAACGTGGCTGTACATTCATAGTTTGTGAAATGCGCGCGCGCTTTCGTTACTCACCCGGTTAGATTCAAAAACCGTGTTTTGGGACTATTGAGGCGCTACTGGCGTTCGAAAGCTGTACAACAGCGAAGAAAGCTTTCCCCTATCCACAACTAAGTTGCTCGTGAGCTTGACAGAAACGCCCGGAAGTTGGTGCGTGTGCGTGAGGTTTGGTTTGGTTTATTAGGGTTTACGTCCCAAAGCGGCTCAGGCTATGAGGGATGCCGTAGTGAAGGACTCCGGAAATTTCGGCCACCTGGGGTTCTTTAACGTGCACTGACATCGCACAGTACACGGACCTCTAGAATTTCGCCTCCATCGAAATTCGACCGCCGCGGCCGGGATCGAACCCGCGCCTTTCGGGTAAGCAGCCGAGCGCCATAACCACTGAGCCACCGCGGCGGCTTATGTGCGTGCAGGTGCGGACATAAGTAAACTGAGCACGCTATTGTGCTTCACGCCTCTCCTATAGGAAATAAATAAACATTGTTTGTCCATGATAAACCGCACTAGCGTCTATTACCAGCATGCACATACCATACCTGGCATGTTCAGTTACAGCAACGCTTGAATTATATATAGAGACCGATATTCTCTATGCCTATATTCAGTGCAATAAATTGGTTGACACATTTTCATTTTTACGTATTTTGGCATGCCGTCGCAAGAGTCTGTACGAATTTTGGGCAGGCGTTGCTATTTCGCATCGAATGGGCCTTACTAAATCATGTCCCATTTCATGTGTCCGGCGGCTTTATGTGTTTTTTGCTTGTGACTTATAACTTGAAAATTGTCTGCTCGTATTCTCCCTTCTCGGTTCTTTATTTCTCGGCTGTTATGCCAAGTGTCTCCACCTCCGTCCGTCTTCTTGCATCAATCGCTGTGCAAGGAATTAATTGACAAATACCTCGATGAACACGAATAAAACTACTCGCTACAGGTAGCAACGTGAGCGCCACGCTTGAAATAAAAAAAAGGAGGTTTCGAGAGTTCAACGCTTATCCGCTCAATGTAATCCAGAAAAGTTTAAATCCAAGTAATCCAGGGGTTATCCAGCTGTGAAAAAAAAAAGAGTACAAAAACTAAATTTTGCCGGACAGCTTCAGAAACATCGCTTCAGACAAGATATATACGCCACTGTCGTCGACCCCCGAAATCCAGCTGGGCTGTGCGAGCCCTACCTTGCATATTCCTTTCGAACACTACCGTGCGCAGTGTGCGAACACACATACGACGTGTGCACAAAACGTATACACATCGCACTTCTTTAAAGTGCGCGACCTTTGCGTAATCTGGATCTTTAAAAATAGCCTCACTTTCGGATCACCTGCACTCACGAAGCAGTCGAACGTATGCTGATCGTCCTGACGGATAAGGAGCGCCAGGCCAGCTTGATTCTGACGCGATACGGTTTGTGCGTAAAAATAAAAATAAAAAAAACTATACGTTCATCTCGATTTGGTTTTTGGCGTGCGACGCGGTGGAATCAAGCGTGGCAAGCGAGCTGAAGGCCTCACGCGGTTCACAGTATATATCCCCAAGCCTTCCGCTTGAGCTTCGCTTTAGTTATTACGTTTTTTATTGTTTGTTTGTTCGTTTTTTTGCCCTGGATCTCGTGTCAAGGCATCTCCAGAGTGGCCTCGCATGCTTTGCACTTGGATAGATGCCTTTCGCAATCGCCCCGGTTATTCGGGACACGCGTCTCTATATACATTGGCTTTTGCGACTCCGCCTTACGGATATGCCGTGCGCGTGCTTCCGTCTGGCCTACATGCCATTAGCGTCTTCCGTGTGATGTACCGCTGTGCTGAAGACCTCGGGCCGCTCATCTCTGATTCGAAACTTCTTCGTTTTCTACGCAAAGACAAGATCGCGCTGAAATATATTATCTGCCGAAATACGTAACCGTCCTTTTTTTGGAAAAGTAGTCAGCTTTGTAAACTCGGCAAATATTCTTCTAGACGCTATAGGAAATTACAAGGCAAGCCCCCAGTGTCACTGATCGATATCTTCTATAGCAGCTGAGACTAAATGAGTAAGCAAAGCAATGATTTTACTTCATCTGAGTGTCAATCAGGTTTTTGGTTTTATGAGGTTTTAACGTCCTAAAGCGGCTCAAGCTATGAGGGACGCCGCTGTGAAGGGCTCCGGAAGTTTCGTCCACCTGAGGTTCTTTCACGTGCACTGACATCGCACAGTACACGGGCCTCTAGAATTTCTCCTCCAAAGAAATTCTAGCCGCCGCGGCCGGGATCGAACCCGCGTCTTTCGGGTCAGCAGCCGAGCGCCACAACCACTGAGCCACCGCGGCGGCTGAGTGTCAATCAGGTGCGCTTGTGAAGCGCAATCCGGAACGCCCGTATGCCGCAGCAGAAACCACAACGGATGCAAAATACGTGAACACGATGACAGCTAGAGCACAGATTTTTTTTTCAAGACGCGGATTCGATCCCGGCCGCGGTGGTCTAATTTCGATGGAGGCGAAATTCTACAGGCCCGTGTACTGTGCGGTGTCAGTGCACGTTAAAGAACCCCAGGTGGTCGAAATTTCCGGAGCCCTTCACTACGGAGTCTCATATCCTTAGTCACTTTGGGACGTTAAACCTCCAGAAACCATAAATCATAAACCATAAACAGATTTTTTTCAATCACGATGTTAATTCATATTGTCATGTCATATTCCTTTTTTATGCCAGCAAAAAGAGCAGGTGGCATTAGAGATCGAGGTATAGAATAGCAGCGACATCCGCTATCGTGATCCGCTTCCGCGGTGACCGCATCTGCGCCTGCGCAGTGGAAGAAGTGCCTCCCTTGGGGCCGGCGAACTGGGCAACTGGCATCTCAGCAGCGGATCACGGATCGCGCAACGCTAAACCTCTCTGTTATTGCGAGCAGCGGTGATACGAAACTTCAGATTCCCTTCGTCAGCTTACTCATGGACAGAGAACGCTGGCTTTCTTCTCTTTCGTGCCTCCCGCCTCGACCTTTTGCACGTGGTCCTTCCACTTCCTAAAAATTCCTTTCTTTTTTTCCTCGGAGTCTATTCGGTGTTTTCTGTTTCGGAGCTTCGTAGCCCGGAGTTTCGTGATTCTGTACCGCCACTCGGAACAGCGAAAGAAGCGGGGCCGCCCTTTCCTCGGCGCAATCTCTTTTGTGCCGGGATTGGTCGAACATGACGATTACTTCTCGAGCGGCAGCTTTCATGTAGCTACGCACGAGGCAGCGAGCCGCGTTTAATTTCTCTTTCAAGCGCCCCATTTCGGACCCGCGCTCCTGCCGGCTTTATTACAATTTCCACTCTTATATATATATAGCGTGCCGAACGCACCTATACGAGACGATGCTGTTTTTTTTCTCCTCCTTCTTCCGTGGTCACGCTCCTTTTTCCAGTGCCTTCTTCCTTTCCTTGTTTGGACTTGTTGTCCTCTGTGTTTGGGGGCTCAGGTTTCTTTCTCTTTTTTCTTTCCTTTCTTCTGCGTCCGTGCGCTCTTCATTCTCCGCCATTTAGGCACAAAGGCCCGCGCCCAAGGAAGGGTCCGCGTGCGTATTGGTACCGCGCGGTGCTTCCGAAAACCAGGAAGTCCTCCGTCCTGGTTGCCTGCCTTGCTCGGCCGCGCCATTGTGTTGGTGCGCGTGCTCTACGAGACAAAACTGCGCACCGGCTGCTTTCTAAAGGCAGGGAAACAAGTACAGTCCGACAAAAAAAAAAGATTGCCCAGCTGAGCGAGGGATGAGACCAGAGCTGCCGTGGTTGCAAACAAGTTCGCGAGGACCGTGTATAGTTTGAGACGTGCGCTTAAGCCCCCGAACAAAGGATAATAAATGTAGCTGCAGAGTGAAGTTGTCTCTGGTTCCGGGACTCCATGCAACGGCGCGTTGTAACCGAGTTGTATGGATCGCTTCGTGCTGGACGGAAGCGGCCGACTGCCATGTATACCTGCTCCTAATGTTGCACTGTAAAAGTCTCAAGCCGGGTTGGCCGACCAGCGGCGGAAGTAACGTTTTCTTGGCGAAAGGAAGGCACCGGAAGCGAGCTCCTTGCATGATGGTACGTCCTTGTGTGTGCTTCATCACCTTGCGGTTTGTGTGTATAGTTATCCCGTTAATCGTTCAGTCACGATCTTAAGCTCTCCTAGACCACACACTGTTGAGATGTGGCACGCGCTGTCTATGCATGTGACTGACGGTGAACGGCCTTCGAATCTTTTGCACTTCTTCCTGGTGACGTATATTACTTTGTTAAATCGCGTTTCGATGGGCTAACTGGGGGAAACGCCGCTCTTCAATGAATGTGTTGTAGCGCCAACTTTGTTTAACTATACTTCGCCTGGTCATCAATATCGACGACGTTACGACGCTCCCTACTAGGGCCTACACAGGTGCTATTGGACGAGGTGCCACAAACAAGTTTTCCGTCGAAGCTGATATCTAGGAACCTTTGAAAGGGACCTTGTGTCAATTTGCATTCAATTCGAAAAATTCTTCCAGCGCAACTCCCCCTCCCCACCCCTCTTTCTCCTTGCAGGGAAGAAAAAAAAACGATAATGAGGTTACAAAATGGGCGTCATTTCGTAATCGTCCTATAATCTTCGTTAGGTCACCAGTACTGGTTAAAGCAAAAAACCGAAACCATATTCACGCGTGTGGTTTCGCGCAGCTCCCTACAATCGTGAGCATATGCGTCCGCGAAAGGCAAAATTGACGCGCTCTGGATTATAGATATGAGTACCCTTAACACATTTGGCCATTTCTAAACAAATTCTCAAGAAACTAGTTTCAGTGCCCTCACGTGTGTCCATGTTTCCACTTGACTTAGCAGAAATACCGGCTTATATAGCGACGGTGCAGTGATTGGAGAAGCTACAATGTTGATATTTCTATGTTGTTCTTTTTGGAATTTTGCGTACGCGTGCTGTGCGCGCTTCATCAATTAAGAACCTCGTATCTTCTGCAGGCAATGTGCTGTCATTAAGTATAAGTTCATAATGGCAATTTGTACAAGCGTTTATTCAGTCTTCTTTCTTGTTTTCGGTGAAGCAAGTAAATACTCTCCTTTAGCGTTATTTTTGTTGTTGTTGTTGTTTTTCTTGCAGGGAGCCGAGACCGTGGAGCGCCTAAACGAGACGGGCCAGCTTAGACAGATGCTCAAGCCGTACAAGGTAAGCGCTGCACCATTTTGCCACTGCACTAGCCCTGCGAAGCTGGCGCCTTTCCCATTTCTGTGAAAATATATTCCAACCTATGTTGCTACAGCTACGAATGCAATACTACGCAAGAGCAAATTCTAGGCTGTCTGCAGCCAAATGTGTCGCGATGAAAATGCAAGACGGTTGACACAAGCCAACTGCCCAGCCTCAACAGCTTGCACCACGCTCTTGCTCCCGTAGTGTCAATTTAACATGTATTCAGCAGATTTAACGCAAGGTAACTTTCAGGAGAAGTATACCTTCATGCAGCTGCTGCAGTTCAGCAAAATATAAAACGAAACTCTCTTTGTCGGACTCGGAACATTGCCGTCACACTTGCTGTCGAGCCGTGGTTGCTCGATGGATTCTTTAGCGAGCCATCTTCTGGTTGCTTCAAGCCAGGAGAGCGCATGGTATTCAGGGACCGCAACTCGCGAGCTCACGGTATACAGGTACCTCCTCCAGCTCGAATGCCTTGCCGTTAAATGAAGAGTGCCGCGGCAGCTTCTGGAAGAAAAAGTGTTTTTCTCTTTCTCCAGTGTTTTTTTCTTTACTCGCTTGCAACTGCACATTCATTCATTCATTCATTCATTCATTCATTCAGTGCTACCAGCAGCCTTTTGGTAGCCAAGACAGGAGTGGTTATATCCCTGCGCGTATCTCATAACCCGTTGTGCGCGTGGCTTTGTTCGCAGAAGAGCAGCGTGGGCGGCACGTGTGCCGTGTGCGGAGGCTACCAGTACCTGCCGTGCCCCGTGTGCGGGGGCAGCAAGAAGTCGGCGCAGCACAGGCACCGCTTCTCCTCCTCCGTCATCTTCCTCAGGTGCCTCAACTGCGACGAAGGAGGCCTGGTGCGCTGCCAGCTCTGCATCAACGGCGACAGCTGAACAGCGAGCTTGCCGGCACGCACCGTCCGACAGCAGCGGCTTCGTAGAAATGGCTGCCCCCCTCCGCCACTGATCCTGCTTGCCGCCGTGTCGCAGTTCATTTGCGCGTGCGCCAGCCTTCCTGGACAGAGTGTCGCGAGGCCAAGCAGACGACGACAACGCAGACGACGACGACGACACAGACGACATGTTTGTGGACGAAGAAGCGGTGACCATGCGGACAGTGGACAGTGTGTTTGCCGAAACGTGATCCCTCTCGGAGGACGCGTGTACGGCTTCGCGCCGTGGTCACGTGAGCAGCGTTTGTCGGACCGTTGAAAGCCGTGGCAAACTTCCAGCGAGACGCCTTGTGACACTCGGTGTACAATCTATACCGTGTCACTATTTGCATCGCTAGTTCCAAAGTCGCTGCTGGAGATGCTGAAAGATCAGTGACGGGACAAACTTGAATTGTTGCGGTTGGGCACGCTTCGACGGTCTTCCTTCTTGGTTTCCTGATGACCGCTTTTTTTTTTGTTCAAAGCTGTGACGTAAATAGGCAGCAGACTCCAGGTTCTTGTCAAGGCGACTGGCAGGGCATGCTGAGAACTGAGCTCGCGCTGCTGCTGAAATACGTGCCCGTCAAATGAGTTAATGAGGTAATGACGTCGACCTTGACGTCGAGTGTCATTCGCTAAGTGACATAAAGCAGACGCTACGAACGTTTTACTGGTCAAACTGCTAAGTACGAATACCAGGAGTGGCCCCATACCTCAAATAACCAGGCATCTCTGGAGGCTGTTCTGCGTTGTTCGCCGTTGCTACTTCACTATTGTAATTTCCCCACTGTTTAATGCAGTGTTTACAGGTTGCCTGTCGCTTTGAGTGTGCTTTTCTTTGTTAGTGCACGCGTAACGAGCCCGCCACTTATAGTTGTAAATCTAATCCTAACATGGTATACAGCGTATATAAGCTCACCAACACGAACAGAACCACTGTTCGAGAGAAAAATGTCCATGTTGATTGAGCCGATCTGCTTCATACCATGACACGTCTTGTTTTACGCAGTCAGCTTCAGCTTTAGATTGTGGCATGGCTTCAAAGACAACCTGTTGAACAGCATCTTTTGTGTAAGTACGTCTTAAGGTAGAAAAAACCTTCAGATCAGTGATTTCAGAGGTTAAATAAAAGTTAATCTAATTCAATCCTACCATGCTGCTCATTTAGCTTCTTTCTGTGCAAAGAAAAGTGTCTCTTTGATAGCCATTGGTTGTATTCTGCACAGCGAGCGATGTCATTGGTTTGAGATTGGGCCGCAAGCTGTCAGCTCTGTTCTGTTTTAAGAAATTCACGCATCTATTACCGTACAGGAGAGATCTCAAGTGGGCCCGTGGGCCTTAATTGTGCCCCTTCGCAACGTTCTTGATATCTAGCTGTTAGCTGACGCTTTGCCCTCTGTGGGCCAAGTGCGGAAAAGCGTATTTGACGCCGCATTTCAATCCTTTGGATGCCGTCCTGTCTTTTCTTCCGTTCTTGTTCTTTGCTTTGCGTTTTGTGGATGGCGTTCTAAGGCGTGCATAATGGAACAGCCCTCTGATGCTAGATAGAGACAAGAAGTCATTTTCGCTGAAGCAACCCTCTGTGGTCCTCGCGACAGGCGCAGTCTTCTGCGTGGCGAGGCTGCCGTCAGCGATCACTCCTGCGCCTTCAAGGAAAGGAAAAGCACGAAACGTATACACACTTCGCGCTACAACTTAGCGTGTGGATCTTTCAGGAGCTATCAGTTACTGACCCATCGTATTGGTAGCGACCTGCATAATCTTGCAGCGATTAAGTGGATTTAAAGATGGCCTGAATTTAAATCGCGAAACTGTGAGAGTATGCGACTTACCATATTGCTCAACTCAGTGTCCCAGTTTGCGATGCCGAATGTGCATGTGAAATTGCTCGCGTTCGGAGCTGCGGTGCTTGTACGGTGTTACTTCTGCTCACTGTATACTGCACTATAGATTTCAGTGCGTTGAGTTACCTTCGAGTGTCAGACAGTGTGTGTTGTGTGGGTGTGTGCGTCGAACGTTTGTGTTTTTTTTATTTCAACTAATCGAAATGCGGGATACGACGTGACAAGGAAAGAGGACGGCCTTGTTCGTTTCTGAGGTTGAAACGAGAGACAGAGCCACAACCTCGTCACACGTCAACAGCTGGATGCCATTTAGTAATCCGAGTGCAACATGGTGAAATCAAGGCGTGAGTGTTCGTGGATCAGCGTTTAATTCAATGCAGAGTGCGTCGTCTTGACATGTGCCTTTTGGCGGTATTAAGCCGTAAACCTTGTCGACATATGCCACTCATACGTTCTATGACGGGGCTTATACAGCCTATACTAGTAACGCTTGCGAAGATTACGTTATTTCGAAGTGCGCTAATGCATCACCAACCGCTATCCTCTGGTGATGTGACCAGATTAGCTCCCCAAATTCACTTGGTTCTTGGTGATTGATTGTTAAATTAATCATTTGCAGAGATTGAAAGTCGTTTGCAGAGATGTGGATGATCACGTGATTTGGAGTGCGAAAAACGCAATGGAGTCGCGAATCCGTAGTTTCAGATACGCTCTGTACACAGCGTGTGATGTCGCATGTCCTTTCT
This sequence comes from Amblyomma mixtum, assembly GCF_055824585.1. NCBI lineage: Eukaryota > Metazoa > Arthropoda > Arachnida > Ixodida > Ixodidae > Amblyomma > Amblyomma mixtum. The sequence goes on from NC_143012.1 coordinate 295,213,658, forward strand.
GCGCTGCTGTGAGTACAAGATTTATTATTAAAGGCGCTGGTTGCGAACCTCTGTGTGATGCGCTCTTTGTGAACCTTGCGGCCGTGGATAAACATCTGCCGCATACAATGGCAACAGTAGCGTAGACTGGTGGGCGAGTTGGTACGAAAGCGAAAAATATGAGTTTTTAACGGGCCGTAATGTGCAAGCAAGACATGATTAACTCGTGAGACAAACCATGCACTGTGCCTCCAAAAAACAAGAAAACAAAAATGCATCCTTCTCTTTTCGGCTTGCTTTTCTCAACGGCCACGAGTACCTTGTCACCCGGCATTCCATGAAGGCATTTGCAGCAAAGACACCTTTTTTCATCAGAAGAGTGAATGCTCAAAGAAGCAGCGACGCAGCTACACATTACAGCCCAAAGGTGAAACAGGAGTGGAGGCTCACGGTGCTATGCATTTTGAAGTGAGAGTTTAAAACTCAAAGTGGTGTATTCTATTCATTCGTTGAGCTCAGACATTTTTTTATTCTCAATTGATTCCTCATAAGAACTGCAACAGCTACTCTCATAATCAGAAACAGGTTTTATGTATTGCCTTGGGCCATCTGGGGCACTGTGTGTTTCTGCAACAATTTTACTCTCTTGAAATCTGAACATATATAAACACCCATCCAAAAAATCAAGACAAGACATACCTTTCGTATATGCACATCAGATGTTTTCAAGCATAGTAAGCTGCATAGGTATATTTGCTTTTGCTTTTTGACATTGGATGGCACTGCGATAGCAGGTTTTCAAAGGCCGTGCCTTTGGGTTCCAAAGTTCTCGGACGGGCGCCTTGGCCTCCAACGCCCTTAGCGGCAAAGGCGCAACATTTGTGCAGTGTAGCTGCACTCCTTACGGCTTTGAACATAAGGACCTGATTCGCAAAAGCCTTTGCGGTACCCGTGTGAAGAGGAAGTAGGGGGAAGAGTCGACCAATATGCTTTTCCTGGGAGCGGACTCCTTGTACCAAACAGCCCCCCCCCCCCCCCCTTTCCGTCACTTGCGCATGCCTGTGATCAGTTAAGGAAACGGGAGAGTGAGAATCGTACCAACCATGACCTTTAGTCACCCGTCTAGGTCGCACGCCATGGACCCAGCATCTTTCAGTAAACAATGCCAGTTCTTCGGGGAGACGTCGGACCTATATCATAATAGCGCGGGCCTGACAAGAAAAGCCGGAAATCGAACTAATAGCTCAGCCAACGACTGAGGGTGGGAGGCGCCTCTATCCAGTTCAAACCTCGGGAACCAGGGACAAAGTCTGGAGAGAGCGCGGGCGGCAGCGACATCCAAGCAGTCCTGGACTAGGTATCCCAACCATATCAATCCCTCTCCCAAAATGTCAAACATTTTCACCATCACCACCACGGCCTACTCGTTTTCCATCTTTCATCAGGGCAGGAAGCACTCTCCGGCGATGGATAAAAGCGGCCAGGCACGACGTTCTACAATATAGCAAGTTTGTGAGAAGGACAACAGACACATCTTGCAGCTTCGATACGAAAAGCGCCGGTAAGTAAACAGGTGAGCTGGCTGTTTTGCTAAGGAACATGATTTCGGGAGTAAGAAAAAAAAATAACCGGCAGTCGATTCATCATGGAACTTGAGATTGCTTACGGCATACACTCTTGGACGTTCTATACAATCTTGCTGAAGCTCCAGGAGACGCAGACGGCCGTTCCATCGGGTATGCACAGTGAACTTTTTGATGAAGTACTATCAACTACAAATTAAACGTGAACAATGCAACTGAACCACGAACAGCAAAATGAGTAGCTCTTAGCTGGGAAAAGATGAATCTCAGCAAAAGCTAATTTCACTTCGAAGGCGCGAAGAGTGTCCCTTAGAAATGTTAATTAACCTCGCGTGTACTCCCTCTTCACGAGCAAATGTGTCGGTGTTTTTGTGTTGGCATTTCAGTTCTCTTGTTAACGTTTGATTCGTTGCTGGTAGTGCATAGACACTATCGCATACAAACTGTATAGGCGAATTAACAGCGCCTAGTTCAAAATCGTAGACCAGTTCAATAACTTATTCAGCCTTAAGGGGAAAATATGGAGATTATAAAAATATAACAAAAGTATATTCATAACCCTATCTGGCTCCGGTAACTGCTGCTATAAGAAAAAAATAGAGCCAGTTCTAATGAAAACAACACTGATCGTGCTAAATTAAATTCATTATGATAACTTTCACGGATATTCATGTAGCAAACACTGCCTAACCTTCCTGTGTGGTCTTATGGCTATGCTCGCGTGAGTGAATTGGTTGAAACTCGGGGCAGAAAAGTGTCCGTTCCAGTGAATGCGGTCTTTTTCATGCACATTGCTTAAACAAGGTAGTCTAGAAATTTACGAGAATAATTCCACAGAACTTTCGTCACTGGAAGAATTTACAAATGTACGTCATGCCCTACTAAATATGACCTTTGAGCAAACGCACCTTTCCAGCGCTTTCTCCGTTTTTGTCTGCCTTAATCTTCAACTGCTAGCGTGTTCAGTACCTGTGTCTTTTGTACTTTGGTCACTGTGTCAGAATTGTGCCATTTCAACTGTGCCGTCGGCTTCCAGAAGAAAATAAACCTAGGAAAAGTCCAGTCTGGGTTGTATAGGATGAAATTAAAAGCTATTGGGTTGGTTTTCCAGCCACAAAGCCTTTGAGAGCCGTAAATGGCATATCGGTGCGTTATTGCGATGAAGGATCCATGTGAATTCGCCTACTTCATTTCACATGTACGCCGACCTCGTCCTCAAAAAACCAGGCACTACCAGGCCAAATTTCCTGATATACTCAAGCGAATCTTCTTGGAGCTGTGTGGTATTCAGCGGACTGCTCTAGTTTCGTGATCTTCTAAATGAGCGCTCTCTCCTCGTATGCCTGGCCAAACACTAAACAATCCGATGCGCTACTGCTGACTTTTTCACACGGTCATTGTTCACATATCACGCAAATGTGCGTTTTTGCCGCGACTAACAGTCCACCAAAGCAGCGAGTACCTCAACCCGGAGGTTCACCAGAGTCAGCTGGAAAAGGCTGTATCATAAGCTAAAGCCCCACTGAAGTCCACTTGGGAGATAGAAATGTAGTGTTGTTACTCTCTGGTCGTACCTTGTATACATGATATTTCACGCGACAGTTTTAAAAAACAGGCTTTTTGAGTTAAAGTAGCCCTCTCTTCGGTTGTTTTGTTGTTTGCCTACTAACTCTTGCCGAGCCACCACCGCTGCCACGTGCAGATAGAGGAGAGTTAACAGATCAGAAGAAAGAAAAAAGAAAAGATAAGACACGCGTCGCAGGAACAACCACGTCCGCCGAAGCGGACGCAGGCTGAAAAAACAGATAAGCGGCCGAAGCCGCGCTCGCTTCACCTCCTGGTTCGGTTGGTTGCGACTGAGAGAAGAATGAAAAGGAAAGTGCACGAGCCTGCCAACTAGCTCAAGCCGAGCCACTACCGCTGCCACGTGCAGATAAAAGAAAAGATAAGACGCGCGCCGCAGCAACAACCGCGTCCGCCGAAGCGGACGCAGGCTGAAAAAACAGATAAGCGGCCGAAGCCGCGCTCGCTTCACCTCCTGGTTTGGTTGGTTGCGACTGAGAGAAGAATGAAAAGGAAAGTACACGGGCCTGCCAACTAGCTCAAGCCGAGCCACTACCGCTGCCACGTGCAGATAAAAGAAAAGATAAGACGCGCGCCGCAGCAGCAACCGCGTCCGCCGAAGCGGACGCAGGCTGAAAAAACAGATAAGCGGCCGAAGCCGCGCTCGCTTCACCTCCTGGTTTGGTTGGTTGCGACTGAGAGAAGAATGAAAAGGAAAGTACACGGGCCTGCCAACTAGCTCAAGCCGAGCCACTACCGCTGCCACGTGCAGATAGAAGAGAGTTGAAAGATAATAGGAAAGAGAAGAAAAGACGCGCGTCGCAACAACCGCGTCCGCCGGAGCGGACGCTGGCTGAAAAAACAGATACATGGCCGTAGCCCGAAGGCTGCCGACCTCGTCTCACCTGCGGAAGCAAGACAAGGATTCACTCGAAGTCATCCTTCGCAAAATTATTAAGCGGGCTCTGGGCCTCCCCGTGAACACCTCCAACAAGCGCCTCCTGGGGCTGGGCATGGTGAACACATTTCGGGAGCTCCGGGAAGCCCACTTGACCAACCAATACACACGTCTCTCAAAGACATCGTCGGGTCGCCGCCTGCTTGCCCGACTGCACATCCAACACACCACTCTTATGGAAGAGCGCGTACGTATTCCATCCCAGTGGAGATGCGCCCTCCACGTGCGCCCTCTTCCCGCGAACATGAACCGTGAAGACCATAATGGCCGGCGCCTGGCGCGGGCGGAAGCCCTGGCCCGCCACTATGGATCGAAACCCGGCGTATTCTACGTGGATGCCTCAGGCCCCCACCATGGGGGATGGTACACGGCCGCAGTCGTCCACCAATCCAAAACAGTGAACGGCCTTACCTTCCGAGCCCGTGACATAACACACGCGGAGGAGGTCGCCATTGCGTTGGCTGCATCTGATTCCAATTCAAAAACAATTATTTCCGACTCGCGAGGGGCATGTCGGAACGTCGAGCAGGGCTGGGTACCATATCTAGCCTACCGCATTCTCCAAAACAGCGTCTACACCGGGGACCCCGCGCACCGGCGTATCGTTTGGGCTCCTGCTCACATGGGCCTTGAGGGAAATGAGGCAGCTGACGCCGCCGCCCGCGCGCTCTCTCACCGGACATTCCCCTCCGACCCCGACGATCAGGAACTCGAATTCACTCCCGCTTACTCCTTTAAAGACATTGTTTTACATTATCAATCTGGCCATGGTCTTTTACATTATCAACATGGCCATGGTTTATCCCCGCCCGTGTAAAGGTCTCTCAAAGGCGGAGGAGCGGCTTTTGCTTCGCCTGTATACCAATACTTTGCTGTGCCCGGCAGCTCTCAAACACGTCGACCCTTCTTTCTCGGGCAGCTGTCCGCACTGTGCGGACCACACTGTGCGGAGAAGTCTTCGGACGTCTACCACATGGTGTGGGCCTGCCCCTCCAACCCTGCTATCCCCCCTCACCCCAACCCAACCCGGGAGGACTGGGAGGCGACCCTGCTCGGCTGCTCTGACCTGCAGGCCCAACGGGCCTTGGTCGCGCGAGCCCGGGCGGCTGCCGACGCCACTGGGGTCCCGTGTAAGGGCTGGCCCCCTCTGGGTCAGCTCATGCAATACCTCCAGTAGTGCATGTGTAAATAAATGTTTTTCCACCACCACATAGCATTGTCACCTTTTCAGGACCCCCGGCAAAACCGGTTTTCTGGGCTGAGCCGGGAACTTGGGGGAGCTTCGCGCCGAACTCTTTCCTGTACTACGAGCACAGCCCAGCGCACAATATGGCGACGCCCATGGACCTCTTTTTGAAAAGCTCTCGCGCGATAGCTGGGTGGCTAACTAATATAGAATAGTCACATTTTTAGCTGTTACAATTAGGTGCCTCATTAATTCAGGTGTTTGCAGCGCATCTTTATTTATATTCATATAAGTTTTTAGATTTTCTAAGTGCGATTCTCGTCACTGCTTCAACGCAAGAAATTCTAGGCCCACACATGGGCAAAACCGACACCGCACGGCCGGGAAGCACCGACGCGCACGCTGCCACTCAGCGGCGCTGGTGTCGCATGCTACTTTCGCCGCGCTCTGGTAGACTCTGAACACGAATACTCCTATATGGGAGTAAAACGAGTGTAAGCTGTCCTCTTGCGCTCTTCCTTTCATAAAAGGGAGTGCGCTGGAGGAGCCTACTTCCTTTGTACTCATTTCTGTTTGTAGTGTAGCTGTGCCAAACTCCATGGCAAACTCTACGGCTCTGGCCCGGGTGGAAGCTGAGAGCGAAGGAAAATACGCGCGTCGTCATGGTGACGCGTATTCATTTGAGTGACTGCGTGCGCTCCTCGACCACGCAGTTTCGGTTGGTTTCACCCGTGTACGGGTCCGAAAATTCTTGCGCTGTAAAACTGAAAACTGATATGGATATCAATAACAGTAAGCTGCTAACCTCTAAATTAATGCAACGCCTAACCACAGTAGTTAAAAAGTTATATATAGCCAGCCTGACAATTGGCATTTCTTAGCCGTATTCTGATGCACACCATCGCAGATAATGTTATACTGAAGAAAGCGGTCATCAACTGTAGAAGCCTTTTGTTTTAAATTACTAAATGTCTTAGGCGAAACTCCCAGAATTTACAGGGCGCCCCAGATAACTTAACTCTACCTTTGAGCGAGTAAAACTAAAACAGTACTTGTTAGCTAACGATCACTTAAAGCAAACAAGGGTTTTTTAATTCATCATGACTGATTTGGTTGGTTGGTTTGTGGGGTTTAACGTCCCAAAGCGACTCAGGCGCTATGAGGGACGCCGTAGTGAAGGGCTTCGGAAGTTTCGACCACCTGGGTTTCTTTAATGTGTACTGACATCGCGCAGTACACGGGCCTCTAGAATTTCGTCTCTATCGAAATTCGACCGCTGCGGTCGGGATCAAACCCGCGTCTTTCGGGTCAGCAGCCGAGCACCGTAGCCGCTGAGCCACCGCGGCGGCCATCATGACTGATTTAATTATGCTAAACTAATTACTGAATTTTCATAGAGTGCTGGAGTTGCACGAACAACGGGAAATTTTGGGCCAGGACGTTGTAGACCGCCAAGAGAAACAACAAATATATTGCGGTAGTTTTACTGGGAAAAGATTTTCCGGGCTCTGTTCAAGGCGCGATAACCCTGACGTGCACGGCATCCTGTGCCTGGAAACGAACCCGTCTCTTGACACGGTCTGTTTCCAGCTCGAAGTCTTCACTCCCTATTAATCGAAACTATTTTGCGATTAAGATAAGGGCTAGCCTGCCGTTGCAACTTCTGCAACGAATGCACCGAGAGCTGACGTGGTTGCTGCAGAAATCTCTGCTGCGTGAGGACATCGTGGAGATCATCGCCAACGAATGAGTGCCAGATGGCGATACGGAGGCTCGTGGGGTATACCGATGCCTTAGCCAGGCGGCGGATGCTTTATCAACGTCTTGTGGTGGCTCCCGCGCAGGAATTCGATCAGGACGCACCCTTGTAACGACAGTGTATACAAGTGCCAAGAAATCGTTTTCAACAGAGAAATAATACCGCTTCTGAATTATAAAATGCACATTTCGTCAACGTGGGTTGCTCTTTGTGCCTTTGATCTTTGCGATTCCCGATTTTACGAAATCCATACCGTCCTCGAGACGACTTGGTAAAACTTTGTTTCAAATTTATACTTCGTCGTCTTTTTTTTTTTGTTCTTTTCAAATGAGGGATACTATGGAGGCCATCAAAACATTTAAATGTAGGCGCAGAGAGAAAGCTAGTTTTCGAGTGCATAATTTTTAAAAAAAATGCACAGGCCAATATGTACGCGGCTTGCGCTTATTCTATGTCCAGCAGTGGAGGTTCTTATTGCACCCGCAGAGATCGGGAAGTTGTGGACTTAGTGACGGCAGTCAGGGTCTTAATGCTTCAAAATGCTCCGAGCGCCGCCGCATGGACCGATGACTGATCCAGTCATGCGCGTGGTGACTCAGGTTCTTTTGGCGAAAGGTGTACGCGCTTTGAAGCTCAACTGCGTAGTCGATAACATAAACTACTACATTCGCCGAAGCGCTCTCGAAGCAATACGCACTGTCTGTAACGCACCTATGGAATCCACCAAGAATGATAAATGTTACAAACAACACAAATGCCGAAGGAATGGCAGCAAGACTGAAGGGCGTTGAACGACACTTGAGGCGCTCATTTAAAAGACGCGCGAGATCCGCTTTGTGCGAATGCGCGCGTTTTTTTTTTGTCGTTTTTTTTTTACGCGCACAGGCGTCAACTGCACAGCTGCTGGGAGTCGCGTTCACGCAGGCGTATGTGCGCATACGTTCTGCCGGAGCGCACGCGAATAAAAACAAAGAAAAAAAGAGCGCAAAGAGAGAGCGTGGCCCCGAATCCAGCGGAAGACAAGCCGTAGGCGGCGTTCATTTCTACGTGTATGTAGTGCTTTTCACAAGTAATTCAGCCCACGTGTGAATGCCTTCTTCTCCTCTGACATGGCGAAAACTGCATTCCTCCGACGTGAGAGCAAGTTCTGAGACGAAGTGGCACGTCGTCTGCTAGCGCTTGGACGTCGTCAAGCTGCTGCCCTACTCGGCTCTCCTCACCTGCAAAGGCAATGAGCTACAGTTTAGAGGGTGCGAAAGCATTTTCCAGCACCACCTATTTCCTCGCGCTGGTCTTCGCGCGGACGTAACGTCCTAATTTCGTCCAATTTTTGTCGCTTATTTTTGTTTCCTGCTTTCGGCCTTTCCTCCGATCTCAGCCGTACAACGCGCTCATATACTATATGCTGTTCACAGGTAGTCGTGTGCGCACGTATAGGAGGCTAATAATTAATTACGAGCGTTGTATTAATGCAACTATTTCCTCTTCTGACGAATCGTCTGCAGAAAAATGGAAATAATTAAATATACAATAGAAATTTAAATAGAAAATTTTGTATTTTCTTTCATTGCATCGACAGCGAAAGGCAAGGCGTTTTCTTTTTGTTTTGTCTTCGGGCTGTTATTAGTTTATCAGCCCTGAAACAAAATCTGGCACACGGTTTTTCTTTCGCAGCTGTGCGCGAAAATTCCTGGCTACATCTACGCATGTTTCGGTTCCAAATGTACTGTGCCGCACCTGGAATATGCAAACATACGTAATCGGAGCATCCAGTTTGCGGTAACAGATATAAGTGCTGAGTTTATATCACAATTAAATCTGATAATACAGAATTGTTGAGATCCATCTGTAAAATAACCGTTACGACAGTGGCGTGGTGAGAGACAGTTTTTTGTATTTGTTTTCGGAGAACGGGCTCTAAAAAGACCAAGGGGGCAGGATAGATGGAATTTGAGAGTAATCTGGTTGCCAGTGGGACAAAGGGTCTATTCTTTTATACAGAGGCCCGGGAAGAGAGCAACTTACCTGTTTCTGAATATGCATCTGGACTATGGCGCTACGTTCTCTTATGACAAAGTATAATGGTTATAAATAAAGAACTGCGCCTACGCCCTTCATTTTCACCGGTACAATATTCTTAGTTAGCATAGTTCATGCTTTTATATCTATCGAGAGCACACTCTTTATACATGTAGAGATGAACATGCATGTAAACAGACCTGCAGTAAAAATGATTCGCGAGCGGTCATAAAATTAAAGCATTCCACCTTATTTTCTTGCTTGTTTCTTATTTTCTTGCTTTCTTGCTCTTTTTCTGTATTACTTAATCCGTTCTTGTTTTACTTTATTTGACAGAATCATGGATCCTCGCCGGATCGGGTTACGAAGGTAAGAATTAATGTCAAGAAATGGTACTGTAGTGCGGTAAGTTTGAAACTGTGGTTGAGACAACATTGTCTACAAAGGTAAATAAATATGCGACAAGAATGAAAAAATGAAAATGCATGGGCGTAATATATCGAAAAAAAAAACCGATTTAATGCGCAAGATTCCCTGTAACCTTTAATAATGGACGAAACATATTTGTAGCAAGAAAGAAAAGCATGCATTATTAGTTAATTCCTGGTTCCGATTCAAGAATTTTTTTTTGCATTACGCGCTTCCCAATGCGTAGTTTCCTGTTTGCGGCTTATATAAAAATAAATTTAAATTCCTGAATCTAACACTATTGTGGCGTCGCTTAACGGCGCTTTCAAAAAGTAGCTTTTGCCGGAAGTGACGTTTTTGCCAGCGTTTCCTATCGGGCAGGCGGCCTTTCTTTTTTTTATTTTCTGGATAATGGAGTGTACGTTTGGTTCACCTGGATTTGATTAGACTTGATGGGCCTGCTGATTTCGCGAGGATAGCGTCACGGAGCGCATTAAGCTGGGCGTGTAGGTAAGAACGGTGTGTTTTCAAGCTTGACACTATGTTTGGCTTGCGACTCCTCTGCTTGCTATCAAGGGAGGATCCGGTACCGTTCCATGGAGGATTTCGCGGTGCTTGGACTAGCAAGCTTTGGATAGCAGCATTCTTGATGTTACAAGTTTTCGAGCTAGTTGTTCTCCCAGACCGTTGCTTGGACTCTTAGTCGGCAGGCGTAGTTCCTACACTTTATGGAGACATATATTGATCATAAAGTCACCATTAGCCGATGAATGGCAGCCTTGAACGCCTCGTTGGAGTGCGTGGACAGCCGGTTGTAACGCTTTCACTTGGGTCCTAGTCGTTGCTTTAGATCCTTAGATGCCGCGGCTTATTTTGTTCATTACAAGCACGTCGCCTCCATATTACTGTTGGCTCAGATCTGTTCAAATTATACAGGGATCGCTTTATTCGATGAAAGCTTGCGACAAAGCACACGTCATTCCCTGCATCAGTTTAGCTTCTGCGGGGCTCACGGCATAAGTTTTGCATAACAGGCGTTATGCAACTGGGTATAAACGTCAAGTAATGGATACAGCCTTCCTGGCATCGCAGGCTTTAATACAGCTTTTTTTTTTACGTGATGTCCTGGTTATTGAGGTTCAAACAGCTGTGCCAAAAGATGTTGCAAAGGCCATTTCAGCTACTCGATTTGAACAATAGCATCTGCGGTAGTCGCGATCGCTAGGTTCTTTAGCGGACTTCGTGATCTAGTCAGAGAAGATGAGGCCACTTTAATACGCTGCAGCACCTCCCAGAATCACAGTTTGATACCTGCAAGTTAATGCTTACGAAACGTCAGACACTTGTAGCGAAAATTTATGTGTAAAACAGTCGCAATCTAGGTGGCACTACATCGCAGTAGCTGAGAAAACTTCTAACAAATTATCTTCGCAACCGAAGCTTATTGTATGACGCAATGGAACGTTCTCACACATAGCATGAAGCTCGCGACAGCGAAAGGTGCTATATTTATGTGCGCCAGTCATGGTAATGTATAGGCTTTCCTTTAGAACATGGCTGCTTTTAACGGTCACAAATTCACAGCAGCGTGTTACATGTTTGTGTGCTTTTCATGTAGTGATTTGACAAGTTTAAACTCTGCAACACGTCACAGCTGATACATTGACCAGTTATTCTCTTAGTATTCAACAGGCATTCCCATGGTGCCTTGATTCCAGGTCAGCAGATTTTAGGCTTCCGATTGGAGGGTTTGCTGATAACATTGCATGTTGCCATCTTGCAGTGATGACTGAAGTGTCGTCACCCAGCCACAGTGCGGACTCTGGACGCGAGTTTGAAGAGGACCTGCGCAAGGCCCTGGACGAAGTGCCGCCACTCAACGAGAGCCGAGACGTGGTTCACAGCGGGGGTGCAATGCCACACCCAGAAGGTCACCGACCTAGCCAGCAGCAACAGCAGCGGACTAGCGCACCACCAAACTCATTTTCTTCGCCATGGGCAGCACAGCCGCCCGGTAGGCATGACTTGTCCTTTGTCTTTCTTCTTCGTCTCGCCCTCTTTTCAGCTGTCCTTCTAGTGAAACATGAAATGCGTGAAAAATGGAAGAAACACAACGGATGGGCGCTGACTTCCAACTCTTTAGGCATATGTGCACTTATGCACTTATGTATTTAGAGGAAACAGGCTACAAAAGTTAGGTAGACAAAAAGAAAGCCCAATAAGGTAAAGATGACTGCAAAAGCAATAGTAAAAATCACATTCGGACTCTCGGACATGAAATGTCCACTTGGTTTACCTGCTAACCCCAATCATTCTTTTCGCTAAGTTGTTTCACTGAATTCCAAAATTCAAGCAGGCTACAAAGTACTGTTTTTTAAAATCAGATTTGGGTGCTGATGATACAGCTGTAAAACACAGGGCCGTTCTTGAATGTTCCTCCATGGGTCTGTGACATGGAGGTGCCTTAGAGCTCTATTCTTAAATATTGGAAATTCTCCATGCCTGTATGTGGAGACAGAAAAAAACAACCAGGAGTGGCGGCTATTATGTGGGTACAGTACAAGTTGCAGTTTAGCGTGCAAGGAATTTCAAAGTGGTGAACAAATAGCTTCAAGACACACGAAGCTCAGTTGCATTCTGTAATCTTGTGGCAGTAATGAAGTGGGAATATGGCTGCCACATGTATTTGGCGTGCTTAATTTAAAACTTGTATGTTAAGTTAAAACAAAATCGTAGCGTGCATTATAAGATGTAATGCCACTGCCATCGCTACTTGTGTTTCTGGGTACTTTCTTACATTTTTTACATTTGTAGTGGAGGAACTGCATTTTCCTTGCTACATTATTCTGCGATGCAGTTCTCTTGGTATCTGCATGCATACAGACTCGACTTCCAACCAACCTGGACCTCTTAGCTGGGCATGGCCATTTGCACGTGTATTTACTTTGTGTGTACTGCTGCGCTTGTTGGCAAGTTTGGCTGCTAGAAAAGTGCAAGGAATGCTGCTGGGCGTAGCATGGTGGAGGTACTTGTTATTTGCGAAATTGAGTGGAGAACGTTTTCTTGTTTCTTCCAAGTGAAAAATGAGGCTTGTGGATTCCTGCTTGGGTGTGGACTCCCTGCAGTGAAACACGGTACATGCTGCTGTTTGCTGTTACTCATTGTTCACAGCTCATTGTGTTTGCTTCCTTGAGGGCAGAGGAACAGTTTATTGGTGAAGCAGATTGTTGAGGTGAATCCGAAATTTAAACTAGGCATCAGGTGGGAACGTTACAAGTTAAACAGTGGTTAAGAACCCTCCAGCATGGTATCCTGCAGTGAAGGGAGAATTGCATTCATATTGGGTTTATACTTTGGTGCTGGGGTGTACTTAAGCTTCTTTTTAGGCTTTCTTTTTCTGAGTGCAGCTTCCATGATTTGTAATGCAGCCAGTGGTTCACTGAAAATGGCTGTTTAAGCTGCTATGTTGAATTGGTTCTGTTAACAGCATGGATTATGCACTTCTGAATTTAGAAAAAATAGATTGAATGGTGCTGTAAAGTTTCTCACTACTGCAAACCATTCAAACTCAAGAAATCATAATAAAATTAGCTGCCTGCTTGAATTATGCAACTCTTTTTTAGTTAACGTGTCCTCTATGCATGTCAAAACATTGACATCTCATTTCTCCATTAGCCATCGCATCTCATAAAATTCATTACGTAGGTTGAACCTGAGCATTTGTTAACCTCTGATGCAAGGAAGTTGACATTTGCCTCAGAGTGTGGCGTATTCATTTCATTGTCAAATATAAGGACTGTGATTTAATTGGTTTGATGGCAACAAAACAGCAATGCATGAATGCCACAACCAGAAATCATGTCCAAGTCATTTAGGCTAAACATCGACGTACGTTCTTGGTCTTGTGGTAAGCTGTATATTTTGTAGTTACGTTTAGCTTGATCTGTGTAATCATGTCATCATCTGTTATTTAGGTGCAGTACAGTAAAACCTGGTTCATACATTTCCGTTTTATGTAATTTCCCGGCTCGCATGCTCAAAATCGCAGCAATAAAAATTTCCCATAGAATTTCACTATTTTTCTGGTTCTTACATTCCCGGCTTCTGTGTTCAAATTTGCAACAAATCCTGGTCATATAATGTGCTTAGCAATCAAATGCACATGTACGGGTGGTCTGAACCTGGGGACACGCGACATGAACTGGAATGGCAAGATCCGCCATGGTGGCTTCTCTGCAGTTCCGTAGTGCAACGCGTGAAGCATCAAAAAAAAAATAATAAATAAAACGGGCTCTTCCCGTGAGGGTGGCGCACAAAGAGGAGAAGCACAGTGTGTAAAAAACATAGAGCAAGCATGCCGTGGCAGCTTCCCTGCTATGCATTGGTGCAAGAGGGCAAAGCATCCATAAACAGAGAAGAGATGCCGCATATTTTCACATTACTAAATTCTGCAAGCACTAGAAAAATGGCTATTCAGGCTTTGTGCCAAGAAGTGATTGAAATTTTTGTGAAGTGCAAATGAAAAAATATGCCCTTTTATCCCATTTAACGGTTACATTTCTCAAAATCAGGCAATTTGGATTATATGGTTTCCTGCATGATACATTCCCCCCCCCCTCTCCCCACAATTTAGAAAAAGAACGATCAACGAGGTTTTGCTGTATATATTTTCATTGACCTTATATTGCGATACCGATACCTTCATTGCTGTTATTTGAAAGCTAAAAGCATATTTAGGGTGGTAACACATTCTCTAATCACAGCAGGATGGAAGTAGCAAATAACAATGACCCAAGAGACGAGTGCGTCAGCAATGCTTCCCTCATGTTCATTGCAGCGACCACAAGTGTTCCACTCACGACGCCCAGTCCCGTGCAAAATGGCAGTGACCCTCGAGTGACCAAGGCTGGCCAGTCCAAGATTGAATACCTCCGTCAATGGAGTGTCTCGACTTACAAGTGCACAAGGCAGATGCTCTCAGAGAAGCTTGGGAAGGTGCGGCCATTGCATGCCTTCAGTTGTTTTGTGCCAAGTTGCGATTTTGCTGTCACATGCCACCTTACATGGAGGTGTGCTGTTGTGTGTCCTGTGCACAGTGAGGCGACAATATTAAGCAGTGCAGCCATATTAATGCAATAGCATTAGGAGGGCCATGAAGGCGAAAGCTGTCCGGCGGCTGCAGCTTCAGCATCTGTGGGAAGCCTCGACATGCCACCTGCCAACCATCCCCCTTCCCCACTTATAGGGGAGAGGAAGCTGCATGAAGAATGACTTGGCAGAAATGAAAATGACTAAGAAATGCTTTTACTAAATAAATGCTTCTGGCCGTGTCAGACATGCATGAAAATTTTTTCCTCCGTTTTATGTACCAGAATGCCTGTTGCTTAATTTGCAGGTTCTTATGGCTGATCGCAGTGCTAAGATTGGCTCACACAGGCTTTTCCATTAAATGTGTTTTAATGTGCTAAATGTGGCACATGAAAATTTGAAGCACTTTGCCATGGTAAAGCTCTGTTGCACTTCTTTCTGTTTTTGTCATCTTGTCATGTCGTACTAGTAGTGCCATGTTTTCGGATATCACATGCTAAACAGTGCATTCATGCATCAAGGACTTAACTGGACTTTAGTCATGGGCAATTGATGGGGATGCTAACTGGAACACTTTCTTGAGGCAGTCTCAGTGCTTGTCATTGATGGGTGCCTCCACTGAATGTAGCAATTGTTTCCAGGGCACAAGGACGGTGGACACCGAGCTGGAAGCCCAGATTGAACAGTTACGGGACACGCAGGCCAAGTATTTACACGTTCTGCGCTTGGCACGCGCCCTCGCCTCACACTTCCACCAGGTGCGTACCTGCTTTCACTGCCAAAGCTAGTCATGGTGGAGCAATGAAAGATCAGTTCGCAGCTCATGGCAAAAATTCAGGGCAACCATGAAATGTTGTATGGCTCATTTGATTCCTCGTTTAAATGTTTGATTAAAAGCTTGCCTTGTCATATTTATCCGCTTTATTCTTGTCTTTTGCTTATTTATAAGCATCTTGAATTCTCGGAATGCCTTTAAACGTATGTCCTACTTCAACTGCTCTCTGTGAAAATTTTACTCATATCTTTAATGCTTTCTTATCTGAATTTGTCTCTGTTGGGGATCTGGGAACAGTGAAAGGGGCAGTTCGGCCGGTTGCTTCCCTCTTGCGCTTGGGATACTTCCGAAAATATGCTGCATTCATTTGATGGCGGATGTTTGGTTTGACTGCGAAGCCTTTAGGCCTCGCATACAACTGCATTCTAGGGCTGGCATCATTCAGCACATATATAGATGGCAAAGCATTAGTGACTGCACACATTTTATAGTTTATGCAGGTTATAGAAGTGTGTTTCTCCAGTCAGATGATGTTGTAGAGCTTGCATGCTCTGCCAGTACCACGCTTACTTGTCTGAGTAGAGTATGAGTAGCTCACTTAAAATCAACACCAAAAGCGAAGGCCATTTTATTTGCACCAGCCTGTGTGAGAAATAGCAAGTTGTCTGTAACTGTACATACATGTCTTGCTCGAACTCTTTGCCTCTGTCTGTTGAAAAGCTGAAACAACTGATGAGCTGCGCTCATGTTTCGCATTAGGAAGTGATGTAATGGTCGGCATTTTTTTTTTTACTCTTGTTTTTTTCTGTGTGCCCGAAGCCTTCATTTAGCTGTGTTCGTGCAGTGGTTCTCCTTTGTTCTGTTTCTCCTCTGCAGTTTTGCTGCGTTTGTGCAAAATAGAGGTCGAGCAGATGTGTAGAATTCCTTTGAGCTGTGTGGAAAAGCCAGATCTCCCTGGTTACACAAGCCTGAACCAGTCTTGTGCAATCAGTATTGTGGAAAAGCCTCTGTTGTGCCCTGACAGCTCGTGAACTCCTCTCCCTCTGAGCAGGTGGTCCAGACCCAGGGCTGCCTGGCGGAAGCGTTCCAGGAGCTTGCACACCGCAGCCCGCCGCTGCAGGAGGAGTTCCGGTACAACGCTGAGGCGCAGCGGTCTCTGAGCAAGAATGGCGAGACGCTGCTCGGAGCGCTCAACTTCTTTGTCTCCTCCCTTGCCACCCTCTGCCACAAGACCATTGATGACACACTGCTCACAGTGCGACAGTATGAGAGCGCCCGCCTTGAGTACGATGCGTACCGCACTGACTTGGAGGAGCTGACCCAGGGAACCCAGGGCACAGCCATCTCCTCCAAGATGGACGAGGCCCAGCGCAACTTCGCCATCCACCGGGACAAGTACGAGAAGCTCAAGGCCGATGTCACCATCAAGATGAAGTTCCTCGAAGAAAACAAGGTGGGCCACCTTGCTTAGCTTCTTCGGTGGTGTACGCAGCAAATTTTGTGGCTCACAGAGCTTCCGCTTTGCCATGGTTTGTTTGTACCGCAAAGTTCCAGCAACAACAAGCCTCTGGTTTTAAGATTCCTTTCCTTCCTGGTTTTTGACAGTTGCTAGGCTTAGTGAGAATGCGGAGCCTGATTGCCACAGAGGCACACCAAAGATTGCAGAATGTTCAAAGGGTCCTGGCTAAAATAAGCGTTCGGTAATTGACTCATTCAACGAGTTACATTGTTCTGTAAATTTTATTAATATACAATGGAGTCCTGCGTTTGTGAGACTTATAATTGAACACTGAACTGTAACTGAGCATTTTGTGGCATTGTGAGCAGCTTACACAATTCATGTGTAGCCAGCCCTCATTATAAAACTATATTCCTCATGTGTGCTGCAACGTTGCCATCTGCAATGAGAGTAGGGCGGTAAGAGTTTGGGTTTACGAATCCTGAGGCTCTCCACAGATCTCTGAATGAAGTCTTTGCTGGGTAGCACGAATAAAACTTTAGCAGGCAGTAGGCATTCTCAAGCACAGCCGGGTGCTGTCATTGCAGGTCATAATTTTGAAAAAGTGAGAAGAGGCATGCAGTGTAGTAAAACCTCATAAACACACTAAAAAAAAAAAATTGGAAAAAAACATTATCCGGGAAGACGAGCCATCCAAACTGCCTAACTTTTAAAAATATAACTGTTGAATGAGGCTTTGAACGGACATTTTCGCTTCATAAAAATGTTGATTAATATTTCTTAGCACAATGTCTGAGCAGCTTCTTTCCTAGTGCTCACATAATTTAGTCCGCATATATTTTGTCTCTAACGGTGAAAAAAGATTGTAGCACATATCTCCTCCACGTTAGTTTTGGATGATTTGCCTCTTGCACTGTTTAACTGTGGGGAAGCTACCTCCCTGGCAGCTGACCATTGCAACGTTCTTGCTGTACGTGCTGTGCTCCTCAGGCTTTGCCCACTCGTATGTTATGTAAGCATACCATTTTAGTTATAAGGTTGTTCCTCCCTTCCCCTTTGGCACTGCAAAGAAGCAGCTGCGGTTGGTTTAGGTTTGTGGGGTTTAACGTCCCAAAGCGCCTCAGGCTATGAGGGTGTAGTGGAGGGCTCCGGAAATTTCGGCCACCCGGGGTTCTTAACGTGCACTGACATTGCACAGTACATGGGCCTCTAGAATTTCGCCTCCATTGAAATGTGACCACCGCGATGGCTGACAAAGTTTTACTGCTCTTGTAAACAACATTACGGTTGCTGGGAAAAGCCCCATAAAATAGGCGTTTTGGAAGATTGCAGCAAATAAACCTCGCACTGTGTCTTCCCCTGTAACACACTAACTGAAATGGAGCACTGACGTGACGCCTTCTGTCTGGTGCCCCACTTTGCAGGTGAAGGTGATGCACAAGCAGCTGCTGCTTTTCCACAATGCGGTGTCGTCTTACTTTTCGGGCAACCAGGCCTCTCTCGAGGCCACCCTCAAGCAGTTCAACATCAAGGTGAAGAACCCAAACTCCAACTCCCCATCCTGGCTGGAGCAGTGAAGCTGCGCACAAGAGCTGCTGCTGCTCCATGCTCTCCGGTGTCGACCTTGCACTGCTGTCTCTTTGTCCATCTTGTCTTTGGACGGTTCTGTCAGAGGTCGCTTGCGGCTGGCGAGTGGGAGGTTATGGGGATGACACATTGGTCTCCGATGCTGACCCACGGATGTGTTCTGTTTCCTCTTCTCCTTTTAGTTCGGAAGGCAGTTTGGTCAGCTGCATGATTAGTGCAGTGCACGCACTGGCTCCGTTGCTGAGAGACGCACAGCTTCAAAAGGTGCATGATTGAGCAAGATAGCAGGGCAGTCACACTACTGTGCAGCTGTCAGAACTTGCTGCACAGTCGCTTTCATTGTGAGGAAAACCATGGCAGCACAGCTGTATAGTCATTTCTTTTTATTATTATTAACCTTGCTGGTTCACATTAATGGGCACTTTGACCTCCTGAGTTTGTAAGGCAACAAGAGGCCGTCTACTGCCACCTAGCTCACTTTGTTCTGATGCTGCAGTCTGTTGGGACACAGTTCTGTGTCTGAGCAGCAGCAGAACTCTGCACGCATACAGAAGCATAGCACAGTTGTAGGCATGGGCTTATCAAGATTGCGTCTTGCAGGAGTCACAAGGGAGGTTACCTTGGTTAGTGATCAAAGCCCGACGGGTTTCGTACATAACATCCGTGTATGTGTTTGCTGTCATTTTTAACAGTGGGCCATTGGCAGTGCTAACCGAGTGTCTTCAGTTCTTATCACTGTGTTGCCTTTTGTCTTCGAGTGCAGAACTGGAACTCTTCCCTATTTTTTGTACCTTTTTTATTTTACTCAGATTAAGGGGAGGGTACATTTGCTTGCAGCTCACCTGTCCACTCCAGGAACTACCAGTGATTAGGAGTGCACTGCATAGTCTGTACTGTAACTTCTCTGTTCTGTTTTTAACTGTGGCAGCGTGGTAGTACATAGCTTCACAGTTTTCACAGCCAAGGCGTTGCCTTTGAGGTGATGGCTGACACTCTGGTGACGTTCAGGGCAGCCATTGCCTTAGCCACAAAATGCGGCTGTTCAGACTCTGCACTTGCATGTATGTGCTTACGGCAATCAGGCGGTTGGACAAAACAGAGTACAGCTTTGTCTCTCCTTTGCTTCTTGCAACAACCGTTTGTCGGGAAATAATAAAGGCATGTACTCGGGAAGGAGCACTTCTACATAAGGTTTGGAGTCCCTTTGCAGAAAGCTGACCTTTCTTGTACTCATTGGCAGAAACATGCCTTGTGACAGAGCAGGCGAAATAGTGAATAACTCCCTTTGCTATTGTATAACACAGACTGCTGTTGGCCTGAGGGGAGGTCATGGCTCTTAAAAACAGTAGAGGAAATAGCAAGGGGTTTTAAATAACTTGGTCTTTGATAGCTTATGTTAATCCCCTTCTGTGCAGAGCTTTACCAAGTACTGAGAGAGATCAAGTGCACACAATTTTTGTTAATTAGTTTTTGTTGCCTAATTTTTTTCTCTAGTAAATTTTTGAAGCTGCCATTCATTGCTGTCTGGCAACACATGGTTGGCTAATTACTGTGATCTGATGGTAGAGCGCTCAAGGAAATTCGAGATTAACAAAGTGTTTACACAAACACTGCTTGTCCAGTCCAGACCGTTGGAGATTCTGTAGCAATGTGTGATTGCCTTCAGGTTTTAAAGCTAGATAATGTGTTTGGTTGTGATCGTAGCTATGACCTAGTGAATTTTGATCGAAGTAGTGCGCTCAGCATTCCTTGTGCATAGTATCTTGCAAGCCTCTTTTTTTTTTTTTTTGTACACACGTTTCATTGACCAAAGCAAAGTACTTGTTTTGATTTGTCACTAGAGAGTTCGTGTACATTTGATGCTTTGGCTTTGGTTTCTGTCTTTTCCGTAACCATTCCACTTTGCCAACATATCAGGCAAGGCACCATTCACTGAACACTTTTTCAACACGATGGCGACAGTAACAACAAAAAAGTAACACGCTATCGAATTGCAGTGGTTTGCCATGCTATGACCAGCTGCACAGGGATTAAAAACGCAGTTCAGTGTTTGCTTCGTGTGTATTAGGTAGGCAGTTTGTAGGAAGGGAGGAATCCTCAGTGCAGTGTGGAAGGTCTTGTGCCTTTGCGTAGGATTCTTCAGGAAGGGGCACATTTACTCCCAATTTTGTTTTCGACGAATTTTGAGCAGTCTTCTTTTTTTTGCTTGTTTTTGCAGCCACTTTAGAAGGAGGCATGGCCACCAGCATCTTTGTTACGACACCAGAAAAAGATGTAAACAGGTTGTCCTACTTTGAATAGTCATGCAGAAAGGCTTGTTTTAAGCACAGTGAAGGGAGTATACATAATTGATGTGCCTCGTGAAATGCTCTTCTTTGCCTTAGGCGTTCTGTTTTCTGTCCTCCTTTTTAGTTCACGTCTGCTGCTTCTAATTGCACATGTTTTTGTGTGTTTGCCACCGTTCTAGTCAGACATGAAATTGTGTGCCGTTGCTTTCGTGCTTCCGTCGAAAGGCAGAAAGGGATTTCATTTTGTGTGCGCTTGTAAATAAGAGTAAAGACTCTACTGGTTTGCTCTCTCTGCTGGTGCCTCTATCAAGCATGTATAATGTACTGTGTGTTTGTAGGTAACAGATTTTTATGCTTTCACAGAAGTTTGTTTGCACAGCACCTTGAGTGCAGTGTGAATTTTCAGGCTTGACTGTGACTGGTCAGCAGAGCATTGTTGTGGGCTAGATTGGCATGCTTCTGTAGGGCGAGACTGATCCAAGCCACACCGAAGCACTTTTTGGCTTGATTTTGCACTTGCTTTGCATTCCAGGTGCCGTGTTGTTTAAGCTGGCATTGAGATTGTTTTGAGAAGGAAGTGGCACATTACAGCCGCGAGCCCACTCATTGCACTGACCTCAAGAAGTAGTTAATGTTTAAGGGGCCCTGAAATGCTTTTTTTTTTTTTTCTGGGGGGAAGGAGGGTATGCAAGCCTGGTGAATTGTTAGATTGCATGCTAATTGAGACCTAATAGGAGTGTAACTGCTCTACGATTTGAAGAGGACCTACAAGCATGTTTGGAAAACTGCTAACCACTTACTACGCCTGTTTTTGGTCCCTTTCTCTCTTCCTCCTCTTCCAGATTTCTGTGCTATTTACACTTCTATCTCTTTACAGTAAGCACAAGAGAGCTATTAGCTGGATTCTTGCAGTGTTGCGAACAGTGGGTGCCATTTGAGCAGAGTGGCAGTGAAAGCAAAAGCGGCCTGAGCAGACTTACTGAATTGCTCGCCTAATCCGGTAATAATCGGAGATCGCATACGAGTGAAGTGAGGAAATCTGTAGTGCAGTCACTGGGTGGAGCATCGCAAGTGGCTCTCAGTGGCTCTGTAGCAATGACAAGAGGAGATGAAATGTGCAGGAACCACTGAGAAATCACCTATGAAAAGTTCTTGCTGTATGCAGTTCTACAGGTGGTATCTCTGCAGTTTTGCTGAAAAGTGTTTCAAGGCCCCTTAAGGCAGTTTGTGTCTTTTTTTCCAATTAAACATTGGAAATTAACAGATGCGATGCTTGAGCATGCTGTCTTTGTCTGGGGCTTTTGTATGTTCTGTGCATCCGAACAGCTCTCAGACTTTGATATTTGAACCAACATTTTGTCTTGGTCAAAAACGAATTTAATTACACTATTCCAGCTAGTCTATTTGCATTTATGCATTTGAGTCTGGAAGCCCCTGTTCATTTAAGGCTTTCAATAAGAGTGCTTTAGATAGCGGTGGTGATGATTTTGATTTTGCTCTTGGCTCTTGTATTGCTCGTATTTTCGCTATGTAACATCAGCATGAACTCGAAAAATTTTTCAGCCTTTAGGCAGTAGAATGGATTTGCAACTTGTATACATTACAAGATCAGGATTGAACTGCCTGCACTAGGCATTAAATTGTTACTTCGGAAGATGTGAGGTATAATATAATGTCACATGTATGTTTGCGTTCTTTCTGTTAATTTTACTTCATAAGTTGCATAATAGACCCTGTTTGTGCCATACAGGCATTAGCTGCCATTACTGTTGCAAGCTTCTGAAGTGATGTGCATTATTTTTCTAAGGACCGAACTCAAATAGGCTGCCTGAATTACTGCTTGCTTATGTTGAGCCACTCTTTGAAGTCAATAAAAATGTGCATCTGTAAGTCTGATCTTGTTTATTTGGCAAACTCTACTTGTTCTGTTGTTGGATGATTTGCTGGTGAGAATGGGATGAAAAGCAACATGTGTAAGCAGGACAAGGAAGCTACTTGCTTTTTAAATTGTAAAGAACACCAGGCAGTTGAAATCAGTCGAGCCCTCCACCGCATGTTGCTGCACAGCTGACAGTGTTGCTTGGTGCGATGTGGAATGCTGCTGTATGCTATATATCAGTAAGCAGTAATTCTTGACAATGATGACCTTCATCTCATAAAGTGTAATCTCTCTCCTTGCATTAAAAAGCTAAAGAATATGGTGCTCTCGCGGTTGTGGCGGCCATGTTTCGATGGAAATGAAACGCAATGCTGAATACTGTGCAATCTCCAGAGCCGTTCACTATGGCGTCACTCGTAGCCCATGCCACTTTGGGACATTACACCTCATATGCCATACCATGCCATGCCACACCTTACCATCCCATAATATACGATATCATACTTTTTCTCTACATGGTTTGTGTTAATGATAAAAGGAACTGGCAACAAATTTTTAAATGCGATTTTGGAAGAGAAAGCTTGTATTCTCACTATACCATGAATTGCATTTTTCGGCTTCTCAAGTGCTAGATAGTGATGCATCTTGCAGGGCAAGGTTTTTTTCTGCATTCTCACATCTTTACAGGCCCGTGTACTGTGCGATGTCAGTACACGTTAAAGAACCCCAGGTGGTCGAAATTTCCGGCGTCTCTCATAGC
Source organism: Amblyomma mixtum (assembly GCF_055824585.1). Classification (NCBI taxonomy): domain Eukaryota; kingdom Metazoa; phylum Arthropoda; class Arachnida; order Ixodida; family Ixodidae; genus Amblyomma; species Amblyomma mixtum. The sequence goes on from NC_143012.1 coordinate 295,236,949, forward strand.
CTTAGTCGCTTTGGGACGTTAAACCCCATAAACCAAACCAAACCAAACCAAACATCTTTATTTTATTTATGTGTACATATACTGCATTCCCGCAGGGGCTATTGCCAAAGTGGGGATATAAAATAGATTAGATATAAAACAACTTTCAGTGCATTTAAAAAATGTTGCAATACACAATGCACAGGCACCGACAGCTTTCGACTGCATTCAAAAATTGCCGAAATGCAAATGAACGAATTTCACCATGTAAAGAGTTCCAGCTTTCAGTGTCATGGGCAAATCTCTTTAAATGAGCTGCCGCGGTGGCTCAGTGGTTAAGGTGCACGGCTGCAGAAAGACGCCGGTTCAATCCCGGCTGCAGAGGTCGAATTTCGATGGAGCCGAAATTATAGAGGCCCGAGTACTGTGCGATGTCACACATTAAAGAACTCCAGGTGGTCGAAATTTCCGGAGCCGTTCACTACGACGTCCTTCATAGCCTGAGTCGCTTTGGGATGTTAACCCCTATAAATCAAAATCAAATCTATTTCAATGAGTTTGCGAAATAGTTAAAAATACCTGTAATTTGATATATAAAAAATGGCAGCAAATTTGCTGATCTGTATCCTAGAAGCGCGGATACATTGCACCCACGCTAGTGACGTGGTTCTTGCAAGACTTGCTGTCCGTCGACGTTCTGGCAGCACACCAGTTGCTAGGCGTTGCTATGCCAATAACCTTCACATCGAAGCTGGAGCAGATGGTTCTTTGGAACTAAATACTGCCTATTATAAGTTGTCTAATCTTGTTGCCAGTACACTATAACTAGAATAATCGTGCATTAAAGCTAAGGTACATAGTCACGCCAGGTAAGTGCTGCCACAGGCTTTAATTTGGTTGGCTTCACCGCATGACACTGGTGTGGCGTGGAAAATGAGTACAAGAAATCAAAGATCACCCTCAAGTACTCACCACGTTCACCTCGTAACTTGGTTTCACAGCGCTATCGCTGCCAGCAGGTGCTCAAGGCCGTGCATCCGACCCATCTACGCTCGCGAAAAGTGTTCGAAGAGAGGTGTTAAGAGAAGCAGCACTTGCAGGGGTGCTATGCGCAGTTTGATACATCAAACAGATGGTGAAATTCGAGTTCGATATACTTCGCTATTTTCCTATACCTTTACACAGAATTTTCAAGGGGATAACCTCTGTGTTCAGTATAGCCAATGATTCCTTATATCCGAGCTCAACTGTATTTAGTCAGTGGTGACGCTGTGTTGATGGTTTAAAAAAACCCTGATACAGGTGCTCACTGTCATGAGGCATGACTAGGAACATTGCATGCAGAAGCTCTGCTCAGTGCCCCTTACAATGGACAAAGTTTTAGGTCCCTTAGCCTGCCTTAGGCAACAGAGACTTGCAATGACTTTTCTATTCACATATTTAAAAGACATTGGACATCTCGATAAGCTTTAAATTCACTTGCACGTCACCTTCATGCATTCTTCATGCAGTGAACTTCGTCAGCCCATTTGACGGACTATGCACTCCATCACTCCATAGGTTACATCAATACTCGCCATTGCATCCTTAGTACCCATTTCATGGCCGCATTTTATCTTCGTTTTTTTTTTCTTCCACCTCTTCCTCGCTGCTCTCCTTCAGTCTTTATCTCCCAAATTCCCCTCCCTACGCAGAGTAGCATGCCAGCGATTTTTTAACGCTGGCTAAATTCTCTGCTCTTCATTAAAGAGTCTCTCTCTCTCTCTAGTCAATTGGCATGAACATGTGCTTGAGGCATTCGGTGTACTGGCACATCGAAAATGGCGCTGGCATGCATTAGTAGTAGTAATATGAGACTTTATTCGGGCACAACACTTGGGTGCCTAGGATGCACGAGCAGATCCAGTTAGTCTTCACCTTCAGCCCCAAGCCAGCCCAGCCAGACCCTGACAGTTAGATTGATCTGTTTCGACCAAGACCTATTCAACTGCTCGTGAAAAGCAGTCTGAGGTATTTATATTCTGTTATCCTTTAAAAACGAATCATCAAATGAATATGAAGGCAGGAAAGGAGATCAGCATTTCCTAAATGCTGTTTTACTGAAGTTCGCTTTCATTTCCCAGGTGTCGCAAAGCTGGCAGAAGTTTGCAGAAGAACTTTTTAGAAGATTGTGATCCTGAGCAGAGATGTAGTTAGGGTTGAGCACCCAGTCATCTGCATATAAGCGAATTTTTATAGATATGTTAGAAGGAAGCAAGAAAAGAATTCGAAGAACAGACCCTTGTAGAACCCCTGATAACACACTTTCTGAGGAAGATTTGGTCAAGCTGAAGCATACATACTGTAGCCGAAGTGAAAATAACTAGAAATTCAGTTAACAAGGGATGGATTGTTTAGTATGGCATTCAGCTCTGCAAGAGTCTATGATGAACCATGTCAAACGCTTTTGGTAAGTCTGAATATTGCAATCAGTCTGGTAACTAAGATTGAAAGAAGGAGAAAGATCATGAATGAATTCGATTAATTGTGAAATGGCGCCGAAGCCACGATGAAAACTGTGCTGAAATTCACTCGGGATGATGTTAGTTTCAAGAAGCCTCATGGTATGTTTGAAGGTAAAGTGTTAGAGAAGTTTATAAGAATGGGATGTTAGGTTGGTCTATAACTTGTTAACAGTTGTGCATTTCCAGATTTGTATAAATGAGAAACTTTAGTGAGCTTCCATTATGTTGGAACTGTGGTACTTGATGATGATTTTTTTAAATATGATAGATATCTGCTATAGTACATTCTGCATAGTGTCATCCGTTCCAGGGCTCTTTTTAGTGTCTAAATGTGAAACGAGGTTTAGTATTCCTTGCATGCTCATTGAAACGTCGCTGATTCAGACGTGTGAGGTCGTAGCAAAAGGAAGAGCTTCAAAGTTATCATTTGTGAATACAGACAAAATAATTATTGAATGTGTTGAGTCGGAACGAGGTAAAATAGATTTCCAAAATTTGTGAAGGTTACTTTCTACTAAACTCAGCAATGCGGTACGAAAAAAAAGTTTTTTGCCGAAATAGTCTTGATTGAAAGTTCGTCCTTCAGTTTAGTGAATTGGACAGTCTTCAAGGGGTTGCTGAATGACTTCAAACGCCACAGTCCATGAATGCGAAACAAGTACAGCAGGCTGCAGCCTTAGTGACACGGCACATACCCACGAAGGGGGATTGCCAATATTCATCTTTGCTTTCTTTGTAACATAACACTGCAAACATTCCTGAACAATATTTTCAAAGAAACCAGTTAATGCATTGACATTACTGCAGACACTAAGCTGCTCAATCTGTGAAGAGTCAAATAAAAAAATTGGACATATCGTCAGCATGATCAAAGTCAGGAAGAGTATAATAAATGAAATGTGTTTTGTGAAGTGAACTGAATATCATGTCTCAATAATTATAACACGATATTATAGAGGTCCCTTTCGGTAATGTATCATAATCACACGTTATGGAATTGAATCTGAGGTCATATTCCCTGTACACAGCTACTGCTATGCTTCATAGCTCCTTGGCACCTTGGAAAAATTAGAGTTAACTTTGAATCACAGTGCAGTAGTCAGGGTCGCATTGAAGGCTGCGGCCACTGAATTTCTGACCTAGATACTGCACAAACCTTGACATTCAACGCGTATGGCTATGAATTTGTTAGGGCCGCAAATAAAAATAAGAAAAATTATGCCCTTTCCGCATTGCCCATGGCACAACGGGCTAATGGGCAGTGACAATGAACAGATACTACTCGCGCATCACAGTCCCATGCTCGGATAAGCACACATTAATGAACAAAATAATAAACTGAAATAAAGTCGGCGCTGCGGTGGAAAAGCAGTAAAAGGCGATAACGGAGGAAACGGACTACACAGCGCTATCCTCGCATCCTTCGCTCTCGTCTTCTGCGAATACGCACCCAAGTTATGAACCAATCACCCCGTACAACCACCTTGAAGCAGACGCGAATAACCAAAATATGATTTATTGTCACTACATCTCAATTAGACATGGCAGCCTCAGATTCTTCCCGGTATGAATGAACAACGGCCCCATTCCTGTTTCGTGGAAGCGCGTCGTCAGGCCCCGCTGTGCTCACATGAACTAAAATTTTCTTCACTGCACGAGTTCCGATTCCATGGATGTTTTCGCCAAGCGATCGACGATGAGGTTTGTAGCGTCGATGAACCTGTTGACGCAGTTCTGAATGCAGTTCTCCGTCTTGGAGTCCATTCTCGCACTAGGTTTATCGATGCAGACGTCCCAGCACTTTTCCGTGAGCTCGTGCACAAGAGACTGGTACCGTTGCTTCTCAGTTTCGCCTTCAATGAAGGACTTCAGTTCTTCTTCGGCACTCATAGTGGCTGGCGATACTAGAATAACGGTGCACTTAACACGTTTTCCAGGCGCACAATCTATCGAAGCGAGCGAATTCGGGCCAAGCAAAGCGTGAGCTAGTGCGGCATGACCGGCATGGAGCAAAGCGGCTGCAGACAACTTCGGGTTGGCGATGATGATAGCATTTATAGCAAGTTATCCAGAAGTTGCGTAAGCCACCGCTGTGCAAATGCAATCTTTAAAGTTTAAGTTTTACATTAAAAGCTGCGGCTTCCATCACGTTAACAGTTTTGTCATTTATTACAAACAATAAACTCATATTTACGTTCTGAACTTTACATGTGATTTCTCTGTGCGACACTGTCATGCCGGTCATCCGGCTTTCACGTCGGCTTTCCGAGATGCGCGCTGGCTAGAGTGAATTACAGCGCTGGCGTTAGTTCTTGTTTGAAACGTATTTTTGTTTGTGGAAGTGCTTTGCGCCGCTAGAGCCCACATACTTGCGTAGGTTTCGCCCGCAAATGTTTCACTCGTGCGCTGTGATCGAAGCGGTCGACGGAAAAGGAAGAGCGGTGCGGTAGGTCGCAGCGGTTGCTCTTGTCGACTTGGAGGGTCGTCCGAGGGTGCAGTCAGCTGGTTTTCATTATCTCGCTGCATTTTCCCTACGCAGCGTTCTAGTGTTTTCATTATTGCGTACATTCTCTGTGCAACGGTGTGCTACTTATATGGGTAATCGTAGGAGCAGATTGAGGGCATCCGATCGACCGAGAACTGCTTCCGCTCTTATGCCGTATGCACTAGAGGATTAACGTTACTCTTACAGGTTGTTTTGAGTCGGACCTGATGCATCTCGCTGCCAATGCGATTCAATGCCAAGGAAATCGCCGCCGTCGCATCTCAGCCGTCTTACAAGTTTGAAAAAGAGGGCGTGCTTTTCATCAAGGAGCGACAGGAAGGACTTTTCAGGCGCAATGATGGTAAGGTGTCCCATTTAATCGTTTGTGTTAGCTTTCCCCGTGTGTTCACGTTCATGCTGTGCTGTCCCCAGAAGATAGGACAATACCCTAGCGTCTTCGCGCACGTGGGATGCTAATGCCATTGCGCAAATAATTTGCTGCTGGCGCGCGCACGTTCTAATGCACCGCACCCTCTCTTCTCACGCAGTGTTCACGGAACGGTGGTGCCGGCTGAGGGGCAACCTTTTTTTCTACTACAAGACGAAAGATCCAGTAGGTGGTATCTTCCTGGCCGTTTTATGGGATCAAGCATCTCTGGCATGGGAAAAGGTTGCACAGTTTCAGTTGTATGCGCTTGCAGTTGTACTAGTACGTGCATAGGCGCATTTGCTACGGTATGGCCTGCTTTGGGCACGCTTCAAAATTCTGCGTTTCCCAGCCAAGTTACGCAGATGCTTTCGTTGTTGTTCACAGTGATGAACACAGGAAACAGGATTTACGTCTAAACTTCTTTTACATCTGCCACACGTTTGTAGAGTTGGTGTAAGCTTGAAACTGGTTGCCAGAGGTGCTAATTTACAAATTTATCTATTGAAGGATTGGTCATGGCAACTTAATTGTCTAGTATCCACGTATGGCATGCATAAAAGACTCCCGAAGTTGTTTTAGCTAAGGTTGCTTTATGAACACTATTAATATATGCCACACACAAGCCATTCATGTCGAAAAAAGGCTGTGAAAGCTTGTATTATCGTCATGTTGCAAGTCCATGTTTTGGTTCTCATGCCATGTAATATGTTGTCATTACAGCTCAACCTATGAGCAGTGTACTTGCTGCTGTAATTTATTGAAGTTTACAATAGTGCCTCTTATATTGGCATAGCCTGCGAAGACATGTGACCTAGCAAAGTTCTCACTTGCTGTCTGCTACGATGCTCGGTTCATTTCTGTTCTGTACAAGAAAGGTAGCTCACAGTGCGGAACTCCTTAATGCCATCTGGCCACTGCCCACAGAACAGGTGGTAAAGACGTGCTGTTTCATTGCAACAAACGTGGCTTGGTGCGCCGTTCACAAAACGTGTGTTTTTTTTTTCAGTGTTCTGATCCAGTTGGCGTCATTGTCCTCGAGCGACACGCTGTGAAGGATGGCCCCATTTCAGGAGGTCTCTATTGTTTCACCGTCGGTGAGTCTTGTTTGCATGACAGCTTAGGGCTAGCATTCTAAGAGGCTAGAAAGATGACCTGTACAATTTTTTCTTAGTTTTCTTGTTTAGTTAGGTTTATGGAGGTTTAACGTCCCAAAGCGACTCGGCTTAAGGGACGCTGTAGTGAAGGGCTCCGGAAATTTCGACCACCTGGGCTTCTTTAACGTGCACTGACATCGCACAGTACACAGGCCTCTAGCATTTCGCCTCCATCGAAATGCGACCGCCATGGCTGGGAGTGGTTCAACCAAGCTGTTGCTTATGGAAAGGAGTGAAACCATGCTAAAAGATGTTTTAATCATGTTTGTGAAGTTATTAGTAGTGGCATAATTCAGTAAAGCTGTGTAATTCTTATTTACACTTTAATTGTGAAGGCATATTGACATATTTTCTCAGTTTTGCTGCAGTATTTAAACTTACACAGCACTTATCGAAGGTAGCTTTTTAGATAAAGCAGCGGCCTGCAAGAATTTATTAGACTCTTGAAACTTGGAGGCTCAGAACTGAATCTTATGTTAGACCACAGAGTCACTAATTGTACGCTCGTAACCTGCACTGACACCTTTAACCTTTGCTTAACCAGGGTAGATGCTCTTCTTTAATTTGGATAACGAATGTGTTTTTTTTTATTAGTGATATATTTTAGGACGTTTTGAAGAGCACTGACATTCATGAAATGAAAATGTGTGAAATCAGCATATATATGCGCAGTAAGCTCAATCAACAGATTCAACATGAATCGCATGCTTGAAAGGGGTGGCGCTCTTGCCGTGTTAACCATGTAGTTACAGAAAGTGCCCTCACAGCACATTTCCATTAATTCTGCATGCTGCATGTGCATTCATGTGGCTGAAAATTGTGTCCATTGTGCCAATGTCAACATGACACTCCTCAGAGTTTAAAGGTTAAATATCATAGAAATTTCAGTCGTGGTGTGTAGCAAGTATAGGATGATTTTCTGTGGGTCTTTTTACCGTTGTGTTAATTGCAGCAGATGGCCGCAGCGGCTCAGTGGCCGCATTTGTTTTTCCAGTCCCGGACTACTTGCTGACAGGTCTCGGCTTCCGCTCTGACAGGAAACAACGTCATGGTCACATGACCTACTTGCCATAGGCTGCTTTCGAACTCGGCGCCAGAGCCGGGCTCCCCCTCGGTTACCGTACAAGGACGCTGTCATCTGCTAGCAGACGACGCAAGCCACGGCCACCACGACGCCGAAGCAACGCCGTGCGCTCGATCATGATACTGAGTCGATTTAAAGACTGTACTGTCAGCTTAGCGTAGGTGCATTACAGAACTCAGCTTCGGAGGTATGCTCGCCGCTACTGCTTGCGGCGAAGTTCGCACAAAGTAGCCCAACTCATTGCGGATCGGCAGATAGACGAAAGCCTTCGCAAAAACGTTGACAACAAGCTCTATAGCTGCTCCAGTATACGAGTGGTTCACCTGCGATGCTTTCAGGTAAGCGTACAGACAGCATGTCGCAAAACAAGCGAACGAGAACCTCTTGACGACACGAGCAAACAATACGCGCTCGCAGCTTCGAACGCGCGTCCGTGTGCGGTGGATTTCAAGAAAATAAACGAAGATGCAAGAACAAAAAGTATTGCGATGGCTCAGAGAGCAGCTACGGAGCTCATGCGAAGGTTAACGCATGATATCGACCTCCAGGAACATGCAAAATACTCAAAATGCACACGGAGTCTAACTCAATATGGCTGCCAGCGCGGCGCGCAGCTATCGTCTGCTGCCTTCTCAGCAGCCCCAAGCAGCCCGCGGACTGCCATAGGCTAAAAACGAACGCGTTGCTATGGCGATGCAGGCAGGTAGGCGGAGCTTTCGGGCTGCCCGAGCAAAACAAATACCGGACTCGAGTCCGCAAGTAGTCCCGGACAATCCGGGACTGAAAAACAAATGCGCCCCTGCTCAGTGGTTATGGCACTCGGCTGCTGTCCCGACAGACGCGGGTTCGATCCTGGCCGCGGCAGCCGAATTTCGATGGAGATGAAATTCTAGAGGCCCGTGTACTGTGCGATGTCAGTGCACGTTGAAGAACCCCAGGTGGTCGAAATTTCCGGAGCCCTTCACTTCCGGAGCCCGGCGTCCCTCATAGCCTGAGTTGCTTTGGGACAATATACCCCCACAAAACTGCAAAAGATTTCAAAATGTTGAAAACTTACAACAGCATCGTAGATGTGCACTCTATTTATAAAATGAATCACTGTTTATGGCTTGGTCTAAGTTACTTGTAATCAGTGATTGCACGTTTTGCTAAAAAGAACGAAATGCAATAGAAATTTCGATCCTTCTCGTATAATATAAGCCAGTATTTTTGTGCATGGCTGAAAATTCCAGTAACTTGGATATTTCCGTATTGTTGCATCGTTGAAAAAAGTAGTGCTGTGATGCATCAGCAACGCTTTCTGTGAGACACTAGTAAAGCTGAGGGCTGAGCAAAACAATGAAATGTTCTTGTGCTGCTTGTGTTATCTTTTCACTGTCCTCATTTCGGTGCATGGTTAACGGTATTTCATAGAGTTTGCTAGTGCCATGAAAGAAGAAATAGCAAATTATACAATTTCTAATTTGCATTCACTAAAGTAGTTGCGAAGCACCTTTTCATTGTTACTGGTAAAGGTACTCACTGAGTGTGGTGCTCACCAGAAGTATTATGAGTCTGGTACAAGGTACACCTGTTAAGCATTGCAAGGTACCTTAAGAAGCAGCAGCATTTGCTGCAAGAATGAGTTAACTGTAGTCAGTTACAGCTCTAGCATGCAGTGGTTAATACCCCTCTGAGACCGTCCTTCAGCCAATGACTCCAACTGGTTTTCGTGAGGCAGGGAATAGGCAAGAAAGGGAAAGAGAAGGGCCTTTGTCACCATGCTTCCGGTAGTAGGTTCATTGTTCGGGCTAGAGGTGTGGGGGGGGGGGGGTTAAGGTGGAAGTTGAAAAGAGGGTGCGGGGTCGCTAGGGCTGAGGACAAAGGCCCCTGTCCCTTTCCTGCCTAACCTCTGCTGCAGAGCCAGAACTGAACGATGCCATTGGCCGGACGGGCCTCCTTTGAGGGGCGTTCGCTGCTGCATTGTTGAATTGTAACTCACTGTAAGATAGAGAGAGAAGACAGCTCTGCAGCTGTGTCACTGGAACGGTTTGCAGCTTTTGAAGGGGATGAGCTGGCAATGCACATGGCAGCCCAAAGCTCATCCGAACGTGAGGCCTGGACAAGCGTGCTGCGAGATTGCAGCTACGAGCGCGTGCGCGAGGAAGTGCAGATCCTCCGTGCGCGCCTTTTATCACGCCAGCGAGAGTCTGACCCTGGCCTGTACAGCAGCGGTCCCTCTGGGAAGCGCTCGCAGGATGTGGAAGCAACTTTATGTAAGTCCACGGCATGTGAGAAGAGCATTGGCCCTTACACATAGCAATTTTATTAAGCTCGTGTTATCTATGTCCAGTGACTCCAGAAGCCCTTTTTTAGGGGGGGTAGAAGGGTTGCCAGTAGCTTCACTGCCAATGCAATCAGTTTCGAGCAAAGGAAAACTGATTGGCACCCCAACTCTCCCCCTCTCCATGTCCTGTCTAAAGGAAATGTTTGCAATCTGGCAAAGGGGGGGTGGGGGGGGGGTGGCCTCCTGTGACTGCTGCTTCAAACTGACAGTTCACTTGCTATAAAGCCAGCTTTGAAATGCTCATGGCCATTTCCGCCACCTTAACGTTGATAACTTGTGAGAGTGCAGTGTAAGTTGGTCAGTCCATGTATGTCGTTTATATTTCAGGCAAGAAAGACCCACTCCAAAATGAGCCGTTCCTTGAACTTGGGCTGGGTGAGTGCAGGCTTGTATTTATTACGCCTTTACTCTTGTCAGGACACTCCATTATCAGTGCTTTGTTTTCGTTCACACAGGTACATAGTTTGTTCTGGAGGTGTGAGTGTTTATAGTGTGAGGTTAATGCATTTCTGTATGCAGGGATCACATCCTCTGTGCCAGCATTCTTGTGGAAGTAGCTGAAGGGGTGGTGTTTGCTACTTCGTATCGGGTAGAAAAGCTGAGATAGTAATGGAATCAAACAAGGCCTGTGCAGTGCAGCACCTATCAGTTAACCACTTAGGCATGCTGGAGAATCTTCACACAGGAAGAACCAGAGTTCATGCTCTGCAAGAGTGACTGTCACTTCTTAGTAGCTTAGTAGCTTCTAGTAGCTTAGTACCACCAGCATAAGCATTATAACCACCATTTCAGTAGCATTGGAAGAGTTGACTTCTTTAGGCTTGCTACGATATGGTATCCTGCATTGATAGAATGTACAAAATGGAGTTTACTAAGAGGGGATTTTGGTGATGGTTATGCAGATATGCTGTTGCATTTACGAAACCTGCATGCATCTAGCACATGTGACAACCTTTTCTTCATCTTCCTCACGTAGCATGTGACAACCTGCGCTGCGATGCCGACGGCCAGCCACCCAATCCGGTGGTTGTGGTTCTCACTGGGAGGCCCCGGCACGGCCTCTGGAGCAAGTTTGCACAGACAGAGGTCGTTGAAGTGAGTGCAGACACTGGCCTCATTGAACGTTTTGTGCACTCTTGATATCATGAAATTTGTAGGTGTAGTGCTGCCAGTGGCTTTTCTCTTTTTTTTTTACCTCTCATTAAAGCTGTGATTACGTTGAAATTCATCTTATTGCTTGTGTATTTCACGCATATGTGACATGCTGTCAGGCTGTTTTATTTCATATGGAAGGCGCAGAGTGCACGGTTTGGCTCACTGCTGCCAAAAACAGCTCTTGCTGGGGGGCAGACTGCTGTGGCCCCATTGTATATACGTTTCTATACCAAATGTCTAATGCTATAAATTTTTCTGCTCTTCAACATTCTTCCCTACAGCACAATAGCTCTGATCAAAATTTAATGGCCGCCGCGGTGGCTCAATGGTTATGGTGCTCGGCTGCGGACCCGAAAGACGCGGGTTCGATCCCGGCCGCGGCGGTTGAATTTCTTTGGAGGAGAAATTCTAGAGGCCCGTGTACTGTGCGATGTCAGTGCACGTTAAAGAACCCCAGGTGGTCAAAATTTCTGGAGCCCTCCACTACGGCGTTTCTCATGGCCTTAGTCGCTTTGGGACGTTAAACCCCATAAACCAAAACCAAAACGAAACCAAAATTTAACGTGAGTGCTTGTAGAATGTTGGTGGACGAGAGAAAACTGATCTCTTTTATGTCTACTGTGTCCTTGAGTAACGTAATGCTGTTAAGCAGTTGACTGCACTACATGGATGTGTGCTCAAGGAAGGGCATCGTTCCATTCGCTCTGCGCAGAGGAGCAGCAACCCATGTTTCCTGACCACTGTGGGGTTCCTTAAGAAGCAGGCCTGTGCAACCACTGAAGTCAAGCTCTGTGTATACGACGTCAGGGAGCGAGTCACGTCCACTGTGAGTGCCATGGGATCTCACTGCTTTGCTATGCGATATGCAATGATGTCAAAGGCAGCTGTGACTTTGGGACGAGTTTTCTTTTTTGCTACTGATACTGAAATCTGATACTGAAGAAAATGCACACCAAATCCTCACTGGAGACATAAGCTGATATATAGCAAATGAGCAGGCATAGAGTTTGCTTTGAGACAAATAAAATTTGGAGCAAGAAATTTTTTTAAATATGGCCAAGGCACAGTCAATAATTTGACTTTTAATATTTAAAAATTGATTTACACACGAATGATATTGTTTGGAGTGTATTTATATCTTTTTTGCTTCTGCTTTAATATTGCACAGATTCTGAGAGCTTGGAAATATGTTTTTTTTGTTGTTGTTAAATGCAATGGCATTGCAAAAAAAAGGTTGTAGTTCTGAAATAAGAGTGAAGCAAAGCTTGGCTTTAAGAATGGTCTTTATTTTTTATAGTTAACTAGAGACTGGACCTCTAAGTGGCTAAAAAAGTGGGGTGAGGCGGGTGGTGGCATTTTAGGTGCTAGAAATAGGTACTTAAAAACACATTTCAGGCTCCAGAGTGTTGAAAATCTGCACTATATAAATTTTGGCAAATGTGCAACCAATTTCTTAAGCTTGAAACATTACTGTACAGTGTGGTGGGTTCAGTAAACAAACGAAGTGTCTAATGGCAGTGCCTCAGAGGATTCAACTTATTCATGAGCATTCCTTTTGCATGTTTGGGCATGTGAAGCATACCGGTATTGCTGGCAGACATGTTGTAGGCAACCTGTTGTTCATGTTGCAGTCCTCTAAGGCAGCAAGCTCTTTGTCCATATTTATTATTTGCACATTTCTGCTTTGAAAGCTCTGGCAACTGAGCATGGATTAGAGCTCAGATTATTAGTTAGAAAGCTCAGAAATGTTTGCTAGTGTAGGATTAAAGTTTTGTCTGGTGGATTACATTAAATAAAGGCATGAAAAAAAAAAAAGGGCAGAAACAAACGAAATCTCACTGTTAACGTTATCTATCTACAAATCATGTAGATGTTTGGAAGGTGTTTTGCCTTTTCTTGGTCAGAATGAGCTGAAAACAAATGCTCAGTGTGAACAGATGCTGGTGTTGTGAACCCTTGTATGTTATGGAACATTGATTGGGCTGACCTTGTAATATCCTCAGGTCAAAGCCTTGGAGAAGAGCATCAGGTGCTGTGTCATTGTAAAGAAGCAAATTATTGCTGTTTACTGCTGCGGCAGAGCGAACACCTTCTAGGATTACTGTGTGACAAAGTGCACTGTTGTCTCTTCATTTGTTTTCTGCAAAGGCATTAGAGGCAGGAGAAGAGTCCATGTCTTCACATCTGTGACAATGCATTATCTTATATTCCTGTCTCAAGAACTGACAACGGGCAGTTCTTAAAGGGGTACTGAGAACGAAATTAAGTTGTTTAGCATTGAAACATTACCACGTTGAAAATGAGGCTCTTTGGCTAGCAAATGTTATGAAACGAAATGTAGGTATCATCACTACCAGCCATGTTTTTAAGCAAATTGCGGTGATGCGTGGGCAATTTTTTTTGTGTGGGTTCCCGAGATTAAACTATGTAGCCATTCTCTTCAGAACATTCACGGAGTCCTTTTCAGTCTTGATGTCTTTAAGTTTCGCCCAAGTAGCGTGAAAATTTTTAATAGAATTTTCTTGTAATAAATATGTTTATCAGCAAACATCAACATAGCCAGTAAGAGCAGCGACAGCATCAGTTTTTACTAAGAACACAAATTGGGTGCATTAGTTCTTAGTGTTCCTCTAATATTATTATCACAATCGTGCAATGTGCATCAGTCAAGCATATTTTTCACAGATATGGTCCCTGCATTTCTGGACTTAAAGGTGCACTGAAGAGGAATCTGAACTCGTCTTTTTGCCACGGGAACTCGATCTACACTTTCCGAGCATTCTTAGAAACTGCGACTTATTGCCCTGTGTGGCTGATTTCCCTAATTAAATGGAATTAACGTCCTGCTTTCTCCTTTATTTTTTTAATTCTCCCCGTACGGTGGGTGGAGTCGACCAACGCGTGGAGTGCCTTTCAGCCAGCTCCATGGAGGCTTTGGTTTCGCTTTATTTTGTTTCTTAGGTTTCCATGAATAAATAGTTTCATTCGCAGATAGTATAGCCGCAAAATAAGCCCGCAGAAATAAAAATATGCACTCGTGTTGGTCGACCCCGCCCACCATACGGGGAGAATTAAAAAAAAAAGGGGGCGGGAGCCAGACGTTAATACAATTTAATTAGGGAAATCGGCCACACAGGGCAATCAATCGAAGTTTATAAGAATGCTCAGAACGTGTAGATTGAGTTCCCGCGGCGAAAAGACGAGTTCAGATTCCTCTTCACTGCACCTTTAAATTGACCACCTCATAGTGTGTTTTGTTTTGTTGCTGTTTGCATTGTCTCTCTTCGTTGTGTAGCTTTTCTTTTCTGATTCCAGTTGCACACGTATGTGAAAACAGCGCAGCAAACAAAATTCACTTGAGCATTCAGTGCCTGTTCGTGTCTATCGTCTACTCTCCTTCGCTCTATTTTGCGAGCAATGTTTCACTACCAACTCTCCCAACTCATTTTGCTTTATCTAGTAATGGCCAAGATACAAAATTAGTCAGGCATTGATCTTTGTTAAGAGGATATTTTGTAATTTAATTCTAGTGCACATATTTCTTTTGGCTTTTAACTGCCTTAACTGTGTTCCAGTTACTGTTTTTGCTGTTGTGGTAATAGTATTTCGTAATGTTTATGGACTGCAGTTGACACTGGGAATGAGAAAATCCTATGCTGTTTCTTGGATTCTTGTGTCACTTAAGGTGTGAGACAGGTATTTATTTATGTGCTGTTTGCTCAGCCTTCAAGCGCAAACATTTCATAATTTTGCTACTTCAGACTTTCGTTTACTTGTATATTTTTTTTTTCAGCAATTGCATTCTGTTACATATGGGTGCTTGTGCTTACTGGCTTTCAGAAAACTCTGCTGGGTGAAGCCACCTTCGCCCTGGGTACACTAGTCCAGATGCCTGGCGGATTCCTTCGTCTTGCTCTCATGTAAGCTTTGCACGTGCCAGTTATGTGACTAAGTCATTTACTGACAGCCTTTTGGGTAGATAAAAACTTACTAAGGGCTTCGTGAGATCTGTGCTAGGCTGTTACCTCATGTTTATCTCAAGTGAAGCACAGCCAAATGTGCATTTGTCTAGCATGTCATTGGGCACATCAGCATCTTTCTTTGCACCACTGTTTTTGTGTAATATGTTGTTTTGTACTTGTAGAATTTAATCTCACCACTGAAAGGCATGCCATAAGTGGAAGGGATTCGGAGTGCAAGTGAGCAAAATAGTCGAGAGATGCTTTAGTAGAGCCCTTCATGTTTTATGCCTATACTGGCTATCTGCAATAGAATCTCAATGGTACAGTCACAGTTGATGCAAATTTCGGGATGATACGAATTCATAAAATTCCCCAGCCGGAGTGTGTTGTTTACAATGGGCAGAATTCCAGATGTTCCGAACACTCTTCCACGCCACTGTGGATGATATGAACATATAAACTGCCACCGCAGCCGCGATCACTAAGCCCTGCCCGCATATCGCCAATGCTGCGATTGCCAGTCATGCGGTATGCACCGTGAGCAGTAGTGCGCGGCCTGCACATAGTTGACGTCATGAGTGAGCGTGGGCGCGTAGTCCATACATCGCAGCGTTGTTGCCGATGTATTGTCGTATCATCAAGATTCAATATTTCGATAATGTTGTATCGTCGAAAATCGTATCATCAAGATTCTACTCTAGTTATGAAACACATGGGTCCCTCCATTCTGAAGTTTAATCGTCTTTGAAGTAACGGGTGCAGGGTGAATCTTGGTCGCTGTTTTATTTGCTTGATAACAGGGTATAAACATGGTTTTTTGTGATACTACTCCACACTCCTTTTATTTATTTTTGGGAAGGCGGGGCGCATAAAACGCGACATAAAATTTCTCATTTGCATTTCCAGCATTAGTGCATCCATGCTAGAGCTGTTTGACCTTCACATACTCTGTGAAAACATCCTTTCAGTGTCAAAGCTGCCATCTGAAACGCACAGCAGCATCAGAGCAATGCTCTGTTAACAAGGGATAATGCCGGATGCAGCAAGAAAGTAATCTATACCTTTGTGTTTGAGGGCTGGCTTTAAACAGGTAATTTGTTATGAAGTCAGGCGACACCTTGGATGGCTGTTGGCAAAGGGGTTCGTAGTCTCTTGCAATTAACTGACAAGCATACAGTCCAGTTCACTTCCAATGAATCTGTCTGCAGCTGAATGCATTTCCCACTAAAGGGCAACTGAAGAGGTTTTAGAATTCAATGAGTTTAGAATGGCAGAATGTGTAAAAACATGCATGTAAAGCCTGCGAAATTGTTTTGCGGTAGCATTTTAAATGGTCGCATAATCGTCGAATAAAGCGGCATTGGCATTCAGGCTTCTATGCAGTGCACAGCGACGGGCAGAGTTCCCGATAATGATGTCATGTACGACGGCGCAACGTTTCCGGGGAAGAAACGGTTGTTTCATAGAAGAAAATCAATGCCACCGAAGGTGAAGCTTACGAAGCATTGTTTGGCAGCATCTGACAACGCACAGCAGCATGCAGGCAAAGGCTGCAGACATCTGAAATTTCGGCAACAATGACGTCGCTACGAGTTTTCCCCCCACTTCCCGAACGCAGTGAGGGGAAGCCTGAACATCGTTGCGATTTTAATTGACAGTTACGTCACCATTTTAAATGCTAGTGCAAAAATACTTTGGATACTTTAGCTAAAAGTTTCATAGATCCAAATTCTTGAATAACCTAAAATTCTCAAAAAACCATTTCAGCTTCCCTTTAAGCAGGAGTGCTATGATTAGCCCAAGTGGGGAGTGATGGAGAGGAGGATACGAGAAGAGGGGCAGGAAGAAGCAAGCTTGCTACACAGCAGCATACCCGCAGCCTCCTATAAGCGATCTCCAAGAATTTACCCACTGAGGACAAATGGAAAGGACAGAGCAAGTTTGGTGCAAAATTTTCCTGTTACCGCCTCATCGTAAACAGTTCATAAAAATTAATCCATATGGATTAAAGTCATCCAGAGGCAACTTACAAATAGTATCATTAGCTATTGGTAAGATTTAATGTTACGGAGAAACTGGCTACTGCTTTCTGAGTATACCATTCCTCATGAGGGCCCAAAGTGCAAACTCTTTTTTTAAATCCTTGGCTAGGATGCTTTAATCAGGCTGGTTACATTGTAAAATTAACCGTAATAAAGTTCCGCTCTGGTTAGAGAACTATAGTACTGTTGTCACAAGCATTTAAAAAGCTCTGCAGCAGGTGACACGTGCACCTGGTGGCACATTACACTGTTACGGAACTTACCGGAATGGTGTAGGTACAGAAAACCGAAAACCTTCTTCAGGCCGGGTTGATTGGGAGTGAACAGACTATAGACAGCATGAAACAAAAAGCTGCAGGCTGAAATGCAGCTTAACAGTCCTAAATTTGACTCTGTGCGAAAGTATCTTGAAATTTCAGGTACCATTATCATGCTTAAAATTATCATTTTTGAAAGGTGTCGTAGTGGCCGCCCTTTTTCAAATTTTGGTTTTAAAAGTGATGATTTTTTAGAACAATTCTAGATGCGCTCACTTCTATTATGGATGCCGTCTTGTTTTTAGGATTCTCTCTTGGCATAATATCAAAAAGTATTTTTAAGGGCACAAAAATTTTGTTGCAGTTAGCCTTTAAACATGTCTTTTAAGTGGTTGCAGGGTACCTGCTGATGTCCCCATACTTTCAGTTGCTTGCTCTGGTAAACAACAATTTCGTGAAGACGTGTTTTCAGGTAGGAACCCGACTAAACCTGAATTTTGGACGTTAGTGCACAAACATTGAGCTGTGCCCAAAAAAGAAAGGCCGTAAAGTTAACCTCATTTGAGAGATTATAATAGCATTTATATGATGCTGTAAAAGAATAAAAAGAATTCAGCTTGTTTAAACGATGTTTTTATTGGTTTCCCTTTTCTTTTCTCTTTCTCTGCACAGATCACCGTCCTATGAAAATGTAGGTTTTGTAACTGTCACTGCAAGAGAACTCGAACCTGAGTTTTCTCTGGCCAATAAGAAAGACACAGGAGATCATTTTTGGCCTACGGTGAGATAACAGTTTACCACGTTGATGATGCAGTGCAGTTGTAGTTGATAAGTCTATGATGGAAAATATAGCTCATAAGATTATACTAATACAATGAAGGGAGCTATCACGCTTATGTAAAAGTGCAGCTGTCATTTTCTTTGGAAAAAATATCTAGATATTGATATTGCAGATAGAAGCTACTGTTTATGGATTCTGTACTGTGCATTTCGTCTTGCTATGGTAGTTAGCAACATTTGTAGTATGTAGGTTTCTAGTTTTTAGGACGGCCACGTGAGCTGCACTCCCAGATTTAGTTGCAGCAAAGGCAGTCTTCTTGTGCGCACTTTTGGAATTGTGTGATGTGCTTGTCAAAAAACATGTCATTTCGCCTGATTTTGCTTCACATGCATTACAACAAAGAATAATGTGGGGTCACTGTACCTGAGAATTCATCACTTCAACTCATTTGCATATATTTTAAGTCCATCATGGCACAGATCCCAATCCTGTCTGGAGTTGTCATATTAAAGGGACGCTAAGGAAAACTTCATCCAATTCTTGATTTCAGTAGAATTCTATTGTTAGGCTTTTCATGGCTCTGTTGACTTTTCTTTTACCGCAAATGATGCATTTGTCACTGAGAAATGAAGAGTTCAAAACGAAATATTTTTTTCACTACTTGATTAAAAATCTTGATATCTTGAGAGTGTTGCAGACTCTGAGATTGCTAGTGGGAAGTGAAGAGAAGTGTAATAACCTCAGAGATTTGCATACAGAGACAAAGTACTAATGTCTCACAGCTTGCTCGTTGAAATGGATCGGGGCATTTTCTAATAGAAAGCTCTGCCTTAAGCGAAAGTAGCTCTTGTGTCATAAGAATTCATTAATTCATCATCAGAATTCTCTATGCCAACTTCAATTTGTCGTCAGTGTCCCAGCACTAGCACATTCTTTGCAAATGTGTTTTTTTTTGTTTTTTTTCTAATGTGTGCATGTGGCGTTTGCAGGCCGATCGCCGTCGAACGTACTCATTGCCAGCATGTATTCCGCGTCGTGCCTGCACTCCTCTTCATGCGCAACTGCGGGTCATTTTTGATAACCTCAACTCCAAGACATATCGTTTCCACACGGGCCTGGGAGCCGAACTTCGTGTTCATGAAATCATGGCTGAGAGCAAGCTTTCTTTCTCTTTCCCACAGCTACTTCTGTGAGTGCCACCACCTGTCTCTAGCAGAAACTGGTACTAGTTTGTGCTAGTCATGCTAGGAAATCATTTGTAAGTGGGCTTTGTTCGGAAGTGTTCATAGTGTGGAAGTAAATGTCATCCAAAGTATTTTTTGGTTATTGTGACACACATTTAGTTTACACATTTAGGTAAGTTGAAAGTGTGTGTGTGTGTGTTTTTGGGAGGGGGGGGGGGGGGGGTGCACAAGCTCTATATTGAAGCAGACAGTTTGGTTATTGAAGTTTTGATTACTTACTTACTTACTTACTTACTTACATACATCACGTGGTGTTAGAAATGCCCTTTTCAGTAGGGTTTGTCATAAGTTTCAGTAAATGTTGTTTCATCGATGAAGATGCGTCTTATTTGTGAAATATGGACCGTGTTCATCCTTGTGCAGTCTGCTTCGTTAATTTAGCAGCTTAACTCAAAGTCTCTTGGTTACTAAGTAGTTGCATGTAATGTGTGCTATTATATAAGGGTCTTTAGCTTAGTATGACCTCATGTTCAGTTTAAAATGATGCATACTGCTTTTGCAATTTGCTGCCCTGTAGTTTTGCTTCACTTATGATTCATTCATCTGTTGGTGTTGGCTGAAAACTTCACTTTTGCTGATGTGTTCAAGGTATTGAATTGTTTCTGTTTTTTTGTTGCTGTTGTCTCTCTACATGCTGTCAGCAATCTGTGGATAAATGAAGAAAAGCAGCTGATGGACACTATCAGTCAGCTGGGAGAGGTACGCCCTATGCCTGCCTTGGGATTGCTTCGTGAAGCTGCAGTCTTTCCCACATTTCCTCTAATGTCGCACTGTCACCACTGAAGGAACACAAATGTTGATCAAATGAATGAGCAGATTTTCTTTTTTTACATCTCTGAACAAAAGAGGGCCACTGGAGCAACACCAAAGTCTCATGTGGTTTGATGGTGCCACAAGCATTTCGAGCAGTTAAATTGCTGTCAAACTGTGGCAACATGTGGTAACCACAAAGGCAGCCATCTCTTGCACATCTCACACCTTTATGGTACCACTTTTTATCACAATACACTGGTGCTTTTGAGCGAATGAGGACACTTAAAGTACACTTGGTGTTCCACTTCGCTTTTGCTGATGTAACAAAGTGCACCTTGGAAATCTCGGGCTCCACTATTCGCTGCCATTGCGTACACCTCTGCTAACCCCCCCCCTTTTTTTTAGTACATTCGTTCCTTTAATGCTTATGTCTGTGGGGAGCTAACACACGTGTTTTGTTATGCTCCATGGGATAGATGTCTCCTTTTTCTCATCATCTAAGCTTGAACATGTAATGACAAAGCATTGCCGTGTCTATTTGTTTTCTCTTTGCTAAGCACACTCACAACTGCGTCTTCTTTTTTTTTTCCTCTCCTCATGCCTGGCATCTTTATGTCACAAAAGCACTAAGAGTAGGCTCTGCACATGTGAAGAAGCAGCCTAGCAGCATTGGAAAGCACTTGTTCCCATCCTTGTGCCATTGTAAAAGCAGGGGCACATGTCATGTTGGCTCCTTTTCCTTTCAGCTTAGTCCCGAGTGGCAGGCCAAGCAACTGGTGGCCTTGGAGCGGCACCTGTTGAGAATCAGCACCTATTCAGAGGCACTAGAAAGCCTGGCCAAGCAACGCACCGCCCATTTCAAGCCGTCCCCGTCCAAAGCACTGCACTCACTGGAGTTTGCCCCCGTCAACATGCACCTGCAGAGGCTCTGGGTCCACAACACCAGCAGCCACAAAAGTGAGCCCACCATTTGCAGTGATGTGCCTCGCAGAATGTAAACAATGAACAGTGACTGTCAAATTGCTACCTTGAAACAGATTGGAGTTCTTCACTAGGTTGAACATAATAACCAGTTAATAAAAAAAAGTTCAACAAAGTGTGAAACATCATAGAGTTTGTCTTGTCTTTTGCAGAGTGCGTCTATGACGTAGTCACAGTGGGAGCATTCACTGCATATGCTCAAAAGTTTCAGCAAGGTGGCCTTCACAGACTTCTAAATCAGCTAAAGAATGCCTACCCCTCTCTTCAGTGAGTGCTGTTTTTTTTTTTTTTTATGACGGCTGGAGGGATTTATGCATGCAGTGTGAGATTCAGTTACTTTTATAGCACTTGTCCTGGTCGACTTAAACGGAAAACTCTGTGACTGCAGGTTATTTTTGTTTAAAGTTACCACCCCACTCTCTTGTCTAAAGTTGGATTGAAACAAAAATAACAGTTTTGAAATTAGCAACTTTCCTCGATGGCAGTTACGTTTTTGCTGCCATGAAGTGTGATCCTAACATGAGGAACTAGACTTGTGGTATTTCATTTTAATGGAGTATTGAGAGCAATACAGCTGAGTAAAACAAAACTGTCTACTTCGTTTTGTGCCTTCATAGCACCTTGTGGCAACATTCGTCAATATAAAGAGGGAGAACGTAGAGCCGAACCTTGTAATAACAAAATGGTTTATAATGAAATAATATACATTGAAGGAATGACAATTCCCCTTGGAAACTCTGTCAGCACAGATTATAATGAAGCTACAGCTATAACGAAGTA
This sequence comes from Amblyomma mixtum, assembly GCF_055824585.1. Taxonomy (NCBI): domain Eukaryota; kingdom Metazoa; phylum Arthropoda; class Arachnida; order Ixodida; family Ixodidae; genus Amblyomma; species Amblyomma mixtum. The sequence goes on from NC_143012.1 coordinate 295,258,866, forward strand.
ATAGACGGGCCCCTTCAACTTTGTCATAACGAGGTTCAACTGTATAACCAGTTTCAAGAAGGAAAGTGCAGTTTGATGCAGTAAAGAGGAGTCCGTGATAACTGTTAGTTACATACATTAAGTCACGGTAGTAGAAATTGCCGATGTGGAAAAGGCTTTGAATGAGACGCTTGTCCCTGTAGCACCAGATTCACTCTGGCACGACAGCTCTTGCCTGCCAATGCCTGCACGTAATGGACTTTTGTGCCCTCTTTGAATTTCTCCCCAGGCGGGAGAGCCAGCCGTGCATATTGGGGCCCGACCGGCTGTCAACAGCAGCACAAGCTGTGCTCAGCATTGAACATATCAGGGAAGACATTGAGGCCGATGTGCAGCAGCTCATGCAGTTGGCGGACCTCAAGGACATTGTCTGCATGGAGGCTGCTGCCACTAAGATTGGAGAGAAGGTATGTTGCTGACCCTGCTGGCACATTATGGACCACAAAGGACACGTTCCATTCACACAACAAACTGAACTTTCATTCTCTTTTCTTTCACTCTCCTTATCCCTTTCCCCACATGCTGTGTATAGACAAACCGGCCATTGCCTCGGCTGACCTCTTTGCCTTTATTTTTTCTTCTTCCCTCTTTCTTTGGCTGTGCACTGTTGACATGTGCTGAGGACAGTGGCCAGGGGCAGTGCAATAAGTTTCTGTGGGGGACGAGATTGCAAGCGTGCGTTTAGCTCATGGGAAAGATGTGGGCAGGGGGAGCTGTGTTGTTTGTACCTTCAATATACATTCTGGGGTCAGAAGCCATTCAGCCGGGTTAGCCCCCAGCTTGCTGTGTCCGTGGTGGTGGAAAGTGTATTTGTATGTGTGTACAGCTTTAATATAATCTCCTTGTAGCTCTTTTTCTTAAGTTTCTTCACCCGTTTTGGCCCTGCCCGCACAAACGTGGGTGTATGAAAAAAAAAATCTATTCTGGACTGTAAGGGATCTAGTCCATAAGTTTGTGAGGATTTTGGAACTAAACCTGTCTTCCTAGTTTAGGAAAACTCCCATGAAGGGTGCTTGTCTTTACTATCAAAAGGGCACATACTTGGAGACTTCCCGGATGGCATTCAAAGCCTTTAGCATGCTGCACAAAATGTGACATCTGATTATCTTTTACCATGTGTACTTCTGTAGGAAACTGCTACCAAGGTCTGAGTTTTCATGTAACTTGATGATCTCTGCTCCAGTGACAGTTTCATGAATAAAAGCCTGAAATCCCTGGGCTCATTCTGACAACTAAGGTTTCAATTTTGCAATGCTTTGATACCAGATGTTATGTTAGATGACATTAAAGAGTATGATTGCAGAAAGAAATTAGAGCTTCCCAGTTATGGTGTTTGCAGGCGTGAAGGAGCTTGGTGGTGCTTGTTAGGGTTAGAGCTCATGGCTGCTGGTACCATGATGCATTTCGGGCTTCCATGAAATGAAAGCAGAACTAGTGGTGTAGGATCTGAAATGTTCCGTGTCTTCTGGGGCACTTTAGTTAATTTGGCTATACAGCTGTTCACCAAGTAACTGGTCTGCTGCTCATGCTATTCATCTCGGTTGTGCTTCTTGACGCTGTATGAGTTGGCAGCCTCCTGGGCTCTATTAAAAGTTATTGTGCATTGGAAGAGAGGGTAGAGAGTTTTCATGAGGACAAAAGAATAAATGATTAATATGTTGGCCTTGAGCGGGCATACATATGTGATTCTTCAGTCTTGCTGTACATACTACTGAAAAAAGTAGGAGGCTTTGCAGGAATGTGATAACTTTGCAAAAAGCACCAGTTCAGAAAGTGTAGCTCTGCATCATTGGTATTAAAAGTACTACACGGTACCCTTGTGCTTTTACACGGTTGCCTATCTGATAGCATCATACAACACTCCCTAACTATGTGAAACGCCAGTATAATTGGGCTTCTAAGTAGTATGTCCATTTGTGCTCACTGGCATCTATTTTTGTTTGAGCATATTTGAAAGTATAGTCTTCCTTACTGCAGTGTTGGTGTGGAACTTATTGCCTCCCATTGCATTCTTTTATTTCTAAACATTTTGTGGAAGGATTAGAGAGCCTTGTATTGTCTGACTGATTTTGTTCGCTGTTTATTATTCATTGTTTGGAGTTCTGCATGCTTTTGTTCACTTGCCTTGGTGATTTGCACTTCGTTGTTGTGTCCTGGTATGATACTGTTCAAGTTTCTAATATGTTGCTTCTGCTTCTTAATCCAGACGTTTTTGTAATTACATTACTCACTAGTTAGCTAGCTGCAGAAGTGCCTTTGAGGACCCTAAAGGTGGATTCACACGACGGACCGCTTCACGGACCAATCGGTCACGTGATGTCTGACGCGTGGTCCCCCCGTCCGCGGCGAGCATTCACACGACGGGAGGAAGCAGCAGACGACAGCGCGGACGAGCCAGTCGGATTGTCGCACTGTCGGTGTAATCGTCTCTGTGCGTATCCCACAGAGCGGGAAAACATTCCACAAGGGCAAGAAAAAAAAAGGTTGCGTCATCTGTGAACCTAGAACCGTACGAACAAGACGCGCTTTGGCTGTTAGAAAGTTCGCCAAGTGGTTCCATCTTCGCAGCTGTCAACAGGACTGTAGTTTTTCGCGCTCTCATGTACTTTGGTTCGACCAGAGGCTTGCATTGGATTTTGTAAGCTTGCTCGTGTCCAGACTAAACAGTTTAACCGCTACTGCTTTGAGAGTCACGGCCAAGGATCTCAAGCAATCCGAAGTGTGAAAAGGTCTCTCGGCCATATCACGAATCGCTGCTCGCAAGTGAAGCGGAGCAGCGGGAATCAGTGACATAGGATCACGTGATGCCCATCCGCGAGGGCACTTCGCGATTTGGTCCGTCGTGTGAATCCAGCTTAAAGGGAATGGGATTTCATTTGAACGCCGCTACCATGAACGGGCCGTTTCCCCCTCCTGCTTACCCAGGCCAGGCAACTGACGACACTCTGCCATGCCTCATTGGTCGAAGAGGCCCTTACCATCTGGGAGGGGGCTCGCTGTGTAAAGCCCAGCAATGCCCTCTCTGGCAAGACATCCCCAAAGGCAGTCGGCCGAGCTCCGCCCATGGCGCGGCTCAAGTCGGCATCTCTGCCACGGGAGTTCCCGGCGCCACCTTGTGCATCATCTGGTGAGCTCACGGATCTTGGTCAAGCCACAGTTTTCAAGCAAACACACTGTGTTTAGGTGCTCAGTACTCATGGCAATAGAAGTTAAACTCCAGCACGTATATTTACATGAAAACATTTTTCACAAAAACAACTTTTAAAAGTACGACATATGTACATAAAATATAGAGAGCTTTATTGCTGTCCTCAACATTTCAGGATTCGTGCACAAGAAGCAGAATAATTTTTCTGTCATTCGTAAACGCCAGAGGGATTAGTAATAGCAATCGCAGAAAAATTGAAAGCTGAGAAAATCAACCTTAAAGTTTATTGCCTCGTATGATTTTACCGTTGGCCAGCGAAATGCAGCATTGCAATCAACAGAAGCTTTGATATTCTGATCTCGCCTTTTCTTAGGGATACTAAGATCGTGGTGCTGAACTTATCAGAAACCCACAATATTCGCAATGCACCAGGATGATTAGAAGCATGATTTGCTAACAATAGAGGTGACTGTACCTGACAGCATGCAGTAAGGCTTTACTTACGGAGGTATTGTGACCAAAGTGGATAAGCATGCAGCCATGAATGCTTAGTTTTGTTGAATTGTTTTAAGTGTTTGGCATTAATTGCTGAGAGATAATTCCCCCAGAATTTTGACCAACTTGAGGTTTTACAGAATGAATATCTTCATTTACTTTGTTGCAGGTTCACCCACAGATGAATCATCTGGTGACGAAGCACCCAATGATGCAACATCAGTCAACGGAAATGTGACCAGTGCTCAGGTTCGCCCAATGCCCCAGTTGCACAAATCAGACTCCATGTATTCGACGGAGGAGTCTCGCTTCTCTGGCATGTCAGAAGAATTCGAGCCTCTCGTGAGTTTTTATCATCCATGCACATGTTGTTGTCAACTGCTGGTTAATGACCTTAGCAGGACCCTGATTTCTTGCAGTGAAGTTGATGTGCCTTGAGAAGGCTAAAACGGTATTGTTAATGATAGTTATCAGTGCTGCCGTGCAAGTTTGATGGTCTGGCTCCTAGCATGATGAGCGGTGTTTTGCTCTTCTTGCTTTGTTGTCCTGTAACTGATTGCAAGTTTGCGCTTGGTCAAGGTCCTAGTACACCATGAAAATGAGAGCAGTACTCAATGAGCCATAATGGACTCTGTCTGGGCAACCCTCTGGGGAATAGGAAACTGAAAGCATCGCACTATGATAGCTGGATTAAAACCTGGTCAGCCTCGCCTGTAAAGCATTTGATGTTTAGAAAAGGGTGTGTGCATGTCGGGTCTGTTTTTAATGACTCAGCGTTACGGTCCCATTTTGCCAAAGTGGTGGTGGTGGGTTGTCCATGTAAATTTCACCTCCCCAGAGCCCCTAGCGGCACTCCCAAAAGCTCTGGGATATGTACTGTGATGTCACCGCATGAAGCGCGCCACTCGCTGGCACTATTAGCATGGGGAGAACACATGATATACTTCTGATTGCTTCTGCAGATCACACCACGATAACATGATCGCCGCATGCGCCTTAGCCTCTTGTGTCATGCCAGCTTAGTTCTCCTCCTGGTTTCTAAGCGTTTAGGTGTGTGTAGTCTTGGCTTCTATTCCTTCCACATCGTCTGGCATTGGCTAAGGCATCTCGGCAGCATCCTGTTGCACTTGGTGACCACAGCAACAATGGCTGCTGTGCAAGGAACAAGATCTCTCGCAGCTACAGCGACACCATGAAGCTAAAACTCAGCGTATTTGTCACACCACATTGTATGACCACCTGTCAATTTTTGTTTACTGAATTGAGGACCGTTCTCTTCCCAGGACCTGACGCATCTGAACATCCGTGCCAGCATCATGTGCATGGTAGGACGGGTGCAGCACCTGGCCCATGCAGATGACGATCAGAACGCTGACACTGCTGAGGTGTTTGACCCACTGACCCCCGTCAGCACACCAGGCGACATGTCGCCCTGGCAAGCCGAACTGGCACCAAGTGTCCGGAAGCTGCGCCAGTCCATGGCTTGCCTGCAGAAAGTGGCCCGCTTCACCTATGCGCTGCTCTCACTCAAGGTGCCTGTTTCACTCCCGTATATTGAAGTGCCAAGCCTTATTGCATTTGCAAACAAACAGCATTGTTCAGAAGTCATCAGAATATATTTGTTGGTCATTTTTTTCATTAGGCTCTGATTGAGTTGCAAAGGGGGATAGTACAGTGGACTCTCCTTATTTAGAACTCCCTTGATTCGAACTTCCGGTTAATTCAAATTGATGGCTTGCTCTTATTAACAGCAGTGTGTCTGAGTTCATACAAGGTGAACCAGCCCCCACAGGGTTTTAAACTGCCGCATTTATTTGCATCGCTTGCACTGCATGCACTAGCACTGACTTCATTATCAATGGGCACTGTCCTGTGCACGGCACAAGGGCTCCTCCCCTTAGAGCAGTGGCCCAGCTGCCTTGCCTAATGTGGGCTCTGTCAGGGTAGGGCACGGCAGGTTTGGAAGGAATCCAACGTCAGAGAGGTCAAGGTCAGAGAGAGTTTGTGGCAGTTTGCCGAGGCTGAAGTGTGGAGGCAGAGTTGGCGCCACAGGGCCTGATAAATTTTAGGGGCAGCCTGAAAAGAATGGTGTGTACTGGCGGCATAGCTTGAGCTAAAGTTAGCTTTCTTCTTTCTGTCTCTTCCTACCAGGAACCACCACCATCGGCATCTTTGAGCTACTCTGTGCGTCAACGACGGGACATCTGCTTCTCCCATGCGGTTTGTGACCTCATCATAACCTGGAGCATGCTGTACTGTTAGTGGAGTGGCATAAAGATGAGCTTCAGCATGTTTGCACTCTGTCTGCACATGAGCAGCTGCTGAATGTTGCCTGAACTTCTGTTGTTGTTCGTTGTGAATGTACCTCAAGATGTGTGTGCAATAAGAAGTTATGTTATCCCAGTTTGTTTCTCAGTGGCAGCCTAGCCTAGCCTCGTTCTGAAAGCATAAGAGGTCTTTTCAAAATAAAGGAAGCCCTTCTGAGATATCATTTGTAAGGTAGCCCAGCTCAGTAATATTCTGTTTAATCAAAACAGGCAGAAATAATTTTACGGCATGAGCCATTATATGAAGCACAGCCTGAGCCGTCACCTGGATGTAGCCCGTTCAAGGTCGCCAGACAAAGGGGGAGAGAAAGATGAGTTAACGAATGGAGGGGTGGCAATGGGAGAAAAATGGGAAGAGGTAGGAGGAGACAATGGATGGTTGCTGCTGACGGATAGGTTGAAAGTAGAGATAAAAAAAAAACGCTGGCCAGGAGAGAAACAAGGAAACCAGAAGGGCAGCCAAGGAAGAAAGAAGACTTAGGGGGAGGAGATCAAACGACGCTGTAGCGAAGAGAGAAATACCTAGAAAGATCTGAATCACAACTGTGTGCAGTGATGTCACTCACCGCTCACTATTGGAGCTGCGAAGGCCATCGGCCACTTGAGCCGGTCTTATTGGTTCTGTGTTTTTCCCCACAAGCGACTGTAGCTCGGAAGCAAAGTGCTCGGTAAGAGGGAGCTCATTCAGAATACCATCTATGGGTGAGGTGACCGAAAAAACAGAATGACAAACTGAAAAACCAGCGCGCATGGATGGCGTTTGCATCTACTGTGCTGCATTGCTATGGGTGATGTGGGGGGTGATTGTTGTGCTTGTGAGACTCGAGGAGTCAGAAGAAGCCGTCAAGAAGATCCAGTTGTGCTCGCCGCCGGGTGAGAAGGCGGCGGCGGCATTGCCAGACTGAGAAATGGTGGGCAACGAAGACCTTGCAGAAGTGAGAGCGGTGCTGGTGACAATGCGTAGAGAGCGAAACTTCAACTTCCAGAACTGCAGGAGGGGGGCTGCACTGGAGCGAGAGCATAGAAAACCAACTCAAAGCTACTGCCGGCTTACGCCAGTTGTTTAACTGGGCTGTTACCTAGTTTAGCTCTTTCTTTTTAGTCTTCTTTTACTTTAATTTCTTAAACTTTAAGCAAATAATGAATTTGGCACAATTAGGCACTTTCACAAAAAAAAAATTGTGAAACTAAGTCAGACTTCCATGCTTAGCCTCCCTCACTTTAGTTGTGTTCTTTCAACTACAGTGTTTATCGATGTAGTGATGTGAGGTGCGTCAACTCATCCTGAGTGCTTTGTTCTGACTGTTTCAGCTAACATCCCTAGTGGCCGGCCTCATGTCCAAACTTTGGTGCCAGCAGGCAGATCCCTTGTTTGTGCACTGCCTGACCACTGTTGGGGTTCTGGCCCAGTTCACCGGCCTTCTCAGTTGCCATGGCGACGAATTGGCCATGCTTGAAGACATGACTGTAGCGGTAGACGACCTCCGGCGAGTCGCCTTTTGGCTTGAGCCGGCTACCAATGTCTGCAGCCCCAAGCCACGTGTCGAAGGAAGCCGGTGCGTACCCCCTTCACCACCGGTTAATTGTTCAGTGCTGATAAAACCAACACTGTGGATTACTGGCACTTTAGTTACTAAAGGAATTGTGCTTGAGATGTGAACAGCTGTCTCATTACAATCTGCAGCTGCTAACGAACTGCTGGGGGGTCTTGTTAAAAACTGAAATTACGCTTATTTTGAGAATCCTATTAGTGTAGGTGACTTCTAGCCCTCGTCAATTATTACACTGTTACCCAAGATAGACACAACCATTTCTGTAGCTTATACCACTGTCCACTTGAACTTCTCATGGATTTGGCATTTGCTATGCTTAGTGCTCTTCTTTATCTTTCCAAAGTGAATGAATCTGCTCCATTGCTGGTGCCAAGGCAGAAGCTGTTATCTGCGCTGTCGTCAAGCTGTCCGTCTTTGATAGGAATGAAATGAGCACCGCAGGCACATTTTATTTCCTGACAGGTGATGCTACCACAGTTGAAGTCACTGTTGGTTAGGTTGATGGTCAAGTTTCACCGCAAATTATGATGTAATTTTGTTTTGGTCTTTTAGATGAATGAGATAAAGCGCAGTCAGTAAAGAGTGGTGTTGCCCGAAACTTTAGCAGTGAATGTGCCCATAGCGCAAAATGCAAGAGCAGATGAGCACTTTGTTTAGGCTGTAGAGGCTACTTGCAGTTATCTGTCAGTGCTATGTTACTCAGTACTAGGCAGGTAGAACAGGCAACACAAGGTGAGGTGGACTTTTGCCCTGACTGCTGGGAGTTGCTTCCTTTACATCACTAAGAACTGAGTCAGTATGGCTATGTGGTACATGCAGACTTCTGGCAGCCAAGTTGTGCCAAAGCTGCAATCAACTAACTACTAGGGACACAACTGTTTATGTATTTCAGTTGCATTGTTGAGTGCCCTTGAGTGTAGATGTGCTTGCACCTGAAAACATCGCTTTTTTTTTTCCTCCCAGTGTCTTCCTCTCTGTGCTGATCCCAACCCCAGAAACAGTGATGGCCAGGGTTCCACATCGAGGCCGCTTCCAGTTCAGTGTTTTCCCTGTGTTTTTTAATGTTGGCATCAATGAGCAGGCTACGCTGGCTGAAAAGTGAGTGCTGCAACAACTGTGTAGCTCTTGGTTCATCATAAGGAGCAAGTTGATTGACATGCTTTCAAACTTGCATAGTGTGGTCGAAAAACAGACTGTACAAGAATCCATATCTTTGTCAGCCAGGAGTATTTGGTGCTGGTAGCTTGATATGCCTGTGTTCGATCACGTACTGGCCCCTGGTGCTCCCTAGTATGTGCTGGGTGCACTTACAGGGCTCTTGCCACTGTATTATACTAAACTGTGGCTTGATGTACACTGACGAAAAAAAAAGTCCTCCCCCTCCCATTTTAAAATTTCGCTTTCTTTCACGACTGATGGAGCACTTATTGATATGTTTTTTAGGGTGTTATTTAAAAACTTTAATGGGCTGCCAGATGAAATTTAAGGATCCAAATTTTTTTTTTCTTGCTAGATTCCACTACAGCTTCGTTAGAAACATCAGAAAAGTTTCTTTTGGAGAATTTTTCAGTCATTTGACGTGTTTCTACAGCGCAGCTGTTAGGCACTGATTCCTGGCTTGAGTAGTGTCCTATGTCCAATGTAAGAGGGTGAGGGGGAAAGGTCAGGAAGGAGGGTAATGGAGGGGAGCATATAGGAGAGGGAAGGGATGGAAAGAAGGACCAGTGCCACCCATGTGATCAGTGCTAGTGGCATGACCTTGCTTAGGGATGTCAACGCGAGCATGCAGCTGTCCCAGCCTGCTCCCCCTCTCTTGGCAGAAGTCTTGGCAGAAAACAGCAGTTTCATATCACTGACACACTAGATGGTATTGGAGACGAGTACCGTGAGGAAAAATTCGGAAAAAAAAAATTGCTCAACAAATCTGTTTCTCTTTCAGTCTGAAAAATCCAGCAATGATTAACATAACATATTTTTGAATGCCTTTGAAAGGTATGCCAAAGAACTGGCCAAAAGTTTTTGCTTTTTTTCTGAAATCTTGATTTATATTGTATGTTGGTTTTTAAGTACTATACGCACACACGTGCACACGCACGCACGCGCGCAAAAGACGCGGGTTAGATCCCGACCACGGTGGTCGCATTTTGGTGGAGGTGAAACGCTAAAGGCGTGTGCACTGTGCAATTTCAGATAGCCTGAATCGCTTTAAGACATTAGAGAGTTTTAGTATTGCTGGCTTTGCGTAATTGCATGTATAGCAGAATAGCGGGTTCTGCCCCAAACGTACACAAACTTCTGGAATGAAACAAAAATAGATTTCAAGCTTTGTCACCCTGTTTTATGTACTTAAACGATGTAACACAACATCATCGTCATCATAATCATCATCAGCCTGACTACGCCCACTGCAGGGCAAAGGCCTCTCCCATGTCTCTCCAATTAACCCTGTCCTTCGCCAGTTGCGGCCACCGTATTCCCGCAAATTTCTTAATCTCATCTGCCCACCTAACTTTCTGCCGCCCCCTGCTACGCTTGCCTTCTCTTGGAATCCACTCCGTTACCCTTAAAGGGATACTGAGGCGGTTTTCGAATCAGCTAATTTTTTAGGGATTTGAAGTAGTGTCATTGCTGATGACGTCTGTGAAATTATTTTTTCGATTTTGGCTAAAACAGTGGCGCAATCACCAATTAAAAACGCGATGTTCAAATCTCCTCCCGCGCGAGCGTAGGAGAGGAGAACAGCGGAGAGGGAAACCTCGTCCATGTCGGCCAACGTGACGTCACGTTGAGGAGCCGGGGATACTTCGGCGCAGCAGAGCGCGCGTGCAGCGCGCGTGCAGCGCGCGTTGTTTCTCGTGCTGCGTGCGTTGTGACGTACAAAGCGTGTCAGCCCACCTTGATAATTAGATTCAACACGAGGTACTACTCTGCGTTCGTGTCCATGAACAAATACGGCCGAGACTGTGTCGTCTTCCACTGTTTTTCGCAAGATCAAAAGCTCGCAGCGTAAGCGCTCGCTGCTGTGACGAAGAATTCCAAGCTGACCAAAGCAAGCCTACTCTGCTCGAAGCACTTTCGTAAGAGCGGCTACATGCAGAGCTTGTCCCTAATGTGACCTGTGGAGATTTCTGTCGAAAAGGCGCGGCTGAACCATGACACAGTTCCTTCGATTTTCTCGCGCATGAGAGGCGTGTTACCATTCCGAAGAAGCGCCTCTTTTAAAAGTAGAAACATGCTTACTTAGCCCCTGAGGAAACCTTATAGAGGCTTAAGCATGTGTCGCTCTCCTCAGCTTAGGTGCGGCCAGACCACCTGAGACGTTCTCAGCAAGGCTCGGTTAGTGATTTTATACTCGGTTCGACGTGTCCAAGCAAGCAAGTAAGCAGAGCAAAGCACAATAAAGTAAAGCAAGCAAGCATCGAAGCTCTTCATATGCGGCAGCTCGTTTAATCGTAGCTAAGCGATTAAAATGAAAGTGTTCGACGTTGATTTCGGATGCAAATTTATGAGACAAATGAATGACAACCGAGTTTTTGCAAAAAAAACACCGCAACCTTACTCGGTTTCTTCATCAAGTTATGGCAGCGGGCGAGTTGCAGCTAGCTTGGCTTTTAAACACACATATAGTTGGCAACGACTTCACTGAACCTAAACTGCAAATCTAGGAAGGGCGAACGTTTCCGAGGCAGCGATTAATATTTTCTGGCATCTGTTGAACGCGCCACGAGTGAAGCAGCAGCCATGTGCGCGTATTTGGCTTGGTTTCCAGCGCACAATGATTGCGTCACTATCCTGTGGTCACATGCCTCGCAGTGCTTGGCCACTGCGCTTCGCTAATTTTGACATCAACTTTGTGCTCCTTCATCGTTTCCTTGAAATATACTTTCTTGCCCCAACCTGCAACGCCGGGTACTGAGAACAGGATTTTTTGTACACAGTGCCTTGGGCCTTTTCTTTAGGATGACGCTCTTCCGGGTGAGCCAGGAGGCGTCGGGTGGTGGTAATTGACTTGAGTATTGTTCGCACCCCTTCCTTTCCGAGAACAAGAGCCGAGGTTGTGCTGGCACCTTTTACGCATGGCCTGCATCACGTCTTTGACGCTGGCGTATGTTTGTGCTAGGCGTAGAATTTTTTGCTTGTGTCTTTTTTGGTTTCAGGCGATACGTGGAATGAGCAAACTGTAGTATCCTTTTCTTCGGAGGTCAGTAAAAAAAAATAGTCACCGTATTCGCTTTTACAACGACACTGAAAGCTGCGATCTGCACTCAACGCAGCGCCGGATCAGCATCGGCAGCTTCTCCACTCCTCAAAGTGACGTCACGACCTCTCTTGACCAATCACGGGCGGGCGCGCGCCGCGCGGCGTGCTCCGCGGCACAGGCCGCATGTTTCGGCTAAAAAAGGCAATTCGCGCTTGTTTTTTCCTTATTTGGATGCGATATTCCAGTATAGAGCATGAAAAACTATAGGACGCGGCTGCCAGCCCGATTTTCAAAAAAAGTGCTTCAGTCTCCCTTTAAGGACCAGTGGTTATCTTGCCTTCGCATTACATGCCCTGCCCAAGCCCACTTCTTCCACTTGATCTCAAATAGGATATCATTAATGCGTGTTTGCTCTCTCACCCACTCCGCCTGCTTTCGATCTCTTAACGTTACACCTATCATTTTTCTTTCCATAGCTCGCTGTGTTGTCCTAAACATAAGCTGAACCCTTTTCATTAGCCTCCACGTTTCTGCCCCATAAGTGAGTACCGGTAAGATACAGCTGTTGTATACTTTTCTCTTGAGGGATATTGGTAAACTGCCATTCATGGTCTTAGAGAACCTGCCATATGCGCTCTACCCCATTCTTATTCTTCTAGTTATTTCCCTCTCATGATCCGGATCAGCTGTCACCACCTGCCCCAAATAGACATATTCTCTTACTACTTCCAGCACCTGGCTACCAATTGTGAACACAACAATTTAATTAAATATACACAAGTTTTTTTAACATTACTCATCATGCGATAGAAAATATTCTTGCTCGAGCGGTTTGTACTTAACATTGCCTTGACTAGATGGCGCCACTGTTTTACGTTTCTTATTTCACTTTATTTCAATTTTTGGGCTATTTTGGTGGCAAAAATAAGCGTTGCTGTAATAATTGGCTTAAAAGACTCTGAAATATTATATTTTGGCAAGTCAGCGACAGCGGCGACCATGTTAGAAGGGCCTCCGTGTCAAGCAGATCGTGTTTAACGTTTTCAGAACGCTATATACTAAAACTGTCTGTGGGGATAAGTTGCTTGTGAGCGCTAACGTAATTTCCCTTAGGTCTGCTATCACGCTAACGCTATACTGAAACTCTCTATTATTAAACCCCATAAACCAAACCACTGGATGGTATGAATGCAGAATGTTCAGTTTATTGCTTGAAAGTGCTTAAGAACAATGAAAAAGAAAGCAACATATTTCTATGGGTTCGCCCAACCTTACTTGCATTTGATGTAATTATGCTTTGTCCTTCAGTGCTAGCCTTGAAACCTCAGGTATAGCATGGTGTAGAAGCATTCAGATGCAGAAGTGGCTTGTGTTTCGTTCAAGTGCTTTTACTGGATGTTTCTTCTGCTCGGAACTCCTTGTTCTGGTGTGTTGTGCTGATTCTAAAAGAGGTGTTCCACCAACTAGATCAATTGTCTATAGTAGTAGGATTCTTATTATGTTGCATGATGGCCTTAGTTGCCTATGTGCCATAAAACCCAGCACAGCACATCTTATTATGTGCATAGTCAGACATTTCGGCAAAGGCAAAGTATTGGACCCTTCTTTAAACTCGAGCTTTGAATGCAACGGGAGCACTTTGTTCTTGCCTTCTCCTGAAATAAAAACAGAAGGAGGCACCCTGCTGTGTGTGCCAGGATTCTTGTGTAAGTCACTTCTTGTAGAAGTCGCTTGAATTTCATATCGGTGTTCAGATGCGCAACACAGGTGTGTATTGATTACTTGACACAGGCTTGGTGACCTAAGCTTTCAAGAACGAATCAACTTGGACGGAGCAGCCTCACTGAAGGAGTACCACAAGCAGCTCCAAAAGTTTCCCATGCCGAAACATGATGCACCAAAGACACGGAGTAAGCTCATCAAGCACTCCTCTTTGTGCTGATTGTCAGGTTTTTCTGTGAAGTTCAATGTGCTATGTGGTGCCCTCAGCTGGAACACAACTGTTACGGATGCCGGGCCTTTTTTAAATAGTTTGTTTTTCTATCTAAGCTGCCGTCGAATAATGATGTTGGTTACTTTGACTTACCTTTTATCACATAAGGGCACTATGCATAAATGTGATGTCAACATGTTAGTAAAAGTATTGCGTTTCTGTAAATGTAGTAGCTCCTATGTGAGCATCAATGCTTCTGTATGCACCAGAAGATTGGAAAAGCCTACACTGCATTGAGTACAAAAAAGATAAATGAACGCAAAATTTGTGATAAGCACCTTAACAGCATTCTTCAAGAAAAACAAAGTATGAGAAAGGTTTACTTTTGCAGTGCCCAGGCCATGTGCCTTCTAATTGTAGTCATTGCTATTACTTCAAAAAGTATTTTGCTTTCTTGTTGCTCCTGGTACCTCTAAGAGAACTTTTGCCTGGGGCTTATGAAACTTCCACATGTTGCATTGTTTAACACCTAGCACAAAGCATTGCAGTTTTTGTAGTGGGGGCAGTGACGGGAATAATTGCTTAGACGAAAAGAAACCAATCAAGTCATCCTTGTCGAGCCCATTCGCATTTGGTTTTGAGCCAAGCAGCTTGTTTCATGCCTCACATCAGCATAATTTTTTGCCGAGAGGTCGGGCACATTTGTGTAGATTTATAAGCTCTGTGGGATTTCATGTTTCAACCCATATACAGTATAACCCTGCCATATTAAGCTCTGATATAGTAAAGTGAAACTGTGGTCACATTTCGCCTTCCATAGATGACTGTACATGTTTTTTAATTTATAGTCAAGACATTATTAATGAAGAAATGGTTATAGTAAAGAGTGTCTGGCCATGGCGATGTACTTCCCACACGCCGTAGACTAGGACAACCATAGACATGTAACAGCGTAATAACGAGGCCAGTATTCGGAGGCAAATGGATACTGAAGATGATGAAGTGGTGCTCTTTGAAATGGCTTAATCATCAGGCACATGAGCTGCGAGGAGAAGCCAACTTTTTGAGCACCTTGAGGCAGTGAGACAAAGTGCGCGGTGCGCACAGGGGAAAAAAAAAACTAAAGCTGGTTATGAACATAGAAAGATGGTGGCGCGGGCTGCTGAGAAAAGAAAGACAGTAAAAGTGCAGTGAGGAATAGGGAAGGGAAGAAAAGGGTGAATGCTCACACCACTGGGTAGCAGGAAGCAGCGCAGAGTCACTGCATGGGCAGTTTTATCGCAGTTGACTGTATCGCGCGTGTTTCTTATCTATTGCTTCTTGAATGACGCTGAAGCCGCGGAACAGACTATGCTCTATTCACGTGAAGATTTGTTTTTCATACGAAATCAAACTCTTGTTATATTCATAGCCACGTTGTATTCGTGGAAATGAGCTACTTCCGCAAGAAGTGAATGAATTGAAAATTGTGATAAAATAAGATGATTACTGAAAATCATATAAAGGGACTATAAGAGCAGGTTGGAAGGTATTTCAGACTATTTTTTAAATGAATATTATGTGCTTGGTGATCAAGCAATTAACTACCAGACAGCATCGGTAGAGCCATGCCATCACCAACAACTGATGTAGTAAACACACTGATAGTAAATATTTTTGCTGGTCCGAGTGGTAGTGCTCCTTTATTAGTGGGGTTATGCCTACCAGAACTTATCTAGTAAAATGTGTGAGTTGCAGTATGAGTGCTGTAGAGTCATTGCTTAAACTCGCGATTTTAAGACAGTTTTCATGTCCTGGCCAGCGTTTGTTCCGGCCAGCCTAGTGTGAGCTAATATTCACTTCAATGATGCTACAAGCACATGTGTAGGCCAGGAAACAGTTTTTCTTTTTTTTTTGTCTTCTTCATTCTATATTTTATTAGAGCCACCTGCATCCATGCTGGCTCTGTTCAACAGATTGCAGTTTGTGCATGTCAGGTGGTGCAGAAATACAGGCGTTGATTCATTCTTGAACTTTCTTTGTTTAACTTTGCGCTTACTTTTACTTTTACAGCTACTTTTGATCAAATCAAACAGAATAAGCTTTTTGAAGTGCCATCTTATCCACCCTTATGAACATTGAATAACATAGGAATCATTGAAGTTCATGTCCTGTAACTGTGTTTTTCTGTGACGTGATTGTCGTAGCAGTTGGCTATGTGGCATATCTGAGATGCAAGTTGCCACGTGTATGTTATGGGTAATTTAGATGAAAAGGCTGTTTGCTTGAGACTGTCTGGATACTGAACAAAGGCCTTCAAACTCGACTTCAGTGGCTGCAGTGGCTTGGGCCATCACAGAAGAGCGCAGAGCCCGTCGTAAGAATTTGTGGGTGGGACGTACGTGCCCTTTTGCTATGCATGCCGTTTGAATTGGGTGACTGCCATGCACACTTACATGCACATGCACATTAAACTCAACACTAGAGGCCCTGGGCATGTGATTCATGACACTGAGTGGGCAACCGTACATGCACGCTGTACTCTGCAGGTGCCCACGGTATCTGGTGCACTTGAAGTGGTTTCATGAAGCCTCTGGCATCTTGACATTTCCAGACACTCACGGCACAGGAGCAGTTTTTGTGCAGCTAGGAGTTGCGCATAATTTCGAGCGGAAACTGTTACTCTTTGCTGGCTTCGCAGTGGATAGGTTCCCTACAAGACAGAGTCAGTCATGTTTCTAACAAAGGGTAAAGAGGCACCTTGAGTGTACCTTGCAAGCTTTCTTGTTAACTTTTCCTAATAGTAGTATTATTTCAGGGCATGCTGTCATTAGAACACTCTAGGACTAGGTCTTGGGCCTATTTCTTTCAAGTGTGTTTCGTTGCATTTGAGGCATACATATCCAGAGTAGCCAGTTTTTGTAACTTTTATGGTATCGCCAGAAAATTTTTTCTTGTTGCCTTTCATACACTTTGTTAACGTTAATGTTGCTGCGTTTAACATTCTCAGGTTAATGTTATCTGTAGAAGCTCTAGTGGAATACAAATGAAATGAGTTTCGCTCATTGTTAGCTGCAGTGCAACAGCAATAGCACATTTTACACTATAATCATGCCCAGTCAGATGCAAGTACTCTATATTCACTGTTTAATTTGCTTCACTGTTAGTGTCCCAAGAGTCAAATGTCAACAGTAAAGAGGAGGAATAACCGCAAACTTGACAGGACTGAAGAGCGAGAAGAGGACAGGACGAGTGGTAACACAAAAAAGAGCCCAATGTAGGAGAAATAAGGTTCAACAAGTGGAAGCTTTGGGCCAGTTGGTCTGACATGTTGGAGAGTTTATTGCGGTTATTCCTCCTGTCCAACATGTCAGACCAACTGGCCCAAAGCTTCCCCTTGTCAACAGTAAATTTTGCTATGCCTTGAAAGCAGGATTACAGGACATTTTTTCTCAAAGACGAATCCTCTGGTTGTCTCAAAGAACCTTTCTAATCTTCTGCACACCTCTCTCTATGTTTGGGGACGCAGATGTTTGTCTTGGCAGCCTGTGTGTGTGCCTTGTCCAGTTTGTAACGTGCATTTGAATACTGTTGTTCCTTCCCTGTGCCTCTCGTGATGCGCATTATGCAGGCATACAGCCCCGCGAGGTACCTGTGGCAGATGTCATTGAGCAGCTGCAAAACCACGTTCGTGCGCACAAGAGCAAAGATGTTGAGATTCTTCATCTGGCGATGGAGGTACGGCACCCTTCCGTGCTCAGTTACCACTTAAAGGGTCCCTGCAGCATGTTTTATGAATGTTATAAATTAGTCCACCCACTCAATGGTATGCCTGCATGCGTTGTTGCGATGAGACAGTTTTGCCCAAGAGGTGGCTTGTGCGATAGCATGATGAGTTTTTCAGCCCAAAACGTAGCATGGAGTGTCACACTCAGTCAGGGTGTGAAATAAAAGAAACAAATAGAGAAAGAAACAGTGGGAGCGGGATTGGAACCCGCGTTGTCGTGGACAGATCAGCTTCACTCTCTGCTGCATTCAACCACTACACCATTGCCATAGCTTCCTATTCCACGTTTTAAACTGCCAGTCTCTCATGCTGTGCTTTGGATTCCATCCTCTTCCATCCTTGTACAAGTCAGTCAAAAGAGAGCGCGCAGGATTTTCTTTTTTTTTTGCATTTGTTGTGCTGGGAATTAAAGCAATTAAGTGGCCCTATTTATGCAACTGCTGTACAGGCATGTCGTCGCATGCGGGGGCTGCGTTTCACAAGCTGCAAAAGTGCCAAGGACCGAACCGGCATGAGCGTGACACTTGAGCAGGGGCAGATCCTTCTGCAGGACTTCGGCCTGGATTCCAAGGAAGTGCCCAGGGCAGTGGCCTGCATGCGAAGGCGAGTTGGCCGTCCTCTTCCTACGTGTTTGGTCCAGGCTTGTTTCACCAGATTTTTTTTGCAGAAAGTGATTTCTTTTGGCACTTGTTTGTTGAGCTTCACAATTTTGATAGCATTACAGGCACCACATTGATGACGGGGTGAAAATTGGCTTGCTTCATCATCTCTATGTGCTCTTTTTTTCTGCAGCGTGAAGTTGAAGGGCAGTGCCAGAGCGCTTTTCTATAGCACGATAACAGTGACGTGGTATTGCACATTGTGCTGCCCCCTCTGTGTCATGTATTGATGGTGGTGTAATGTGGTTGGGTGGTGAGAAATGAGAGCTTTCACATTTGAGGAGTGGTGCACCCCTCTTTTATTTAGAGGCCGCATGATCTATTGTGGTATAGTAATTTCTTTTTTTTTTGGTTTACTTTATTGCGCACTTTTCGCAATAAAAAGCATTTTTTTGGTTGATTGCAATGGGTGGGAATACTAAAGCAAGCTAATACTCATGATGCTATGTTGTGCAGCCTGCTAAAATCATACATGAGGCAGAGGAGCTGTGGTTTGTGCCTCTTCATTCAGGGCATGTGTTGCATGCACTTTGATCTTAATGCGTTCTGCTCACACACCTAGCGTCAGTCAAAGATTGTCTTATATATAGAGGCATGTCTTGCACACTAGCTACTTGGAGCGGTGTTCCTTTTTTACACCCGTTCAGCAAGCATGACTAGCACATTCATTTGGCTGGGGGTCACATTATGTGTGATAGAAAGAAGCAATCTGTGCTCAAACATTAGAGCATGAAACAGGGTTGTCTCATGACGTAAATAATTAGTAAAAACAACAAGCTTTTCTGCACCCAATATACACATTTCACAGTAAAAAAGCCTGACCTCCTGACTACGCTATCTGCTTTCTTTACATCCGTTAATGAATATGAGTGTCTGTAAATAATTACAGGTTTTATATTTCCTGTGTGTGCACGTACATGTTAATGAGTACATTGTCTTTGTGTCGTATTGCCTATCATTTGTGCATGGGGTTACATCTATACAAGGTGGCTGGGGGCCCAGCTAGACAAATTGTAGATTGTTCAAAGGATAAACGGAATCCCTCACTGGTTGATTGCTTGCCATGCAGTGAGGGCACGAGGCGACACAACACATTCAAGAATGTCGGCGTGCGCAAGTACGCTTTCAACAGCCTACAGCTGATGGCATTGCCCAGACAATACCGCCCTCCACCCGGAACCTTCGGCAACGTCCAGTCCTAGCTGTTCTCCGGGTGTGTGCCAGTAGTGCTACGTCCTCCCTCCTTGCTCCCTGTGGATTTCAGAGGCACTGGTAGAACTACGCATCTGGAAGGATGCCAAGTTTCCACGCCTCTTCACTTTGGTGTTCTCTAGTTGTGGGCAGTGCTTTCCCGCTCTTGGCACTGTTGCTGTAAGCTGGCACTAGCAGCACTCAAACTGAAACAGGGATGCCGCAGAGCAATCCTGCCAGCACTGACGTACACAGCTTGTAAATCCAGGAGATTCTCAGCTGCAGTGGTGCCTCGAGTAGCCATGTGTGTCCACCGATTGGATGAGTTGTTGAGTGAGTGGACTTCTCAGAGACCTGTATTAAGTCTTGGTGCAATATTCATGGCTTTTGTGAGCACTACCAACATGTCTTTGTTGTTTCAGAGTGTATGACTGTGGACTTTTGTAGATCTGGTGAAATTTTCTTGTCATGAGATGTGGCTGGGTGATGTTGAACTGAAATGTAACATCTGTATTGGACAATGGGTTTCAGAGGTGCATTTGTCCAATGGGGTCTGAAGTAGGGGCAGATTTAAGTTGGGAGCGAGTGGGGGTTGGTGTTTGGGGGGACAGAAATGGGAAATTTTGCATGGCAAAACTATACTGGCTCCCACTTTCTCGAAAAAAAGAGCTACACTGTGAAAATAAGAACACCATCCTCCAACCCCCCCCCCCCCCCATCTGTCCATTCCCATCCAAAAGTTGCCCATAACTCTGCCCCTGGTCTGAAGGCTGAAGTTTGTGGCACAAGTGCATAAATAACAGTGAACCATCTGGTTCATCCATGTTGACGGAAAAGCTTTGTACCACTTAAAGAGAAAATGTTTTCCTTCTTTTTTTCCTTTTTATAAGGACATCTCTCTCTGGTCAATTTTATAGGAAAAATAACGGCATGCCCACAAAGGGCTTCTTACACATCACTGCTGCGATCCCAAAGTGTGGAATTTTTAAGATTTTGGAGACTAAACCTTAAGGGCCTTAAATGTGCGTAAAATGGCATTTTTTTAGTTTGTTGGCTTGAACTAGAGGTGAACAAGAGTGATGCCTCACTCTAGTTCTGGTGTCTCAACTGAGAGGCAGGTCGTCTTCAACTCCACCACAGTTAGAGGGGGAAAATGGTGAGAACGTGAACAGGTTTGCATGGGTGAGTCACGCACCATAGTGGTAACTATACAAGGTGATGCATCATTGTGACAAAATGTGTACAATCGCAGCTGGCCATCCCCTGTCGCTGCTGGCACACCTGCACAAAGTAACCGGGCTTAGAGACAATGGCATAATTTTGGTGTTGCTCGATTTCAGCCGCTTCAGCCATCAGTCATGTCAAGCCATCAAGTAGAACTGTGCTAGTATCCCATTTTTGAGACATCAAACAGCATTTAAAAAAAAAATTAATTAAAAACATGAAGTCAAAGTAATAATGAAAATTTGTTTTCGGTGTCAAATTGTACCTTTAATTAATATATGCACGTAAGGGACATTGCGATGCAATGCCATGCAGTATTTTTGAGGTGCTAGAATATGTGATGTGTGTGCAACAAATCGAGATCACTCTTTCCGGTTAAATTTCTCTTACCAGCCTTTCGATGGGCTGTCACAATTTATATTCTATGACAAAGCAAACATCAGCAGCTCCTACGCAGAAACTGAACTAAAACTACAAACTTTGTGCACTAAATGGATTGGAAGTAACACTCTGCAAGGTTTTATGCTACTGGCTTGTCTTGCCTGCCACATCTGGGCAATAGGCCAGGTTTTCTAGAAAATCCTGAACTGAGTGGAGCAAAGAGCGACAACAACTAAGCATCTCCCAGCTAGTTGCCTATTGCCACGGTTTGACATGCCATCATAGATTATTGTCTCTTGTGGCTGCTGTTTAACTGCTGGAGTACTTGGTGAGCATTCAGTATGAAAAGCAGGGGCTTAACGTAGTTAAGCAGAGTAGACCTGCGAAACCAAGTGTTCATTCTTCAGTTGGGGGGGGGGGGGGGGGGGGGGCACTTAAACTCTGCCTTAGGGGTGTGGCATGATATCTTTAGTGGGTTAATGCCCCTCATGTAAAGCCCTCATCCGAGGGCCCTTGAGGTATTTGTAATAAATAAATAAATGTATGCTTAATTGGTAATTCCTACTTAAGATTCATAGATGGCGGCGAGTCCTCGTATACCACTACTAGCACAGTCACGCAGCGGTTAAGCGATGCGCCACTGCACTGGCAGGTGGCTGTTTCTATCCCAGCCACCCGTCGGTGCAGGAGATCCCAGTGCAGGAGAGAGCATACCAGTTCATCTTTTCACAATGTCCTCTCCACTTCTCCTCCCACTACAGATGGCACTACCTAAAACTAGTTCTTCTATCAAGACCAAGAAGTAAAACCTCTAAATCGTGCAACCGTGTTGTAGCCCAGATGGAGACGTGCACCCTGGTTGATGTTGGCACCTGTCTAAGGTGCCACCACGACCCGAACTACTGTTCACCTCTGGTTCATGTACCGTTCTACCTTCCTACCTTTTATTTCAGTCTGCTCTGAACTTATTGACTAGCTGCGGGTCAAAATAATAATGGATGATATAAATCTTTTACACATGTACAAGTCAGAACATTAGCACTGAATTTATTATAAGCATCTTTATTTGTTCAATATCTTTTGAGTCAATACAGAGGCAGTTACGTTTAGAAAGTTTGTGCACATGTGTTAAGTGAGAGCATATGTGCATAACTATATTGTTGTACATTTCTTTTATTTCTGTCCTTAAACAAATGAAGCTCAATCTAATATATACCCTCCACTATGTTGTGCTTGGTGCATAGATAACACAGAAGTGGTGCCAATAACGTTGCGCAAGATTTTATAAGAGAATATTGTGGACATGACCGAAGATGAAATATTGTAGGCCGTGTTGGTTTTGTACATATATATTTACCTCCAATTAGAGCGAGCACCTGCTTAGTGGGCCTAACAAACTACTTTTTTTAGGCATCCTATCTAATATACTAGTCCCTCCTAACGTGAGCACTGTGATTTAAAGTGTGTGATTTGACTTTTTGTTAGATTTTTGGAGAAAGGTTTATGAGAAAAGGAGAGGTGTTTCTGAAGGTTGCCATTATGCAGCAGGCATTTATTTGCCTCAAACTTAGCACTATATGTATGGATTACATTGATGCCATTAGCAACTGAGCAGCTTGTGCTTACTAGCTGCTTTGTCTTTTCCCCATCTTCACTCACAGAAGGTGCACACTTGTTTGCAAATGCTCACATAGTGATTTCATATGTACATGGCTAATACATAGTCACTTGCGATAAGAGCCAGCCTATGTGCATTAGGATGCTTGTTTTGTTATGACACCTTGCCGTCTTTAGTGTTCTGTTTTTAAGCTTTTGGCATACCTTTGATAATGACCTGTATGTGCTACATGAGAACATTTTATTATGTGTAAGAACTTCACGCAGAAATAAACATTGTTTTATTCATTGCGTCCATGTAATGTTGGCGGGAAGTGTCAATGGAGTAATATTATTTGGAGGTTAATGTCGCAGCAGTGACTGTGGCAGTAATGAGCTAAACACAGCGCAAGCATATTTAAGGCGATATACTGTCGTCTGTTAACAAAGCGTGTCGCACGCATTTAACTCGGGAACTAAAGAAAGATGGAAGAAAACCAATGGTTGCTTCGGATAGAGGAGGAAAAAATGAATCCAGAAGCAAAGTTTGATGACTGCAGATTACTTAGTTAATTAATTATAGGCAAAAAGGTTGAAATTGATTCAAAATAGCGTGGACGTTGATGTAGCCACGGAAACAGTGTGAGGTCACATCCACCGGAAGTCGTTATGGCATAGTGAAAATTGTCACAGAATGGTTGGAAAAACATTGGGATTTGTGTTAAATTAGATGGAAAAATGTGTAATTAAGCATAATTAACACTTAAGATCCCCGAAAGATGTATAATTTGGGTATTGATATCGCCACAGGAACGGTGTGACGTCACGTCCACTGGAAGTTGTCACGGCATAGTGTCCTCGGCTTTCACCTCTCAGCACTTTAGTTGCCACAGTGTCCAATTTTTTTGGAAAGAGCCGAGGATGGCGCTATGGCTACAAGCTTGGCCAAGTCTGTGTGACACCAAGTGACATTGCTAAACTGGAGACCAAAACTGCTGTGCAGGGTCACATAAGTACGGGGCTCAAAAGCAATTTTCCAGGTGCTTAGCTTGACGAAATTTCGCCTGGTTATGGAAGCAAGTGCATTAGGAAGTTTTACTCGCTCTTTTGCAGCCAGTCTGTTACCACAGAGAAAAATGTATCTGCCATTTTTGGGAGGAATTGTTTCAAATGGCTAGGTGTTTTTACGAGCGGCGACAGTTGAGAATCGGATAACCAGTGATGTGGTGGTGGTCGTTTGAACAAATGTTCTTAAAACGAAATGATCACCGAATGTGCAGTTTTATCTTTCTCGCGCTCTTTTTTTTTTTTCAGGTAAACGTGGGGGTTATACGCGAGGTTATTGTTTGTTTTTTTTTCGTGCAGCTGAAAGTTGCGGATTATACGAGAGCAAATGCGGTATTCGCCGGTGGCGAGTCAAAGCTCGCCCTAAAGGCATCTTTTCTCTGACTCGTTCCTCACTGGGCGTTCGACCTAGCTCGGAATCGCGGTAGAGTTGCGCAGTCTCGACGGTCGAAAGAAGGCCTTCTTCGCTTTAAAACTTGACAGACGATGGTATAGCGCCGCTACAGCGTTAAACGGCATTGTTTTCTCCGACCATAATAGGGCCTAGAGCTCAGGAGCACACGGGAGATAGACTGCCGTGTACGCTACGAAAATCGGCGTTCTCTACTTTGTACAACGTCAGAAGCGCGCGTATTTGCTAGCAAAATATTGAAAGTCTGCAATGCAAACGTTTTTCGCGGGAAACCTGCACCGAGATTCAGAAATTAAAGCGGCTATAATAGGCGCATTCCGTACGCCAACAATCGCGAATAGGACACGCCGAGCAGTGCCATCAGGTGGAAAGGATAGCGTGCGAAGCGACACACAGTCTGTGACAGCGATTTAAGCAAGATTGTCTGTTTCCTGATGAGCTCGCGAGAAATTTGAAGTGCACACGCTAGTTTAGGTATCAAGAAATGCACAGTACCTCGCAGAACACGGTGTGCTTCGTCGGAAAAATGTCCTTGCGGCCGAAGTTGTGGATCCTCTTTTTTTCTACGGCGGATGTCATTTCTTCCTCGAGGAATCGCGAACAGCACGGAGTCATTTTCATGCCAGCTTGTGCACTGAAATACGCAGCAACTGGGCATAACGCGTTACTAAAAGTATCGCCTAACTCAGCGGCGCTCGACCCGCAGCAGTGGCAAAAAGCGTGCACAAGGCGCTTACAAAAAGCGAAAATAAAAGCAAATTCATCCTTTCGCTACTTTCGCGCGCTTTTTCCGGGCGACGGGCGGAGGGGCCAATCATGGTGCAGAAAAGCGCCGAGCAGAGATGCGGGCGAGGAGGATGTGCTAGTATGACGGCGCGACTAGGCACCCTAGGCGCGACGGCAAAGCAGCGAAAGGCGGTACTTTCAAAATCAAGGGGCTTTTGTTGTTGCCAGTGGTGCGGCCACGCGTAAAAATATCGGCTTTTGGACTGACTGACGCGCACGCATGGAAGATGACGAAGACGACGACATTCAAATCTCAGCTCGGAAGACTGACAGGATGGTATGCTGTGGCGATACGGCGTAGTGATCTGTCAAAACAGGCAATAAAGTAGTGCGACGATGATGTAGCAGTCCATGTTAGCAGTCGAATGCAGCGTACAGTTAAGCTTTCTGTGACTATGCCATAGAGAAACATACTTACGTAAGTATATTTCTCTATGGCTATGCAGTGCTCGCGTGTTAAGCGTGGTGGTGGTGGTGGTGAAAAACATTCATCGTCTATTTAATTCACACAGAAAGGTGATTGGGGTAGGACCCTATTGGCCCTTTCCCCTCACAATACTAGGTGGAGCCCCTATTCCGGGGCCCCACTGGCAAGCAACGCCTCCCGCGTCCGTTGAACCAAGGCCTTTTGGGTCTTTAGGTCTTGGCAGCCGAGCAGGGCCGCCTCCCAGTCCTCTCTGGTGGGGTTGGGAGGGATAGATGGTTTCGATTGACACGCCCAAACCATGTGGATGGTGTCAGCCACCTCCCCACAGAACTGGCTCGCGCCATCAAAGGATGTATTGAAATGTTTAAGCACCGCCGGGCACAGTACAGTGTTAGTAAGCACGTGTTAAGAGCGCACTCTTGTGAAAGCCTTGCGCCTCGCCCCCTTAGCTTCCACTGCACTGCCACAGAAGGCTGTTCCCAAGTGGGGTGCCTCGATGCGCGCGCCCCCGCTTAGGGTGAAGTCACCCTTTGAACTACCCGGCGCCGCGCCTAAACCCGTTTTCGCGCGCTCCCTCCGCCATTGTGTTGCCCGCGTCGACTTCGCCGCTCTGCTGTTGTGCGGGCGTCACTGCTGCGTGCCTGCGTTCGCGCGGCTTTCATCGCCGTGCAATGCCTGGATGTTGTGTTCCTCAGTGCTCCAACCATGCGAGAAATGGTTGGGGGATGTTCCATTTTCCAAGAGACCCGAAAAGGAGGCTTCTGTGGCTGGTCTGGATCAAGCGTGACAAGAGGCAACTGACGAACTCAAGGGCGTCCGCAGAATTTTTTGCAGGGGGGGGGGCCCATTGGTTGTTGGCGCCGGAGGGGGGGGGGGGGGGGCATGTTCGTAGCAAAAAGGCACTATTTGCGGTATGAATTTATTTATTTATATATAAATAAAAAATAAGTGAAATACACACATGAAATAAAAATTACAAACAGCAAATTAAAGTGTGGCTAGGAGAGATACATTGCAGTTTATCAACGAAGAAACAATTAAAATTAATAAAAAATCCAAAAATATACTGTCACTTCGTGGAGAAGAGTGCTCAGTATTGCTGCATACGGGTTCTCGACTCACCCGGATTGATGACCAGCACACAGCACAATATGGTCACAAACACGCAACTACAGTCACTCAGTCAGTCTTCCTTGAACAGCAACTGTAGACTCCACGGATTTTTCTGGGCGAATTGCGTGATTACACGGGTGATAAATTCATTTCTGTGCTTCATTACACGCTCTCGGTGCACACTCGTCACACACATTGATTGGAAAAACGGTTGAACGCGCACGTTGAAAACAAAAGATGTCTATACATACAACGAAAACTTATTTACAAGATAAATGCACGCTCGCAGCTTCATACACCTCGCTCCATCTTGCTCGCGCATCCGCACAGTCGAGCAACCGCACGCACACTGCTCGCCGCTCGTAGTTTTCTCGTCCACTGTCTTGGCTGTTGTCAGCTTCGTTGACAAACGGCCACTAAAAACACCGAAGCACAAATACAGAGCCGCGCACACGTGCAAGGGCTTACTTCCGTGCGACTTCCAAGGGGAAGGGACACTCGCCACTCCGGTAGGAAAATTTGTTTTGTGTGTTTTTATGGGGTTCAGAGCCCCAAAACGACTCAGGTTATGAGGAACGGAGTAGTACAGAGCTCCGGATAATGTCGACCACCTGGGTCTCTTTACCGGGCACTGACCTCGCACAGTACACGGGCGCTGTTGTCATTTGAGGCCCAGCCAGAGGTGACAGGCGAGCCAGGCAGGCGCCATCGGGCTGCGTTGACCAAAGGCGCTGGTTTTCGGAGAAGACGCAAGGGACGCTGGTGTGGGGGCGCCTCTGGAGACTGCGTCGCCGTGAACAAAAGATGCTAATCTCCTTTGCCGAAGATTCTGATAGCGGCGCTTCTACCGCACTGCGCTCTCCCGTGGATCGGAGGCACAGCGAGCGGCGGCGGCGCCAACTGATCGCCCGCTTGCCCATGAGCAGCCCGACAAAGCGGGGGTGGACACGGCTGATTTGTCTTTCCCTCCTGAAGAATTCATCGGTGGCCGGCATAACGAAGGCGAAAACAAGATGCACTGTGCACTGTCTGCCTCCGTGTCGCTATCTGTCCAGAGATCAAAGAAACAGGCACCCATTTCAAGACGGCTTGAAACACATGCTCGCCGGTGCCGCTGTATGTCTGCAACAGGTCGGCCTTCAACAGAGCTAACGATGGCGTGGTTTGAAAACGGCATAAAGACGCGTGCCCGGACGCGGCATTTCGCAGATGTGACCCAAAGCGTGGAAGCGGAGCTGCTTTTACCCTTTTGGCTGAGCCCACCACGGCCCCTGGCGTGCGGCCATCACTCACGGTTCGAGGGAGTGATTTTCCAGGGGGGTGCAGCCGCCCCCCCTTGCCCCCCCCCTCCGGACGCCCATGGACGAACTCCTCGTGTGTCTGTAGTGTAAGTGCCGCATGTTGGCCCAGTGCTGTTTTTGTTAAGATTTACCGCTTTTGCGTTTAGTCAGCTAAGTGTACTATAACATTTGTATTGGTAAGATTTCATTTCCGCACTATTCGTCTTGCTCGGCGTAAAAAAAAAAAGGCATGCCTCAGCGCCGAACCGGCCATTGCCTGCCGCTTTCCTGTTTGCATCTGAAATTTCATGACTTAATGTTTTCGCTTGTGAATGTGTACCAAACGTGAGTTCGCCGCTTCTGTTCATTAGAAAATAATTGCCTTTACGAGGCGTTTGTCAGCGAACCGCGGCCGCACGAACCAAGGCACAGAGCACGAGAACAAGCAAGGGCACAGAAGCTGTGGCAATTACTGTGCATCTGGGTCGTCTAGAAAGCAATACGGATTTACTTACGATTTTTTTAGTTTTTGACACGTATGCTGCGTTGGGTAGCTTGCGCTGCCTGTTCATCCGATGCTTCGTCCAACGACGCCGCATCAGGTCAGTAAATGATATTAACAGAATATGTTAATCTCATTTACTGTTATGTAAATGAATAATATGTATAAAAGAATATGTTAATCTCAGTGACTTCGGACGCGCACGCCTGGAACATTTGCACCAGTGCGTTCGCCTACTGAAGTACACAGCTCCGCTGCCTTGGGCTGTTTCAGCTATCTACCAGTATACTGTCATTTATACTGACGCTGCACGCACTGCCCAGAGTACAGCAGCATATATACCATCGTCACCCTCTGTCAAACCACCCTCGAACAGACCTTGGGCCCGTTCTCCTCCTTCCCGTCAACTTCCACTCTAGGAATCCAATAGCTAGACTGCGGGATGTCGTGTAGTTGACATCAAAGCCAAGCGGATACACCGTTCTCAAGCAGCTATCAGCGGCATTCAAACATGCAACCTTCCATGGCATCTTCGCGGAGAGCTGATGGGCACTGATGTGATCGGGGTGGTCGGGACCAGGGTCTTCACCGCATTAGGACGAAGCAGGCAGACTACGGAGGGAAGCCTTCGGGAGGAATAGCGAGCTTGAAGGTTTATTTTACATTATGTACAGCAGGAAGTAGACCAAAGTCAGAAAATGGGGGAGGATCCTGCACCCCAGAGATTGCTGCTTAAATGCAGTTCACATTCCCCAGGCACCCAGCTAGGGAATCTGATCTCTGGTTGAGCGTCCAATGGGTTGCTAGCGTCTTCTTAAGCTCCGCCCTCCCCACGTGATCGCGCACACCGCACAGACACACACACACGGGCAAGGAGGAACTTGGCGTCTCTGAGTCGCGAACTGTTTGACCAGGCCCAAAGGTCGTTCCTGCTGTGTGGTGATCCTGATCGATGGGGACGCGTACGCTGACCGCTCACACCGGTGACCTCTTCAGTTCGTTGGAAGGGACAAATCAGCCGTGTCGCCCCTCTGCTTTGTCTGCTGCCCAGGGCGCACTTCATTACCCCTGCCCACGTGACTTTTGCTTTGCTCACCTCGGACCAGCCGCAATACCAGATAGCCGTCGTGCGGCAAGTCCGCTATCAACTTACCTGCTGACACAAAAGGTGCAAATGAAGTGTTTTCTGTCTCTCTCTCTCCTCCAGCAGCCGCTCCGCGTCTGCTCGGTTTTGTGTTAGCCCTCACGATCGACTACATTTCAAGTCGCACAAGAAATGAAGAACCGCTGGTAGCTCGACAGCCAGTCGTCTGTTCCAAGATAGCCTGATTGCGTGCCTCTGCCTCCAAAAGGTACACCTCTACGCCACGAGAAACGCCATTGGAAAAAGGCATATTGGTTTAGGACACCTCTGGTCTTCAAACAGGTGCTTTTGCTTTTCGTCTGCATAGGAACTCGGCTAGTGTGGTCATGAATTGAACTCACGAAATCGTGCGCATTACAAAACAAATGTCATGATGCGGCTTCGATGACGTTTAAAGGTGACGCATAGTTTATTGCGCGTATATGCAATCCTTTTCATTTTTCTGCCAGAACTTCGGGTCTATTCTCAGACAAGATCACTGTTCAAAAGCCAATCGGGCGAACACATCTTGTCTTCTTTTTGTGTTTCCCAAACCATTTTTTTTTTCAAGTGTTGGTCAAATGTTTTTAGGGGAATCCCCCAAGGTGGAGTATATTTGTAATAAGGGAGTAATTACTCATTGAAACACTCATTACCCATTACCCCGGACCACTCATTACTCATTACCCCGGACCAGGACGAATTTTTATTTAGCTATGAAGTTTCTGAGAAAGCTGTATAGCTTTCCTTTGTAGTCGTATGGCAGCGCTCGGGTGGATGTCAGTGAGTAATTACTCTATTATTTTCAAGTGTTATTGTGATCTGAGCGCCTGTCTGCTTAGAATCGGCGCCTGTTTTCGGCTTCTCAATGCAAGCATTTGTTTTTAGTTTTATTTGCTTTCCAGCTGTGTCATGCGTTTCAGGTGAGGTCGATGTGGCGGATGCAAGGAACGAGGACGCTAGCGTTGGCGCAAGCATACTTATAGACGTTTTATGCACGAGACAAGACAACCAAACTAGACTCAAATAAAAGTTGGCTGTGGGTTAACTCTGCTATGCCAGGAACGTAGCGTGAGCAGTGACGTCACGTGGCTCTGCGCCGGCGGCAGCGGCGAGCGCGCGCTAGCTGTGCGCAGTGACGTCACTCGCGCATGCGCAGTATGGTCGACGGAGGGAGCACGCGAAACGGCGAGACTGTGGCCAATGTAGCTCACGCTACAAAACTACGTTACACTCGAAGAAATTGGATTGGATTGTAAAACTTGATTTGTCCAATAGAAGGAAGGTTTTAGCCTTCCCACGACGACAGCCAAGAGTCCTTGGACCCTAGCGGCGGTTTCGGCTAGTCGGACGGTATTCAGATTAATCTCTCGATCGTCGCTGAGAATTAAGGTCTCCCATTGGTCTAAAGACTTTATGCTTCTTCCCTCAGAGGGAGCGAGGACATTCCCAGAGGATGTGATTGAGATGAGCCCTGAGTAGAGGCTGCGCAACACCGGGTTCGGAAATTAGTTGGTTTCCGTGCGACACCAAGTGATTTGTTAATACATATAAAACTTCAATTGAAATGGTCAGCTTTATAAAAATGTACACACGAGGAGTGATCGACTGCCTTAAACAAGTTTGCGCATATTCTGTTTCAATTCTACTAATCATTCGCATGAATAGGGAGGGGCCAGTCAATCAACGACTTCGGTTGGGACATGACTGGTTTACGTTACTGAAATTAAATGCTTTATACTAGTATCTCATCTCAATGGCTGACTCTCCTGCGTGTGGCCAGTGTGGTTGTGACGAGACGATCAGCCACCTCCTCTGTGACTGCCCTCGTTTTGAGCGAGAGCGCGGTTGCCTAGTTGCTTCTCTGCTCCGCTTGGACTCGCGTCCTTTAACAGAGTCTAACGTTCTGGGGCCTTGGACACAACCTTGCAGACAACGGAAAGCGGTGAAAGCGCTCCTGAATTTCCTAAGGGACTCGGGGTTGCATTCCCGCCTATAATCTAAGTTTTCTGTGCGCGCCCTCTGTCCCTGTGACATAGTGGTCGATGTACACTTGATAGACTCATTTCTTTGCCGCTCTTTTTCCTTTTTTTTCCCTTTGTTCCCCTCCCCAAGTGTAGGGTAGCCAACTGGGCATCGCCTGGTTAACCTCCCTGCCTTTCCGTCCTTTTCTCTCTCTCTCTATACTAGCTATGAAGCCAGCCAGCTCAGCGCCACTGTGGTTTCCGTTAGTTACGTCCTTAGAATTGAACTGTTTGTCAAAATTCTGATCTGAGGTGGCAGCACAAGAAAATGAAACGGGGGGGGGGGGGGGGGGGGGGGGGGGGAGGCACCGGTGGGGCTTGTGAGACCCAGGTTGCTCTTCCCGAGCAATGCGAGAAGGAGTAGCTCCCGCAAGCTTCATTTTCTCACATGTAGCTCTTCGGGAGGATATACATTTTGCACGTGGGCTTGCTGTTGTCCGAGTCATTGTCTTCTTAGTAATTTTCATTTTTTCTGAGTCGTCCGGCGTCTCCCTCTCTCCTCTACAAGTGGAGAAGGGGAGGGGAAAGGGGCAGGTTGACACGGGGCAGGTGCAGAAACAAATCTTATCGAGGGGCTTTAACCAAATCCTCCTATAAACGCCACCTAGCAAGTAGAGGCTTCACACAGACGCCGCCAGAGTTTTCGCCTTCTTGACCCTCCTAATGCTATTACATTAAAAGCAAAAAACTATGGGGGCGCTTAAGTCACTTTAAGAGTTGAATGCGGCAGGATAAGATATCACATCTGCCGCAGTTCGTTGCAACTTCTATACTGTTTGCGTCAGTTTCCAATTTTCGGTCCATCAACCGCCACTTTCGGACTGCTAGCGGCAGTCATAGATATCCGCTATGCTGTGACAGTGCGGTGCCGACATTTGCTTATACATATTTTTTCTTTTCAAATTTTTGCTTTCGATTCTGACCGTATGTTGCTCTCCGGAATCTAGGTTGCTCACAACATGGTGGGCGGGTTATGATTACGACACAAGGTCATGGGACCTCTCTCTCTCTACCAATAATTTAATAGCCACCTGCCATGGTGGGAACCCGGTGACCAGATTGTACCTATGTCATAATGTCATGTGACCTTCCTCGTCCAGTCAGGTGACTCATCAGGGTAGGTTGTGAAGTCGTCACAAGGTAATGTCCTTGTACTGTGCGATGTCAGTGCACGTTAAAGAACACCAGGTGGTCGAAATTTCCGGAGCCCTCCACTACGGCGTCCCGCATAGCCTCCATAAAACCATGAACAAGGTAATGTGACCTCTCCCTTTTACCCTTTTATTGGTCCTCTCAAAAAAAAGGTAAAAAAAACATAAAAGAAAGAGAGAGGAAGCCTGGACCAGCAATGCTTTGCCAGGCTTAACGCCAATTCAAAATAAATGAAAAATAACTAAATGTTCCAAAGAAGAAAAAAAAATTAAGCGAACAACAGAGCATTAAAAAAAAAAACTCCAAAGAGTGAATTTCGTGACATCGGACATTGGCGAGGTTTTGGTGCGACAAGTCTAAAGTGTAGCAAATTTGCAATAGCACGGCCATTCGAGCCTTCAAATAAAGTAGTGGTGGCCTTATGGAGCTATAAACGGTGAAGCCATGGCCCCAGAACCTTGGCTTCAGATTAGGAATCGAATTTCAGTGTGCACAGTGCTGCATCGAGGATCACAGGAAAGTTCGATTTAATTGAAAGCGTGCTTTATTTTCGTTGCCGTTCTGTTCATTAGCTGCACGATTGTTGTCGGCATCTTTGCGGGGTGTACAGTTGTCGCGACACTGACTGAGGCAGTGCTCGGTCTTTCCGTCATAGGCAAACTCGGCGAGCTTGCCTCATGGAGCAGGGTGACGAGCTGAAAGTTTAAATCGCGTGGTGCGCTGCTCCACTGAACGTTGAAAATGGTATGAATCGCTTTTCGTAAGCAATTTTATGGCGTTGAAATGGAAATAAACTGCGGCTTCCTTCTGAAGCTGCATAGTTGTTGTTGGCATCTGGTGCAATGGCCAACCACCAACAGTGGGGGAATGGCCACGGTGCGTTGCACATTCAAACAGGAGAGACACATTGATTTAATTAAGTTAGACATCCATTGGTGACATTTTGGGCTAAAAGTAAATATTTTAGAAAATGATAACTAACAAGGGGATCTGCTGGACACAATGATGTAATCATGAAGAGAATCACACACTGTATGTGGGACATATCCCCTGGCGTTTGCCCTAAAACTGGGAGAGGAGAGAGAGAGAATAAAATTGGAGCTAATCATGGGTGGGGTCTTCAGTCCAGGAGACGCTTTGGCGATGTCGACTAGGGCCTCCTCGTCTCCCAGGATGCCGCTGGCCAACGACTCCTCCCACTGCTCCTGCGCCGCGTTGGGTGGATTTTGTTGCGAAAGCAACACTACGCTAGTCACCGAGCCATTTCGCGGAGCCGAGGAAAGGCCATACTGCGCATGCGCGAGAAGCAGTGAAGTCACTCGGCACGCCGCGGCCGTCGCTGCGAGGGTGACCCAGAGGTGCCGCCGCCGCGCTCGCCAGTTGCGCATGCGCAGTAGCGACGCATAGCTAGCGTTCCGGGGCCGCTGCCGCGCGCTCTCCATCGCCTCTCTTTCTAGTCAGACTGGGAAAAAATTCTTTGTGCACGATGGGATTCGAACCACCATCCTTCCGTTCAGCAGCCGAGCGTGCTAATGGCTACGCTCCTGCCAACGCATATGTAGTTCTTCTTGTCTAGGACGCTGCAGTGTGTTTGCAGAAAGGCGTCGAATCGGACGGATGCCTCCCAAAACGCCCTCCAGTGTCTCCAGCATTTAAGATTCATAAACAAGTGTGTACTTAATTAACATCTTAACCACACATCAGTGACACAAGCAGCAACACCGCGCTAAATGTTTTCGCCTCACCGCACTTAAGGTCAACAAGGTGCCCCCCTGAATTTTTAAGTGGTTGGATTTAGCTGTGCATGTCCATGTAATGTGTGTGAATGTAAGAATATCGCCACACCAGGGACATATATATGCGGAGAGCAGAACCAGAATATAAAGAGGAAGCCCTAATCGATCGAGAGGGTTCTCCAAATAAGCTCTTCGCGAATAGGCCTCTTTCTTTTTGTCGCTTTCGCACATACCTAACAGCGCGCGAAGATCCAAAGCGCGAGTGAAAGAAAAATTGTGTCGAAGAAGAAGAAAGAAATTGCTGCTTACCCCGAGGGCACATCGCGGGTCGCAGGCTGCGAGAAATCGGTACGTCTTTGTTAATTTGCCGTCGACAAAGCGCACTTTAAAGAAATTGAGCTCATTCTCAGATATTTCACGGCCTCCGTACGCGCAGAAGGGCCCTTAACTGCGGCTATTTGTGCTCCAATTACTGTCATGCAATAGCTATAACCCCCGTCAACTTACCAGTTTGCAACGAAAACCGCTTGTGACGGTAGTGTCCAGCAGTTGCGAATTTTCTTGGACACACAATGTGGGCATGTTTGAATTGGTCTCGCGCTGGAACAAATTTATTCGCGGAAAAAAATTCTCCCGAGACTGCAGTGTTAAGGACCATTCTTTGTGGGCTGTATTCAAATTATGCAAGCCTCACGCTGTTATAATACCCCCTTTTGACCCTGAATAACGTTTTTGTGCTTGAAGCGAGTGAAATGCTTCTGTTGAGTCGACAGACGCGTCGCCAGAACGTGAACGTTTTACCCTACAGGGAAATATTGAGGAGGTCACATGCATCAAATGGTGGTTTGAGTCAATAAATTATCATAGTTAATTGCCACGTGTCATCAATACTAGGCGTATGCGAATATCCGTTTTCAGTCTCACAAATAGGTCCGTAGGAGTGATCGATATGCTATAGCTTTCCCGCTATTCACTGCGACGCCAGCTGCGACGTGTCGTGCTAATCACTCATAAACATCAAAGCTTATCAATGGAGAACGGTGTGGCATGTTTTATTTCCTTTCTTTTTCAATTGTTAAGTGACACTCCCTTAACAACTGCACCGAGCACACCGAGCAGTGCAAAATGGTCGATATTTCAAAATATAATGAGCCATAAAATGTTCGTATTGCGCACTGAACTGCAACGCTGCATGCGCATTACGTATTTCAGTGAAGCTGTAGGTTACACATCGTTAGACTCCGCTAATTTTGGCTATTCTTTTCGTTTGGAAGCGTACCGGAAGTACATCGTGACTAATCGCGGAAAGGTTCCTTACATTTTGTGTTTCTTTTCTCTACTGCAGGGTAGTATGAGTGGTAAGTCGCCGCAACTAATTATTTTACGAATATTCGAAACTTTGGAATGGCAAGTCGATCATTCTCCTTGTTTGATTCGCTGAACGAAACGAATAGTGCATATTCAAAATTATTCGGAACTACACGAATGTATTCGAAAGCTCTCGATTATAGTTATCAAATAATTGGTGCAAAGTTCGAATAAGGCACACCGTATATAGTTTGCTTCGACGACTGTTTCAAAAACAGGGTTCACTGCGATGCCGCAGAGCATGCTGCTGTGATTGGTGTGCGTGGGAAGGAGGATTCAGCACCGTGCTGACATCCATTCGTGCGTGGCGAAGGTGATAATGCTCAAACGTGTGGAATCCAAGACTGGGCGACGCGTCAGGCTGCAGGCAGGGCTACCAAACACTGCCTTTAATTATGACCGATCCTGGAGACCACGATTCACAGCACGGGCCACTATCATCTTCGCTACTTTATTCGCTGTCGTCATCACATAGCAAAGCGTTATTTTAGAGAGGTAACTCTAGTGCTCGCACTACTCAAGGTCGCGTCAGTGTGAAACACAAGGTCATTCAGGTGGGACCAGTGGGTGGTACGACTGGTACACAGATTGTGGACCACCTAATTGGCGTAGAATGCTCGGAGTGGTATCAAATGACTCAGCGCGTTACGGAGCATACGATTACTTGTCGAATCATTCCATAGCTTATCATAGGGATTCGCACCTACGACCTTTGTTTCCCCAACCGTGATTTCTTCAAGCTTCAAACGTCCATTACGGCCAAATTAATTGACGTAGGACATTCGAAGTGGTGTCGAACGTTATGTCTTCTTGCGCTGTATACGTTGGCACACACACACACACAAAAGTACAGAGAATGATTACTACATTCGAATAGGAGCGGGAGCACGGATTTGTGCTACGTAGAGGACGACGGTGAGCAGGCAGTGCCGCGGGACGGAGCAGATGGAAGTTGACGAAGACGACGCTCTCCAATGCACAGCGCGAGAGTGTGGTGACAATTGCGTCAGCAAGCCTTCGGTCACGCTAACACGAAAAGAAATTGACTATCTTAGCAGTTAAGTACGCTAGTGTAGGGTGCGATTGTGTGCTTTTGTTTGTTTTGTTTTTTGATAATCATCACTGATGCTGCTGTATCTGTTGACTGTGCTCCTTTTTCGCCTATTTACTGCGTGCGAGCAATAAAGCCTTCTAGTCGCAAGTCGGCGCTGTGTTTGCCCCTACCTTAGTCCTGTCTTTCGTGCGCTGTGCCTTCGGTTTTAACAAAGGAAATCTGTTCGGGCAGCCGCGGGTTCAACTGCTAGTCACGGATATTGCTTCAATTTCTTTTTCTCTTTTTCAATTTGACCTCTAACTCAGCTGAAGGTCAAATTTACATGGCCCGCGATTGAAGCCCGAGGTGCTGTAGTGAAGCTTTCGCTTCAAAAATAGATATCCGGATATAACGAAAAATTTGTACCGGATGTAGCGAAGATGGCTGATGACGCAATATTCGTTCGATATTGCTAACTCTCGATATTCATGCGCTGCCTCCTCAGCGTTTCGCTCTGAGTTTTTTTCTCTATGGGTTTGACAAAACGACCATGGAGCTAACATACGTACTGACTCCGTGTGGCGCCTTCCCAAGTGGAGATACAGTAGTGCGTTTTGTGGCAGCTATAGCTATAACACCATGAGTTATAGCTTAGGCGCCCGTTCGTGAATTCCGCGTCGTAGTCCTCGTTTTTTGCATTCGACTCGGTTTTGCAAAAGTATCATTCGCATATCCATAATTATTTGCAGTCGCCGTCAAAAACGAGCGCATAATGCATCTGCTATCTCAATTTCTGAACATGGAAATGTACACGATTACACTCAAAGAACGCCGTTTGAAATAAAATAAAACTCATCACGACCCTTTCCTTACGGTGAAGTGGAACAGAGCACTATAAAATGCTTCCATGTCTTTTTCCTGTTATTTGCAGACGACGACACCCAAGGTAAGCTCTTTTTTTTTTTTTTAATTTCATCTGCTCGAACAATTTTTATCTTCGGCACGTTTCTTCCCTAGTGGCTCGTAGTTATCAGAAACGTATATGGAACAATAATAATAATGTTTATTTGCACCTAATTCGTACATAGGATGAGGATGCACAGCAGAAGAAGGTGTCGTAGTGACAAAATCACAAGGCCGCAGCCCCCTCCCGTATCTGTTAGTTTGTATGCAAATTTTCGTTAACGGATCGAAAGTCGATCGCAGTTCTCAGATTCTGAAACTGCACTCATGGTATGCGCTCTAGATTTTTTTTTTTTTTTGTCAGGTGGATAAAACAAAATGCGTATATTTCGCGTGTTTCCTTATAAAAACGTATGAATACCACTGACTGAGCATTTATAACGGCGCTCATAATGCCATCTCTGTCCTTTTCGTATTGTGTCTTCTCATTTCTCCTTCCTTGCGGGTTTTCCTCCTGCATCCTACAGGTCTTACTTCGATAGTCAAAAAGTAAGTGCAAAAAACATACTCCTAAACGAAGAGTCTTGACGAATAGGCGGATTAAAATTTGTTCAACCACGCGTATACGTCCAGCAGAAGGTGTCTATTTCAGGGGCAACACAGTTGTTCGAGGCTATCGTTAATCCGTTCATTCGAGTCATGCGTGAAACTCGCCTTTTTCTAACCTGGAGTCTCTTCTGAACAGCTCTCATTTATCGTTATCTGGGACCACTTGATACGATTTTTCCTCTACGGTTCCATTCTACCCGCCACGTCGGTTGGCAGATCCCGGGAATAGAGGGCGGTATCGTCACATTGGAACTAAGTCAAGTGTGATTTTCAACCACACAACTGATCAAGTCAGGTGCTTACAATACAAGGCCACGAAATAGCCAAAGTGGCCGAATACAAATACCTCGGGATATGGCTAAACAAAGGGCAGATATACACGGAAAAGCATGAACTGGCTCTTAGGGCAAAATGACGAAGAGACGCCGGGATAATGAAACATAGGGCATTATGGGGGTACAACAAATATGAAGTACTGAGAGGTATTTGGAAAGGAATAAATCAGAGAGCTGTTGGAAGATTAGCACTACGTGCCCACGGCAAAACCCCAAACGAGGCAGTACAAGGGGATATCGGCGAAGCACGGTAAGATAAGAGTAAAATACTATATGAAGAACGCCTGAGGAAATTGGACGATAACAGGTGGGCAGCTAAGGTATTTAAATACTTGTACAGAAAGAGCGCTGACTCACAGTGGCGGAAAAGAACTAGAAAACTAACCAGTAAGTATGCCGGTCATGAGGACGGAGAAAGAAAGCATTAAACGACAGGTTAAAAATGCGGAAGTTAAAAAATTGGATTAATTCAATGGAAAAGAAGCATAGTGTAGAACTATATCGATACTGGAAAAGGCAGATCAGGAAAGAATTTTTCTATGATAACTCTACATTTTTCCCTACATTTTGAAGCTAGGTCAGGGTGTCTTAGAACGCGCAGTTACAAAAAGAAATTTAACGAAGAAGATGACACATGTGCAGTGTGTGGTAGATCTGTGGAAACAATTGAACACCTCATAATCAAATGTGATGGTATCCATCCGGATGTCGATGCAGGCACAGTCACTCTTCCTGAGGTCCTAGGGTTTAAAGATATTAATGGTCACGTAAATAAGTCTGCAGTGGAAAGGTTTATTAGCTGTATGAGTGGAAGTTAGCAAAAAGCGAGTGGAGAATTGGTGGCTGAAAAGCAGAGATGTGACATAATGTTTGAAGTGTAGGAAACCGTGCGTAAAGAGGATGGCGAATCTTAATAAGAATTGACAACACAGTTGAACAAAAATAAAGAAAGTAAAGCTGAGCATGGTGGCAATTGCCACTAGCCCGTTTCAAAGGGGGATGAAAAAACTGCGATATAATGGCTCATACATAATTTTAATTCGCTATCACGCTTAGGGCCAGCCTGGTCAGGAGCTGGAATGGAAAGAATTAAACCTCTCTTTAGCCACTGTGTCGCAGTTTTTTTTTTTTGTGAGTATGGCCCATGTGACATAAACACCCCCAACCCATCACAGCCTTCGTTCGGTTGACGAGACCTGAACCAAACCAGCATAAAGTTCAATTATGAATTATTTATTGGTTTTAAGCGATTACCACGTGGTGAACCATGTATTCCAATGTCTAACGCATAATTCAGAAGAAGTAAACACGCATGTAAATTGAGGTGTCTATGGTTCTTTCACGGGTGCATGCAGTTCGACGTAACTGCACTCTACGCTTTGACAGCACCCGCGGCAGAAAAAAAGTTTGCGCACAGAAGTTCGCGGGCACAAATTCAGACGTTTATGGTGCCGTTAAAGGTGTACTACCTGTCTTGAAACGAATTTGAATTGGAACAGGGCCGCTTATTACACGCAGGGATGCGCCCAAGCAGGACCCTCCACCCGATTCCTCGACGGTCGCCATCATCATTGGCGCGAGCGTGTGCGTCGGCATTGTCATCGTGGTCGCGCTCTTGTTCCTCACCGGACTCGGTAGGTCGGGGGCTACGGACCCTTCGCATAGAGGAAGGAAAGCTTATAAGAAGGCCGCGCTAGGGCAAACTTACCCCCGCTATCTGAGCTGCACATGGAGAAAGGAAAGAATTCAGGAGAGGCCGTTACGTCAAATTTCCTGTATAGCCGGACGGGAAAGCTCCACCTTGCTCCCCCTTTACTTGGCTACTTGGCCCTACTGTTGCTCCAGAAGGAGTGATGACGTCATTTACGTGCAGAGTTTCGGCCACGGGTTTCTGACGACGGCGGGATGTTCGCACATGAGCCAAGTAATGCTCACACATTAAACTTCCAGAAGATCTTAGGTGAAACACCCGGTATAGCGGCCGCTGCGCTGTCCCATGCTGCTGTGTAAACAACAGGGACACTTCGTGAATGAAGCGTTTCGCTCACTCCGGTCGGTATCATTGTTCGCAGGAGGCTCAGGCTCCGGCTCCAAGCCCCAAGACACGGGCGGAGCAGCCGGCGGCGGCGACGGCGCGACCAAGGCGGCCGAGGCGTCGTCCAAAGCCGAAGACAAGCCCGATAAGCCACCTGCGGGACGGGTCGCCGCATTCACCTTTGGCGACGACGCCGCTGCCACCACAGATCCGCACCGAAAGCGCAGGAAAGCCACCGTCCGCACCGTGAGACGCGGAAGCGCAACCAGCCGGAAGCCGACCTCGGCGTCACCGAAGATGCCCAAGCGTAAGCGCCTTCGCAAGGAGATCCGAGCGGGAACGGTGTAACCGAAATATTAGAGTTATAGCATATCGCGCTATGCTATAACTCTCTATTGTCGAGAGCGGTGGCGGTATACAACAGCCGGGAAGGCATAAAAGGTCACGGACTGTTTAGCTTGGGGCGATTTATCGTGCACTTTGGTCTTGACTTTCTATGGTTTTGCTTTAGTTTAACTGGCTTGGTTGATGTAGCATATGATGTAAGTTTGCGTGATATTGCATCGTTTTAGACGTGCACTGCAGTGGAAGGCCATTCTCTGCATTCATATATCCTATAGGAATCCTCATACTACCCCTAGCGCAGTGGTGCAGCGGTTACGTGACGCGCCACTGCCCTGCCATTATCCTCTGAGGCCAGGATTAGTCAAGGGACATTTTCCCTCCTTTTGCCCTGCCTCAAGGGCAAGAACTTTGTATTACCTCAATATAACAAAAAATAATAATATGACACCTAGGATATAACGAATTTTCGTGTGTTAACCTCGGGTGTACCGAACTTTGATGTGTTAACCTCTGATATAACGAACTTTCGTGTGTTAACCTCGGATATAACGAACCTATGTATACCATCTCCGATATAACGAACTTTCGTGTCGGTACCTCGGATGTAACGAGCCTAAGTGGTACGTGTGCCACCTCGAATATAGCGAACTTTAGGGCGTTTTAGCGAATTTTAGATATAACGAACGTTTGGCATTCAAACGATCCACCAAGGATTGCCTAGGAGCTTTTTATTTATTTATTTATTTATTTATTTATTTATTTATTTATTCATTCATTCATTCATTCATTCATTCATTCATTCATTCATTCATTCATTTATTCATTCATTCATTCTGTAAAGAGGAAGATCATCAGCAGTCAGAGCAGCAGAACCGAGGCGAGGCGCGAGACGAGAAGACGACGATCGGCAGCTAAAGCAGCAGAGCCGACGCGCGGCGCGAGACGAGAGCGTGAACTGTTCCGGGTCCGGACCTGTCCTTGCTCGCTCTAACCGGCCTTCACAACTTCATTCATTCATTCATTCATTCATTCATTCATTCATTCATTCATTCATTCATTCATTCATTCAGGATAACCCTGAAGCTGAAGGCCCTCTTTCAGGGTTGTTACAGGGGGGGGGAGTAGGTGTGTACAGTACAACGCAATACAAGGAGCTTTAAGAAGTAGAAAAAGATCAATCAGCACGATAATTATAACATGGTAGTATGATTTAGTTAAACATGTGAGACTATAAGTACGAGGATATGAGGTAAGATCGTTATGATACAGATGCTATGCACACAGGAAGATGGTAAGGTACAACAAGAAATGAAAATGTAAGTATGTTTCGAGGCGCAGAAAACTGGAAACGCTTGATTTAATTCAGCGAGAAGCTACCTTAGGGTCTGTAGGCTTTGTGCCTGGTTTGGCTGTTGTAGGGCTTTTGCGTTAGACGATCTGTGTGCTGTTGAAGACGGAGGGGTCCTGGAGATGACTAACTCGTT
The DNA here is from genome assembly GCF_055824585.1 of Amblyomma mixtum. Lineage (NCBI taxonomy): Eukaryota > Metazoa > Arthropoda > Arachnida > Ixodida > Ixodidae > Amblyomma > Amblyomma mixtum. Next base: position 295,301,111 of record NC_143012.1, read on the forward strand.
TAGCCCCACAGGTACCGGCTCCGAATGACGTTGACGGACTGCGCTATCGAGGAAACTGTACAAGAGGGTTTATTCTACATATTTACAGATGAGAATCGAATGCAAAGCTCCGATCACACCACATCCCGTTAAATACGGTTCGCGTTCCCCAAATCCCTGACTAGGGAACTTAGGTCGAATAACGTTGTCCAATCGGATGGGCCATGGATGACGCTGGCGGTACCACCCCCGGCACGGGGCGGTGCTGAAGCTCTCTCGCTCTCTCACAGCTTGGGGGATGAGAAGGGGAAGACAGTCATCAAACACAGATGCGTCACCTTGACCACTGCCGCAAGTGTTCTGTGCGTTGCCTCCGTGGGAAAGCAGAATCCCGCAGTCTCCTCGCAGGTGGTTTAACCTTCTCGAACTCCCCCGCCGGATGGCCGAAGCACGAGACCCCTTCGACACAGCGTCTTTCAATTAGCAGCCTCGCTCAGCGTGACCTTGCGTAGCATCATCCCGTTCGGTGAGCCGAAGGCCGACTCGGCCAACGTATACCGCTGTCCGCCGTGCTTCATGTGCATCTCTGCTTCCAGCGTTGCTGCTGCTGTCCCAAGTTCTCGCCACATCGTTGCCTAACGACGACACTCGTTTGACAGTAATTTCTCCCAGGCCCGTGGGAGACAGCGTCCTTCGATCGGTTCGGAGGTTCGGTGATTTGGAGAGCAACAACCCCCGTCCGTCGTCGTCTATGCTTCTGCCGCCGGCGCCAGGTCTCGTTGTCCACTCTTAACAGCTCGTCCGCGGCCCGAAAAATCTCGAATGGCCAGCGTTCACGACCGCTGGGCAGGAAGAGATGAGGCCGGAGTCGGGTGGAAGGGCTGGTTTCCAGAAATGGCATCCAAGCACGAACATTCAACAAAGAATGGCATCAGTGGACTGTTCCACAAGACAGGGCACTGACCCACAAGCAAGCGCTCGGAATTTGCCAAAGACCCACCAGGCTTCCCACAATGACAATAAATGTTTACTAAAACATTACTGAATTTTGGCGTAATTTTGGTGCCAAGAAAGCGCAAAATATCCCCTTTGAAATCGCCCAAGACGGACCGCTTGGGCCAAGGTTAAAGAAAAAAAAAAACACACCCACACACAGTAGGTTGTCCTAATTTCTCCCGCTTAAAATAGTCGGCTTAAACCATCAGCATTTCCGTGCAGTTTTCCCTTCTTGTAACGCACTGAGAAATTGTACTGTTGGAGAGCTAGACTCCATCTGAGCAAGCGACCATTTTTGGGAGACATTTGTCGCAGCCAGGTTAGAGGGCAATGATCAGTCTCAAAGATGAACTTTGCGCCGTACAGGTAACACGACAACTTCTGTGCCGCCCAAACCAAACACGCGCACTCTTTTTCTGAAGCGCTGTACGCTTCTTCTCTACAGGTCAGCTTGCGGCTGACGTACAGAATCGGGTGTTCTTCGTGGTCGTCGCCCACTTGGCTTAAAACAGCACCCAGTCCTCTATCGCTGGCGTCACACTGGACTATAAACTCCCTACCATAGTCAGGGGTCCGAAGCAAAGGTCGGGACACGAGCGCTTCCTTCAGGCTCCGGAAGGAGTTTTCTTTTAGGTCATCCCAGTGTACGTCACTGGGTGCTCCCTTTCGTAAGGCGTCAGTTAAGGGACTTGCCCGCTGTGAGTAGCTCGGTATGTACCGCTGGTAGTATCCAACCAATCCCAAAAAGGAGCGAATGTCTGTCTTCGTCCGTGGCTGCGGAAATGCCGCTATAGGGGCAATTTTTAACTCGGATGGGCTCCTAGTTCCCTGGCCTACAACGTGGCCCAAGTAGGACACATGAGCGCAACCAAACCTACACTTTTCCCTTTTTAACGTCAGTCCGGCCTGTCGCAAACTAGAAAGCACGCTCGTTAGGTGCTCTAGATGCTCTTCCCAGGTGTCCGAAAAAATAGCGACATCGTCTAAATAGGGGAGCGCAAAGCCCTGCATATCCTTTAGTACGATGTCCATGAGTTTCGAGAAGCTGAAGGGGGCATTCTTCAACCCAAAACTAAGCATTAAGGGTCGAAAGGTGCCTGCTGGCGATATGAAAGCAGCATACCGGCTCGCGCTCTCCGAGAGGGGAACCTGCCAATATCCGCGCACGAGATCGAGGGTGGAAATGAATTTTGCGCCGCTCACCCTTTCTATCCTTTCCTCTATGTTGGGAATCGGGTAAAGCTGATCCTTGGTAATCGCATTCAGCTTTCTGTAATCCACGCATGGGCGAGGATCCTTGCCTGGGGTTTCAACCAGGATCAGCGGTGAGGTATAGTCACTTTCCGCGGGCTCTATAACCCCTAACATTAACATGCGCTGAATTTCAGCTTCCATTACCTCTTTTTGCCGTGGTGATACCCTGTAGGGCTTCGATCGAATCGGCTCATCAGACGTGAGCTCTATTTCATGCGTCAGGAGATGTGTCTTTCCTGGGCGGCTGCTAAATAGATCGGCGAATTCGCTCAACAACTGCTTTAGCGCGTCGATCTGGGCCGAGTTTAGAAATTCTGCACCTATGGAAAGAGCCAGGATGTTCTCCATGGGGCCACTAGCGTCAGCGCTTTCCTTCCAATCTGGACTCTCGCCGTCCGGCTCTTCCGGTTCATTTAGCGTCAGATTGACGATCCCGCTACGTTCCACGAACGGCTTCATCAGATTGCAGTGATAGATTTTCACCTGCTTTCCTCTGCCTGGAACCTTTAGCGCATAATTAGTGTCTGAAAGTTTCTGCAAAACTTCCACTGGACCATCCCAGTGAACTTCTAGCTTGTTCTTTCTCGATGGCCGGAGTATCATCACGCGATCGCCCACGGTGAAAGCTCGAAGGCGGGTGTTTTTGTCATAATAGACCTTGGCGGCCTCCTGAGCAGTTTTCATATTTTGGTTTACTAATTCCCTTGTATCGTTAAGGCGGTCCAGTAGCTGAAGCACGTACTCAACCACTGTCTGGTTCTCTCCTGTCCCTTCCCACATTTCTCTCAGCATTCGGAGGGGAGAGCGGAGGGTTCTTCCGTATACAAGTTCTGCTGGGGTAAACCCCGTGGCTTCGTGGGGCACTGTTCGTAAAGCGAACAGTGTGGCCGGCAGACAGTCCTCCCAGTCGGCTTTGTGCTCGTAACAAAGAGCACGTAACACCCGCTTCAGCACCGAATGCCACTTTTCTACACTGTTAGACTGCGGATGATACACCGAGCTGTGTAGCATTTTTACTCCGCACCTTTCTAGGAACGTGGTCGTCAAAGCGCTTGTAAAGACTGTCGCCTGATCGGCCTGGATTTCGGCCGGAAATCCTATGCGCGCGAACACCGACAAAAGAGCGTCAACTATTTCTGCGGAGCTCAAATCCTTCAACGGAACTGCTTCGGGAAATTTTGTGGCGGGACAAAGCATAGTGAGCAGGTACTTATAGCCTGACTTTGTTTTAGGCAACGGGCCTACTGTGTCTATTACAAGCCGGCGGAAAGGTTCCGAGATCAATGGCACAATTTTTAGTGGAGCCTTCCATGTCTCTCCCGGCTTGCCTACGCGCTGGCAGGCATCGCACGATTTCACGTAGCGTTCTGCATCTTTGAAACATCCTGGCCAGTAATATTCCATTAACAGCCGCTCCTTTGTTTTATTGATTCCGAGATGTCCTGACCAGCCATTACCGTGGCAGAGACTCAGAATATCCGCTCGGTACCTTTCAGGCACGACCAACTGATCAAGTGTTTTGCCTTTTCTGTCCTGATAGTGTCGGTACAGTAAGCCTCCTTTCTCATGCATCGTTATGTTGCGTCTCGCGATTCCCTCTTCGGCTGTAAGGCGCAATCTTTCCAATGTAGGGTCCTGTTTTTGTTCTTTTATTAGGGACTCCCTGTTCACCTGCAGAAGGCGATCAAAGTTACGCGAAGCTGGAGATAAAACGGACCCTTCAGCCCTCTCTGCCTCATTTACCGACTCAGTGATCGAAGTGTCTGGTCGCTCATCTGCTCGGTCATCCGTCTGCCTTTTATGCCCTGGTGGCTCTTCAGCCTCCTGATTAGCTTCCAACGATAAGTTGGCTGGTGCATCTCTAGCTACCTGAAGTTCGGGAATCTGGCTCAATTGAGAAGCGAGCTGGAGAGTTTTAGACCTTGTCAAAGCTTGTATCACCCCACTTCCGAGTTTCTGGCCTCTCTCGCGTAGCAATTGGTCGGATCGATTCGAGAAAAGGTATGGGAATTGAAGTGGCACGGCCTTCGAAACTGCGGCCTCAGTTAACAGCTCTCCAAACGGCCCGCAAATCCTCACTCTAGCCATCGGCAGGCATACACTGTGTTCTTCTACCGCCTGTTTTATCCACGACACTTCCCCCGTGAAATCGTCCGCTGTAACATAGGACGGATGGACAACGTCCATCGTCGCGGCGCTATCACGAAGCACTTTGCAAGGTTTCCCGTTAACCTGCATTTCGTGCAAGTACGGCCTAAGGAGCTCTAAATTCTCGTCGCTATCATCGATGCACGAGAACACAACACGCTGCTTTGGACATTTGGCTGCAAAGTGCCCGACACGATTGCAGTTGTAGCAACGCTGTGGCCTACTAGCCTCGAACTCTCTTTTCCCGGCTTTGTCTGCTCCCTCTCTCTTTGACTGTTCTTCTTGCTTTTCTGGCGCTTTCTTTGACGCCTCCGACTGTCCAGAACTTCTAGCAAGCTGCTTCTTTCGGCTAGGTCCTTGATCTCGCATTGTGTTTCGAGCGTGTGACGCACCCCCTTCAGTGCTCAACCTTCTGCGCGAAACGTACTCCTCTGCCAGCTCAGCGGCTCTTTCAACTGTGTCGACCTTTTCCCTGTCTTGAACCCACAGTTTCACTGCTTGTGGAATGCTTCGGTAAAATTGCTCAAGGCAAAAACACTCGATGATTTTGTCTCGGCTATCGTAAACCTCAGCTCCTTTTAGCCATTCTAGCAGGTTAGTCTTAAGGCCATACGCGAAATCCGGATAGCCCTCGCTATCGTTTTTGATTGTGCTCCTGAAGCGCTGTCGGAAAGCTTCGGCTGAAAGCCGGTATCTTTTCAGCAGGCTGGCTTTTACCTTGTCATAATCTGCTGCGTCTTTCGTGCTAAGTCTCGCTATGACTTCAGCTACTTCACATGGCAAGAGGGTCAGAAGCCGTTGTGGCCATGTACTGCGAACAAAGTTCTCTCTTTCACAAGTTCTCTCAAAATTGCCCAGGTACAGTCCTATGTCCCGACCAATTTCATACGAATGCATGTACCTGTTCATTCGATACGATTCTGCATCGCTTGCTCTTTCAGGAGTTCCGGCTCTCGCACCAACGCCCTCTTTTTGTTTTTCGTTTTCAAGCTGTCTAAGCTTTAGATCCCTTTCAGCGTTTTCAGCTTCCCATTTTTTTCTTTCTTTCTCTTTTTCCCACTCCCGATCAGCTTCCTCTTTACGCGCTTTTTCCTCTGTGCGCGCTTTTTCCTCCTGTTCGGCCTTTTCTTTACGGGCTTCTTCCTCCTGTTCGGCTTTTTCTCTACGGGCTTTTTCTTTTTCCTCCTGTATCAAGTTCCATGTAACTTCTAGGTGATCGTTATCCTTGACGTGTTTAAGAATGATTTCGCCCAGTTCAATTTTGGTTACTTTGTTCTGAACTTCCACTGACAGTTCCTCGCATATCAACAGCAAGTCCGACTTCAACAATCTCATTAGGTCCATTGTGACGCTTTCTCCGCTTTGTCTCTGCTAACTCAAAAAAAAATGCCTTGAGAATAACCCTTCTCAAATGACAAACCCTTGATTCCCAGTCAAGATTTTTCTCTGAATCTAAACCCTGGCGAATCCCATAGCAAAAGCCAAAACGCTCACCCGTGGAGAAAGCACGATGTCGCACGGTCCATCCCAGCTGCTGCCAACCAGTGTTGAAGACGGAGGGGTCCTGGAGATGACTAACTCGTTTAGCCCCACAGGTACCGGCTCCGAATGACGTTGACGGACTGCGCTATCGAGGAAACTGTACAAGAGGGTTTATTCTACATATTTACAGATGAGAATCGAATGCAAAGCTCCGATCACACCACATCCCGTTAAATACGGTTCGCGTTCCCCAAATCCCTGACTAGGGAACTTAGGTCGAATAACGTTGTCCAATCGGATGGGCCATGGATGACGCTGGCGGTACCACCCCCGGCACGGGGCGGTGCTGAAGCTCTCTCGCTCTCTCACAGCTTGGGGGATGAGAAGGGGAAGACAGTCATCAAACACAGATGCGTCACCTTGACCACTGCCGCAAGTGTTCTGTGCGTTGCCTCCGTGGGAAAGCAGAATCCCGCAGTCTCCTCGCAGGTGGTTTAACCTTCTCGAACTCCCCCGCCGGATGGCCGAAGCACGAGACCCCTTCGACACAGCGTCTTTCAATTAGCAGCCTCGCTCAGCGTGACCTTGCGTAGCATCATCCCGTTCGGTGAGCCGAAGGCCGACTCGGCCAACGTATACCGCTGTCCGCCGTGCTTCATGTGCATCTCTGCTTCCAGCGTTGCTGCTGCTGTCCCAAGTTCTCGCCACATCGTTGCCTAACGACGACACTCGTTTGACAGTAATTTCTCCCAGGCCCGTGGGAGACAGCGTCCTTCGATCGGTTCGGAGGTTCGGTGATTTGGAGAGCAACAACCCCCGTCCGTCGTCGTCTATGCTTCTGCCGCCGGCGCCAGGTCTCGTTGTCCACTCTTAACAGTGCATACTGGTAGTAAATGCAGCGGCTTCTCGTCTCGACCTGCTCCTTTTTTTTCTTCTCCTTACGAAGCGGATATAGTTACACAAAACAGCAGTAGGAGGAAAACTCCCTGTTTTCACTCTTCGCCTTCAAACCGCTCTCCCCCAAACGTCATGAGAGCGACCACCCAAGAGCCTAAAGTAAAGCAATGGCAGGGCCACTGGAGAGACTGGGCGCAAAAGGGCTCAATCGAGAGGTCGAACGCTCCCCAGCCCACGTGAATAATATTTATTTTTTTGGCCACCAGGAGAGGGTGGCAGTTTTAGGCGACGACTTATTCCCATATGGATTCAAGATTTTCTTCTCTCGCGTAGTAGTTTAATATTCCTTGTGTTGAAGTGGTTCATCGTGAAAGCATCAAACCACTTGCCAGGAAAGAGTGACGAAGGAATTTGCCAGCTCTCCCTCTTGGGCACGTTGGCTGGTTGGTAAGAACTTTATTCGAGCCACTTAATTGAATCAGGTGAGGGTGGGGAAGGGGGAGGGGGTTGAGCAGTACAGCGACGGGAACTCAGGCCGCTCTAGATGATCTAGATAGTCCGCGGCGACCTTGAAGGCCCAGCCCACGATGCGAAGCTGTAGCTCCGATTGTGAGTTGCGCACAGCAGCCTCCCACCACTCCCGCGACTCCATCCCTTGGAAGGGAGGTTTCGGTTTATTAGGGCACGTTTGGTAAGTGAGCTTAGAATCCGCTCTGGTGCTTGGACATAATCATACCCAGCAATGCACGAGAAAATCATTTTTGCGGTGGTAACCGTTGATGAGCGCAATTTTTTTCATATAATGGAATCCTTCACTATAACAAGCTATCGTCAAAAGTGTTCCTCGTTGGTTTTCTATGGCAGTCTTAGCTGTTCGATGTCATGAATGGAACCACTTTAAAAGAAAGATTTTTCTACATCTGAGAAGAATGTACCATTACCTTCAATATTTCCGTAACAGAATCTTACAATTTTTAAATTCTCAAAATTTTTGTCCGAGAATGTAGAACATGCGACAGGCAGGAGATTTGTCCCCTCTGTGTACGAGGGAGAGTAGAAAAGGGGATGGCATGGTGGCGGCTTGTAGTGGATGTCATACCATCCTGCTCGATTTTGGTCAGGGCAGGATGAGAAGGCGATAGATTAGGTGGAAGTTTCTATAATGCGACGAATGTCGTGGACGCCTCACAACGTCATCTTTCTCGTGCAGCTCTAAGAATCAATCCAGGTTATAAAACCATTGGGAGCTCTGCACTCAAGAAATAACTGAATTCACATCAGTGTTTATCTCCCCCCCCCCCCCCCCCTTTTTAAAAAAAAAAAAAAATCCAAGTTCATTCGAAATATACACAAGTTCGGCGGACGATTAAGGTTCATTGGCAGCCGCATTACTGAAGGTCGCGTTAGTATAACACACAATGTTATTCAAGTGGGACCAGTGGGTGGTACCATTGGTACACAGATTGTGGATCACCTAATAGGCGTAGAATATCCGGAGTGGTATCAAACGATTCAGCGCGTTACGGAGCATAAGATTACTAGTCGAATCAAAGCGTAGCTTATCATATGAAGCGTAGCATATCATATGGCATCAAAAAAAGTAGATATCCGGATATAACGAAAAATTTGTACCGGATATAGTGAATTTGGCTAATGACGCAATATTCGTTATTGCTAACGCTCGATACTCATAAGCTGCCTCAGCGTCTTGCTCTTTTTCGTTGTTCATCAGAGAAGCCGATGGCGAAGGCACCGCTGGTCTGCGTGTTCGGCAGCCGCACCGATCGGAAGATGCGCTTCCCACCGGACCGCCTGTGCGACATCGTCTTCTACGACTCGCTCTACGCGAACAGGGCCAACACGTTCCGGAGCGCCGGATTCGCGCCGGACCTGCGGCGCGTCCTGAAAGCCTTCAAGGCCTACAGGGTCACCGAGCGTGGCCTTGCGGTGGCGTACACGTGAGGCGCGCTCCTCTTTCTACTCTCACAGCTCACCTCTGCTTCTGATTTGGGCTTAAATTCTTTTAAGTTTTATGGAAAAGAAGGAGCATTAGTTATCGTGCTATCCTTGGACATACGAACCGCGTCGTAGAAGGAAGAAAGCCACCGTAATGGATGGTTTCTCATTCATTTCGGCCACTCACAGGGTTCTTTAGCGTGCACTGACATCGCACAGCATGCGGGAGATTATGCATTTCACCCCCATCGAAATGGGGGTGGGATTCGATCTTCGCCCTCAGCAGCCGCACGCCGTGGTTGCTGAGCCACCTTAACATGTCGTTGAGGGGGGAGAGCCTACAGCACCTTGTTTAAGTCTTTAGCAACAATAGTGAATAGACAATGACCTCGAATGAGGAATACTTGTCCATTTACCCTGAGTGTTCCGTATAAATTTTCCACTGAATTAAAGGTGTTGTCCTGTGAATGTAAACTGCGCAAAAAAAACAACACTCCCATGTACAATGCTGCATGTTTTGAGGGTGTATGAATAAATGAAACGGAAGAGTGAAGGAGCCTTGAAGAGGAGTCATGACAAATTCGGCTTATTTTTCTTTCTCATTTGGAAATCATGCGCATCATTTTACAAGCATGACAGAGTATAAGCTACATACGACCTGTCGGGACCGTTTTTCAGAGGCGCTGACAAGGCGACCATGGATATCTCGTCCATGAAAGGAAAGGCGACATTTCGCAAATTATGGGCCTCGGGCGTCTATCACTACGGCGTTCTCGACTTCATCCCGAAAAACCGCACCGGGGAACGCGACATGGTCGCCATGCTTCGCCTTCTGAAGGTGAGTTTCTATACCGATTGCCCTACGTTGCACTATACCACATGTACTACTTACATGAATATGATGAAATAGGCATAATTCTGCTTGTCGGGTGGAGTTTGCCTTTCTAACTCATGCAAAGATACAGGTTCGGGCTGAGCGCGGGCGTCTGATATGTCAACACGCCTACATATGTGAGCTGATTTATTCTGAGGTATACTTGTAATCGCAGTCAGGTCGAGTAAGCGAAGCGCACGAACTTTTGGCCGCAAAGGAGAGTCAGTATCCTCGTTCGTGCGTTGTTTTACGACGATAATTCGCCGATCACTATCGGAATTATTGCGCTAGTTGAGGTCACTCTGAAAACCACCTTGGGAGGAATAGAGCAACGTCACGCAGATGGCTACGTGCGGCAGTTACACGAGTTTACTCCCCTCACAACCTCCTCTTCGCAAACGCTATGCGTGACCTGAAGCTTCATTCGCACCACTTATTAAAGAACTCTGATTCGTTGTCTCGCCTCGACGCTGGGGGACGCGGCAATATCAGCCTGCTAGAAGCGAGCTCGCGTAGATGTGGTCGGATCGGTCTGTTTTAAGGCAATAGTGTTAAAGGTCCCGCGTCCCAAAAAAGCCGGCGTCGTCATCGGAATCGTTGACCGTGAGCGAAAAATCTCCAGAGAAGCATATAGGTGGCAGGTGGACCACCTAGGCCACATGACCTCGTGGCGTCATCACAACCTGCCCACCGGATTGTGAGCAAACTGCCCACTGTCGCAGGTGGCAGTTAAATTAACGATTGGTCGCGAGACGTTGCTCGGGATGAGCAACCTTCTGGGTCGCACTATAGCCTCACCGGTGGCAGCACCTGCCATGGCAAGATAGTGGCGCATCACTTAACCGCTGCACCACTGCGCCAGGAGCAGCACGAAGGCTTCCAGGGATCAATGAATGTTAAGTGGAGACTGACAATTTCCCATATATGGACATTAACCGATTAACTCTATCGCGTCGTACCCTTAAAGCGAAGCTTAATTGTCCCCTCCAATTTTCAACCCGGCTAGTGAGTCGATTCGCTCGCGTCGAGTTCAAGTACGTGGGGCCCTTGTACCGTTAAATGCCCTCTCTATTAGCTCCAAGACGTGCGACTGTAATAAAACACTGTATCCTTTTTAATGCAAGAGCATTAAAAGCCTCACCGCGAAGAAAACGTCACAAAATTCACCCAATGGCTGGAGGGAAGTGACATGGCCAGACCGGATGAGGCGTCACTTCCGGTAAAGGCATCAACAGATTCTAATGCTATCGCATTGCCAACGCATAAGGTACTTAGGTGCTTCTGTGAATACTTTTTTTTACTTCTTTGTCTTATATCGCGCAGCTTATTAGAAGGATGCACGCCGCCCAAGCCCCTAAGAACTCCAGTTTCAAGCAGTACATCGCTCTGGGAATAGCGTACTTGAAGAACGCCAACGAAAAGATATACAGAACCTTCGAACAGGCGACGAAGTGAGTAAACATTCTATGAGGTCTTCTTTACGTATTGATGCGGTCAGCATTTATCCTTCGATTTAGTTTCGCTGATCGAAGTCTTGATATCTTTTTGTACATTTACTTCACCTCTTATTTTTACAAATTTATGATAAAGTGTGACTGTTTTTTAGGTATAGCAATTGATATCTTCTGTTAAATTTTTTGTACTGCTGTCACTGTTGCCTGCCGCCGGCTCCCAGGCCTCGTCAAGCTGTTGCTACAGTTTTTTTTTGCCTGGGAGACCATCAACATTGTGAAATGTTGAAAATAAAGGTGAACTGGATTGACCTCTTTCCTATATTCCTTCGCTTTCAAAACAGTCCAGGCATTAGCAATATCTCTTTCTTTTGAAAAGATTTTCGATTTCACAAAAATCATCCAATTAATATCGAACTCCGATTGAAAAATGTCATTTGTGAAAATAACCGGTTGGCTCATACTAAATTCAGTAGCACTGCCATTAATGTATAAGTTTTTCGACGTTTGTACAATGCCGAACATTATTCGTCACCGCGTAATCATTGGCTAACACAAGGCTTGCTTAATAGGCTCCGCAAAAAGATAACTTCTGTAAAAAAGAAAACAAAAAACAGGAATTTAGCGATCGTATTACAAAGCGTTCAAACAAATCAGTAATCCTTTGAGCATGCTGTTAAAGGCCTCGAGAAATAACGTCTTTAAGTCATGCGCAGTGGTGCGGATCACAAAAAGAAATGGTCCGTGATGAATTCTTTCCTTAACAAGAACTCCAGTAATGATATGCTCAATATTGTCACGGATGGGTCCTTAATCACACAGGCTAGGCGCAAGCCGCCAACAGAGAAGCAGAGTCCCAGCTCCGAGAGCACGCGAGTTCCTCACTTCTTCGTCCTTTCGGCGCCGCCCGGGGACACCTGGCGGCATTATTCCCCCTCCCCAAAAAAGAAAGCAAAAACGTGGGCGCACATTGAGTGAACGGGAGGAAGTAAGCAAGTGAGCAAACGGTCACATGCCGCTCAACGGCTGCAGGCACTAATAAAAAGAACACGCGGAAGAGGCTACGTCCCTTACTGTGTACAGTAAGGCTTCATGCGCAGTACGTGCACGACCTCAGACTGAGGTCGACGGCGCGAACTCGGTAGAGTGCCATCGGGGAGGACTTCATACGTCACATCCGTGATACGGCGCAACACTGTGTACGGTCCAAAGTAGCGGCTCAGGAGCTTCTCCGACAGGCCTGGGCGACGTACCGGGGTCCATACCCACACTTTGTCGTCGGGGTGGTACTCTACGTGCCGATGTCGTTGGTTGTAGCGTTGTGCATCCGTGGCCTGCTGCCGTCGGATGTGCATACGGGCCAGTTGCCGGGCTTCCTCTGCGTGCCGGGTAAACTCCTCAGCGTCCGACGTGAGCTCCTGGTCGTCAGGGGCGCACGGAAGCATGGCGTCGAGCATTGTCTGTACGTCACGCCCGTAGACGAGGCGAAACGGCGTAAAGCGAGTCGTTTCCTGAAGCGCCGTGTTATAGGCAAACGTCACGTATGGGAGGATCTCGTCCCAGGTCTTGTGCTGTACATCGACGTACATGGCGAGCATGTCCGCTAAGGTTTTGTTGAGGCGCTCCGTGAGCCCGTTTGACTGCGGGTGGTATGCAGTAGTCTTGCGGTGGGTCGTGTGACTCAGCTGGAACACCTCGTGCAAGAGCTGTGCAGTAAACGCAGTGCCTCTGTCGGTGATTACGGAAGACGGGGCGCCGTGTCGTAAAACGATGTGGTGTATGAAGAAATGCGCGATTTCCGAGGATGTACTGCGCGGCACCGCCTTGGTTTCCGCATAGCGCGTCAAATAATCAGTCGCAACTATAATCCACTTATTGCCAGATGCTGATACAGGAAATGGGCCCAGAAGATCAATGCCGACTTGGTCAAAAGGTGTGCGAGGTGGTTCAATTGGATGGAGCAAACCTGCAGGCTTTAGCGGTGGCGACTTACGACGCTGGCACTCACGGCAACCTCTGACGTAGCGATGGATGGTCGCTGCAAGTTTAGGCCAATAATAGGCCTGACGCACTCGGGCGAGCGTGCGTGCAAATCCCAAGTGGCCAGATGTGGGCTCATCATGACACGCTGAAAGGATGTCGTCGCGGAGGTCTGATGGCACGACTAGGAGGTAGGTCCGGTCACCGTTACGTGAGTTTTTCTTGTAGAGTACGCCATTGCGAATACAAAAAGAGGACAGGTGGCGGGAAAAGGGTCGAGGTACGTTGGAAGCATGGCCCTCTAGGTGATCCATGACAGACCGCAGGTCAGCGTCAGCACGCTGCCTTGCCACCAAGTCCGAACTGCTGACCACACCTAGGAAACGATGGTCGTCCTCTGCGCTGTCATCAGCTTGCTCAACGGGTGCGCGCGAGAGCGTGTCGGCATCTTCGTGTTTACGTCCGGACTTATAGACAATTGTATAATCAAATTCCTGAAGGCGAAGGCTCCAGCGTGCCAGGCGGCCTGATGGGTCCCGGAGATTGGTCAGCCAGCACAAGGAATGGTGGTCTGTGACGACTTTGAAAGGGCGACCGTAGATATAGGGCCGAAATTTCATCGTGGTCCAGATGACGGCGAGGCACTCCTTTTCTGAGCTGGAATAGTTGATTTCGGTGCGCGAGAGTGTGCGACTCGCATACGCGATCACACGTTCCACGCCTTCTTGATGCTGAACGAGGACGGCACCAAGCCCAATATTGCTAGCGTCGGTGTGTATCTCGGTAGCAGCCTCCTCATCAAAGTGAGCAAGCACAGGGGTAGTGTGCAGCCGTTGTCGCTGCTCTGTGAAAGCAGCCTCTTGCGCGGCAGTCCAGACGAACGGTGTATCTTCACGCGTTAAGCGGGTCAAAGGTTCAGCGATGTTGGAGAAGTCTGCGATAAAACGGCGGTAGTAGGCGCACAAACCCAAGAAGCGCTTGAGCGCTTTCTTTGTAGTAGGACGGGGAAACTCGGCTACGGCGGCAGTTTTCTCGGGGTCGGGTTTTACACCGTCGGCGCTCACAACATGGCCAAGAAACTTGAGCTCTTTGTAGCCAAAGTGGCACTTCTCGGGTTTAAGTGTCAAGTCGGCCAACCGCAGGGCATCCAGCACGGTCCGCAGTCGTTCAAGGTGTTGGTCGAAGGTTTCTGAAAACACCACCACGTCATCTAGATAAACTAAACAGGTTTGCCATTTGAGGCCAGCCAGGACAGTGTCCATCATGCGCTGAAACGTCGCAGGCGCTGAACAAAGGCCGAAGGGCAACACCTTAAATTCATATAGGCCGTCGGGTGTGATGAAGGCAGTTTTTTCGCGGTCACGTTCATCAACCTCAATCTGCCAATATCCGCTCTTTAGGTCGATCGATGAAAAATACTTGGCGCAGCGAAGTCTGTCGAGTGAGTCGTCGATGCGAGGCAGCGGGTAGACGTCCTTTTTCGTTATGGCGTTCAGCTTACGGTAATCGACGCAAAAGCGCAAAGTCCCATCCTTCTTCTTTACCAGAACAACAGGCGACGACCACGGGCTCTTAGAAGGCTGAATTATGCCGTCTGTAAGCATCTCCTTCACCTGCGTTTGGATGGCGTCGCGTTCCTTCGGGGAAATGCGGTACGGCTGCTGTCGTATGGGGCGAGCATCATCGGAAGTGATGATTCGATGCTTTGTGACCGCCGTTTGCCGCACTTTCGAGGAGGATGCGAAGCAGGTTTGGTATTGAAGCAGTAGGGCGCGTAGGTCGAGCTGTTGAGTCGCTGATAGCCCGGAGCTAATATCGATGCGATCCAGGGACGTCTCCGGTTATACCATGCCCTCGGACGCAAAACACTCAGTAACATCTGCCAATTGGTCGGCCCACGCTATGGCAGTAGCTCGGAAAAGGCGACGAGGTTCGTTGGTAAAATTAGTAATCAGGAGCTCCGACCGACCGTTATGGAGGTGGACAAGGCTTCGGGCCGAGCAAATGCCGTGTGTCAGTAGCAAGGAAAGGTTGCCCTCGGCGACTGCAGGTCCATCACGTAGCCTATCATCGCATTCAACTCTTGCAAAAACACTGGCGCGCGGCGGGATCAAAACACTCTAAGTGGAAATACGAAGGGCGGAGCTGCGTTGACGAACATCGGAGGTGTCGTCGGCTTTCGCTCTAGAAAACGTAACGGTTCTGTTCCGCAGGTCGATAACGGCACCATTCTCACGGAGAAAATCTACGCCCAAAATCAGGTCACGAGAACAGTCGCGGAGCACCAGGCAGCTCACTACCCAATATAACTAGAGGTGTCGGACTGCAGTTAAGACATTAAACTGAAAAAAAAAAAACGATAAAAGTAGACATAAATGCACGCCACAGCTAGGTGGCTACTGAGTACGAATTACACACAGTGAAAGAAGCAAAATTCACAAAGTACGAAAGCCCAGGGCACGAGGGAACGATGGTACCGTTGGATTAGCGCTGTTGTGCATTTTTAGTCATTGCTCCGCCACCTCACCTGCTCCTGCATGCCGATATCGAGGCTTCATGTTCTCGCTGCCTGCTAGCTAAACGCCCCCTTAGTTCTCTGTAATTAAGCGCTTAGAGCAGTTACTCGGTTAAGCGCGTTTATACTGCGTGTATGGACCCTGACGCGAAACCATGCATAAGCGTCACGAAAAAATTCTCTGATGGTTTAGCTCCGATTAAACCCGATGTGTACGCGATAGCTTCCATCTGAAGAATGAGCGCTTAGCACCCTCTGTTTATAAAGTGACCGAGCAATGACGCGAATCTGTAGCTACTGCACATGCGCGACGCGCGCAGCGAGGCTGCGCAGTCGGCGTTGGCAGCGGCGCATCGAAGTCGGCGACGGCGGCGCACTTGTGACGTTCGCGCGGCGCGTCTGTTGCGCGGCGCATGCGTAGTAGCAGCCTTCGGCTTGGCCCAGTGACCTTGGCTTTACATGGCGTAGTGAAGCTATCGCTTCAGAAGTGTCATGTCCTGGTTACTACGACGGTTTAGTGGCGGTTGCACCGCTTCCGTCAGTACGCAAGCTACATGATGACACGCGCTCTCGCTGAACACGTGCAACATCTCAACGATAAAATACCAACTCAGTTTCTGGAAATAAACCTCTGCATGCGTTTTTGTCGTACGGCTCCATCATTCAGCCTTACTTTTTTTTCCCTCAATAAGCACAGCTATAAGTACGACCATTTATGCGTCAATAATTTCGAAAATTACTGCTCGTGTTGGCGTTTTTCTGCAGTGCAGCAGCAGCCCGAATCAGCCCAAACAAAAGTTAAGCTACGACTAATCAAGCCGCTGTTGCAGCTTTTCCTTTCTTTTTTTCGCTCCCTGCTTGCTCAATCATATGTCACTGTAACCTCAATCATATTTCACGGTTTTTCACATATTCCAACACCCCCACGTATACACATGACCACAGGAACCCTATAGATTGTTTCGTATACGTTCTCTCAGAGCTTTGTCGGATGCGAACCTTCGCAGAACGGGGGTGGTTCAGCTCGCCATCTTGCGTACACACATCGGCACCAGTAACCAGGCGAGCGGGAAGCGCTGCCGCATCACAGGGTCGACAATGTGGGGCAAGCCTGTTGACAGTCATCAACCGAACATCGCAAGTATTCGTCCTTTCTCCATTCATGCCTCTTCTTTTCAAAAATGGAAATTGCTAGGATCACCTCACCCCATGCTAGTAAAATCACTTGAGTATTTAGTAAGATTTGTCCACCTGCCCGCAGGGAGACACACTGGACTACTTGCGTCGGCGAAAGTCGTCCCTCGGGGCGAACGCCAGGGTGCTGATGTCGATGTCTCTGGCTGGGCGCTGGTACTCGTCTCGGGTGGGAGGAAGCAACAGGAGTGTCTACGCGGTCGGCGCTGAGTGCAAGTCGTTGAAGCTCGGAGCTGGCATGCAAGAGGTGGACTCCCGCGTAACTGTGAGAGCAACTTGCCTTTTACGTAGTGCTCTCATGCTTTGCTGTGAAACATTTGTACGCTATTATATAACACGCATCACGTGAAAGAAAAGCTCGCAGGTAACAGACAGTCTGTAATGTAAATAGGTATTCGAGAAAGTGCAGTCGTACGTGCAACGCAGCTGCAGAGAAGCGACAGGAGCTCCGGTGTGTAGAGAATGCTACTCACGCTCTGAAACCTGGTACACTTTCAAAGAGAGTAAGAAGGTGCTGTACTCTTTAACAGCTGTTTAATTCGCGTAAACTGCTTAAGGAGTGAAATGGTTCTTTCGGCAGATTGTAGAACTGCCTGTGCACTCCCTCTAGGTGCAAAAGGAATTTGAGGGTGGCTCTACTTTCTCCTCTTGTATAATGCAGTCGAGCTATTGATCATCCGTGGAAAGCTTCTCTAACAAAATACTTTGGTCGCTGATTCCGATCAACGTAAATCGAAAGATTTCTTTCTCAGAAGCAAGAAGTAAATATCTACCTTAGCAAAGGCCCTCAATAAGTACCATTCAGCGAAGGCATGCACTTGCGTGCAAAAGTTCGAGATGCCATTGTCTCTTCGAAAGAACTACAGCTCTATGGCTAAGTGAAAGATTCGTCCTTCGGGCTGCCATTCACTTGTTTCTCCATCTGTTCAGAAATACGATCGCCCGAGGGAAAAAGTTTTGCGGAAACAACCGATGCTTCGGCTCAAGGAAAACTCATTCGCTAAATTCCGGCAAATCTTTGTGGTTGGCCGCGAAAGATCACTCTAAATACTTCACGTTACATTCACTCTAATGCTCAACGTCAGCGTTAAGTGGAATGCATTGGCTTTTAATGCACTGAATTACATAACAGGAAGTCTTGATCTTCATTCACGAACTGCAAAGCTTCAATACATCGTACATTATAAAACTGCTTAGGAATGAAAATTTTCTGTGCCTTGTAGCTATCATCTGGACTGCTTCATTGCTCACTGAGGTATGGCAATTTAAAAACGGTGGCGATCTGTGAATTACAAGCCAGTTGATTCACTGAAGTTCGCAAAATGTACGCACGAAGAAGTCGCGATATTCGAAGTGCAGTGCATACATATTTCAAAAGGAGTAAAGACACCAACCTTTTGGTTGCGTGTTTTCTTCTTTGTTATGATACGTACTGCGTAGGACACTATACTAATGAAGCACCTCATGGTGTTCCCCTACGACCGCTAGATAATTTAAAATTCAATTGTTCCCGTTTTTGTTTCATTATCCGAACGATGACTGTGACGTCAAAGGTCAGTATAGGCCATGTGAGGAATGAACTGTGATGTAATTACTGCTGCGTCGTTGTAATTTTCTAAAATGCTAAAGCCAGCCTGCCTCAAGCGCCAGAATAAAAATGCATGAATAAACAGAGATTTTATTGCAGTTTTTTCATGAATCACATGACCTGTACTGACCTTCGACGTCAAAGACATCGTTCGACTGACGAAATCGAAACGGCAACAGTATGAAATTAGAAAATGAATTATATACTATAATTCCCTTATGTAAGGTGGTTTAGTTTGGGTTATTAGGGTTTAACGTCCCAAAGCGACTCAAGCTATGAGGGACGCCGTAGTGAAGGGCTCCGGAAATTTCGACCACCTGGGGTTCTTTAACGTGCACTAACATCGCACAGTACACGGGCCTCTAGAATTTCGCCTCCATCGAAATTCAGCCGCCGCGGCCAGGATCGAACCCGCGTCTTTCAGGGCAGCAACCGAGCGCCATAACCACTGAGCCACCGCGGCGAGGTTTCGTAAGGTAATGTCGGTAGTAATGTCCCACGCGTCATTACGAACAAGAAACCATACAAACAAAATTTAGTGTCTTTACTCCTTTAAGAGCAGAATCATTCACCCCAGTGATAAGAAGATGTAGCGTCCGACTACCGACCTAGTTTTGCAGTTACATTCTGCACTCGGCTCCAGTTTTTTTTTCTCATGTTTTGTAGTATATTCAGTATAACCACCCCTGCCGAGTGCGCTTACTGCATTCTGGCCAGAAGAAGCACGACGATTATCGACAAAGTAGTCAAATACGAGACAAATTTACTCCGTCAAAAAACGTTCCTAGCACTTACAAGAGTGTATTAATGGAATGTACCCTAGGAGTAGTTTTCGCTGCAAATGTGTCGCTGCCCCCCTGGCGCAAAGATGGCCCTCTTCTGAGATTTACGTTACCTCCGAATATTACTTTGAAGTAATCCTGCTGGCTCCCCAACAATACTAATGCTACCTGCCGAATGAAACATTCATCAACATTTTCACATCGGTCTCATTCTCTCATTGAAGTCCTTCGCTTTCTCTCCTTGGCCTGCTGCCTGATATCTTCACAGATATGCAACAAGCATCACTACGCGTACGCGGACCATGTGTCCAGGGACAAACCTCACGAGGTGATGACCACTTACGACGACAGCACAGCGCTGGCCTTCGTTTTCGACAACGAGGAAACGCTTTTCGCTAAGGCAAGTACCTGCCTCCCTCGTATTTCACGCGGGTCGATAATTTGGTGGGTCTTACTACTGCGCCACCCTTTGTTCAAAACTCCATCAAAACGTTACCAGTGTGCGAGCCACGTCAGTCGCTCGACAGTCACTCGTCAGTCTTTATCCCACCGATGTAATTTCGGCCATGAGGTGGCAGGATTGCTTTGCCGGTTGGCCTAATAAGGACGCCAATTTTTATTATGTGTTGGCATACGATAGCATTAGCTGGTGATGACTTTATCGAAAGTGACGTCACTTTCGGTCTGGTGACATTTCTTCCATTCGGCCAATGGGAATGCTCCGCTCTGGTGACGTCACTTCCCTACAGCCAATGGGCGAATTGTTGGGCCGGCGGCAGTTTTCGTCCCCATGGGGCCTACTAATGATTTGCGGAGTATTCGCATGCATGACTTGTTTAGTGTGTTTAGTTCCAAAGCAATTTGCAGGTCTTACGGAAGGCCGAAAAGCACTCTTCCCTATCAGCAGGGGATATCAGAAAGAGGCCACAAACGAGGTATACGGTCGCTGTCAATGCTGAAAACGTCAAACCAATTTATGCCAGCATGCGTAGGCTGGCAAGAGCTCAATTTTTTTTTCTTTTACAGCGACAGCTGTTAATTGTCCGTTCCTATAGGTTTCTGATCGTAATAACAGTAATATGTTGCAGCCGTCGCCGTAACCGGCGGGTGCATTGCTATGGGAACCACTTGGAGGGTGGTTACCGCTGAAGGAGGAGGGTATAATGTGACTCGGAAAAATGCGTAACCGTTAATTCTTTATAGTCGAAGAACGAGTATGAGTGGAAAACTAAAGAGAAGGAATGAAAAACTTTCATACCGGCAAAATATCATTGTTAGAGAAGTTCGAGTGGTTTCCCGGACAACTTTAGCCCTTTCTTCTTGGTCTCCTGGTTTTGTCCTGGCTTTGAGATTTCGTGAGGCAATGAAGAGCGCTCAAGAACTATACAGATATGAAGTCGCACGCACTCATGTTATCTACCACAATTTATCGTAATATAAATATCGTAACAGATATCGCTGAATCTCCCGTTACGCAGTGGTAACCGTCCTGTCGTTGTTTTTTTTCATCCGGTTGCCTCTTAATCAGCATTTGCGGCTATTGATTCCCAGGTGTGCAAGGCGTGGAACGCCGTCAGGAAAGGCGTCCGGCACCTCGGCGTGGCACTCTTCGACACTGAGTTCGACGACTGGTCCAACACGTGCTCAAGCTGGAACAAGTTCGGCAGCTTCTCGCTCACGCGCGCCGCCCGCAAGACGGTGAACGCCGTGCGCGCGCACAACTCCGCTCGCCCTCTGGAATGCGCCACGCTGCCCAAGTGAAGATGCAGTGCATGGCAACCTGCCAGCTAATAAATGTACCATGCGACATTGTGTGCGTAGGTTTAGGAACACGGTACATGTAAAGGTACGAGTAATACGAAGGGTAACATCCCTTGTGCGGTTTAACGTCCCCAAGTGACACATGGGCTATATGAGGGACACCATAGTGGAAGGCTGCGGATTAATTTAGACCACCTGGGGGTCTTTTACGTGCATGGACAGCACACAGGCGGCCTTCTTTTTTTTTGCGTTTCGCCTCCATCGAAACGCGGCCGCCACGACCGGGACTGAAGTTTTAAAGGGTCCTCCGGCTGAGCACCCCAACCACTGAGCCACAGCGACAGGCAATGCAATCGAAGAATACTATCTTCAAGAACAAATGATGAGCACTGTATGTATGCAGGTGAACCTGTTTGTCTGTACTGTACCGGGTGTTTCAAATTATTCGGCATAGGTTTCTTTTTCCAAAACCGCGACAGATACGTCGGTGCAGTCTGTGCAGGTTGACTGCACGGCAAGATGGACATTATTTACGTGACAGCAGTCAAAAGGCAACCTATTAAACTTAATGAAGTTTTTAATTGTTGTGTCAGAGGATTGATTATATTGCGAAATAAAAGGCGGTCATCGTCAAAAGTGATCCTACTTTTTAAAATTTGAGAATCGGAAACGTGGTTCGCTCGAGGCATCGAGCGTGACTTTGAACGCCCTATTGAAGGGCACGAAATCCGGCGGCGGTCCGAAAACGCTCTTGTGACGTCACCATGGTCCCGCATGACGTGAAAAGGTGAGCCTAGTGTACGCATTTCCTTACGACTGTATATGCTAATTCTACCCGCGGTACTTTAGTGGAGCGGGCGAGGTTACTTTCAACCTCAATCTACTTTCTGTATATGCTAATGAGTAGGTATGTCTAAAGTTCCTAGATCGATGTGTCGTTAGAAAGGAAGGAATCTTTAATGAACCTCGCAACAGAGCTCACAATGAGACAGTGCTTTCTCACCCAAAGCACGTAAGTAGTCACGTAAGGCAAGCGTAAGCGGCAATCACGGGTAAAACTTTTCCGAGCGCTTCTTTAACCACGAGGATATAACAACGCAGCCCGTACGTTCGGCCTCCTCGCTTTCAAGAAAGTATGTGAAGCTCTCGTCGTTGTGCTGATTTTGTTCATTTTATTTTATTTTTAGCTTTATGAGAAGGATTAGCAACTAGCCCGCCAGCCTTAGTCGCTTTGGGACGTTAAACCCCATAAACCAACCAACCAGAAGATACTTTATGAGAAGGATTGCCAAAGAGGCGCGTCAAGCCGACTCAAAATTTAACTTGGTTCCTTTCCCCCTCCCCTTTATTACTCGCCAGCCGGGCACGAAATCTTGGCGCCGGCCCTCATAATGGCAGTGGTATTTTAACCACTATAGCTATAATTATAGTGGCACTTGTCGTTTACCATATGAGAATAGTAGTAGTAGTAGTACAAGACCTTTATTCGACCATAATTTACAGGCCGAGCATGTCGACCGCCTGGGCGACCAGAAGTCGCTGTTCTTCCTCCCCTTCAGCGCCAAGCCAGTCGAGCCAGGTGGTGATGGATAAAGAAGGTGGGGGGTAGGAACCCGACTGCCGAGCAGCCGGGTAATAGAAGAGGCAATGGGCCAGGTCCGCATAGATACAGAGGCAGTTGGGACAGGAAGGGTCTGATCGATAGCGATAGAGAAAGAGGCGAGACGGGGTGATAACTGCATTCATTTGGATGTGCCGAAGAAGGCGAGCCTCCGGCACCGTGAGCGATGGATGAGGGGGAGGGTAAAGGCGTTTGTCTAGGCGGAGCTCGAGGTAAACCTCTTTTATGGTGCGGCGAAGGGTGAGTCTCCCACCGTCCTCCGAGGGCTTGGGCCAGAGGATCAACGGTGCCCGGAAAAGTGTGTCTCGGGCAAGCTGATGGGCTGCAGCTCATTGCCGTCAATCCCTGAATGCCCAGGGACCCAGCGGAGGAAAACGATGGAAGGCTGCAATGCGGAGACCGCTCGTTCGACCTCCTGTTGGAGAGAAAGGGTTATGGTGCGTTTCTGTATGTGGTGTATAGCGGCTTGTGAGTCTGAATAGACTGTGTACTCTTGAAGAGAGGGAAGGAGAGCAAATGACTGAAGGGCATGTGCAATGGCGAGGACCTCGAGGGACAGCGCATCCGGAGGGTGTAGATACGGCCCGCTGGTGTGGGTTTCAGGAGCGGGGAGGTGGGGATGGTTCAGGGCGTAGCCGCAGGAACCTCGAGGAGCCACGAAGGAGGCATCCGTGTAGGCTACAGCCTGGGTATCAAAGAGAGGGGAATGGTGCTGCGCGGCCGCATGACGACGGCCGGCGTGCAGGACGGGGGACATGTTGGTCGGGAGGGGGAGGATACGAGGATTTAATTTGCATACCATTTGTTAAACCTTACTTTTTCATCTTATGCTTTGGTCATCTTGTTATATATTCATCAGCGAATAATTATTTTGCCGTTTTAAATACTTTAAACTTTTTAAACAGGTTCAAATAGGCTCTACTAGAAGAGTATCGCTGCTTCAAGAAGCTCAGCCAGGAGCTGCATTATTTCCTCTGTCCATGCAGCCGCTTCGCATTGTTGACACGTGTGGGGCAGCTCTGGGCAAAGATTCAGTCGATGTAGTTCCCGCATATGCCGTTAATCTCTGGCCACGTCGGAGCATTCAAGAGAACCCTCAAATGTACAGGTAGGAGAACAGTGAGCCTCAGTTTGAATAGGGGGAAATCTTGCGCAGCCTGCGCAGCCGCACGCAAAGCGACGCGCGTGGCGCATCTGAAACCGAAACTAGTTTCGTGCCGAAGCCAACCTAGAGTT
Source organism: Amblyomma mixtum (assembly GCF_055824585.1). Lineage (NCBI taxonomy): Eukaryota > Metazoa > Arthropoda > Arachnida > Ixodida > Ixodidae > Amblyomma > Amblyomma mixtum. The sequence continues at coordinate 295,324,825 of NC_143012.1, forward strand.
ACTGCAATGAGTCCACGAGCCAATCGTAGCCGATCGTAGCAGTAGCAGCGCGCGAAAGTTGCCCACAGGGCAGTGTCAATTTGCTGTTCGACAGGAGTTTGTGGTAGTGCCTACGAAGTTTTTGTTGTTGCGAAATAATATGTTCCCGCTCTATGGCCATGCTTACGAAGACTGTAAACGCGACTTGGTCTTGGGGTTGCTGCAGGAATTGAAATTCAAGAATAGAAATGAGCAGCCTCCGCCTACTGAGGCGCTCCTCGCATCGCAAGCACGTTGTGAGCCACTCTTTCAGTTTTTTCCCCGTGATTCTGAACCGGAGCCCTTTGGCGACATTCTAGACATGGAAACATCAGAACCTGAAGAAGTCCAAGAACAAATCGTATCAAGCAATTCCCGTGCGCCATACAGGCCCGAAAGGGACGAGCTTGAAGTGTGTGGTGCTCCGGATGATTTGACAGATCTCCCTGAAGAAATACAGGTAGTACTATTGCAGAGTGACTGTCTTTCTACTGTAATTAATGGACTTTCATGTGCCAAAGTCGAGGGAGCGGTTCTGAGGTATGCCGTAGTGGAGATATCAGTATTTGCGGAGATCTCGATGATCGATCGTTGTATTTCGCCTCCATCACAGTGAGGTCGCCGCTTTCGGGTTCGAACCCGCGGCCTCGTGCCCAGTAACAGTGCGTATTTAAGCCTTGTTTTTGTTCATGTAAGCTGCAGTCATGAGTGCTTTGTCTGCCATGATTCGATCTTGCAGGTAAACATTTCGAAGATAAAGGAGGCTCTACATTCTTGCGATGAAACAGCCATTCAGACAGCTGATCTTCGTTTTATGGTTTCTGCAAGGCCAGAAACGGTATGCAGCAGTGAGCAAATTAGCCTTTCCATGTGGAAATTTATTTCTCTGCTTATTCGGTCTTTCTGCCTACGTTCTGTCTAATATTTTTCCAGGTCGCTGCAGTTTGTGATGAACTCGAGACGGACAGTATCGCCGACTCAAAGACGCTGCTGCTTCTGCGTTCGTTTGCTGAACTTAAGTCGGTGATAAGCCTCATTAACGGCGTTGTTTTCGTGAAATCTGCTCTTTTGCCCAAGGTACAACTTGTTCTCTGTTATGCTGTGCAGTGCTCCTTCAACTAAGGTTGCAACATAGCATTGTGTGGAGTAGCACATCTTTTAACTGCTGTTTTGTTCTCATAGTCTGTTTTGAAAGAATTCGGAAAGGAAATTATGTTTGAATGAATTCCTCAGGGTGTGTCATCATCTGCTTCTTGAGCCAGTTGTGAATGGTTTCTTTCTCAGGTCACAAATTTAGATGAAGGCACCACGGCTCGCTCACTTATTGACTCCATCATAGCCTTTGCACAGGATTTGCCACATGTGACAATTGAAGGCCTTCTAGTCCCGTTGATTTCTGCAGAGAGCATGGGTTAGTTGATGGAGAGTTTATTATTGCATGTGCACTTCCTTGTACACTTTTAAGGAATGACTGCAGAGCTGTTTACTTAAGCTTTGTTTCAGTTTGCTTTGTATTCCTTGTTAGGAAGGGCACAAGGAGAAGTTGTGCAAACACTCATCAAGGAAGGGATTCCCAAGGACTATTCAGCTGTCTGCCTGAGGCATAGTATTAAGTTTTCATGTTATTTGTTTGCTTCTTGTTTCTAATACAAGGTTGTAGATTGCTCCAAAATTTTGGGCTGAATTCATTTAGTGGGACACCTTAATACTCCAAATGACAATTAGGTAGAATCTGTGTTTCTTAACATTTTACCGTGTCTAATGCTTATGTTGCCCTTTGTGCTTAATGTCACTGTAAAGGAGGTATAAAAAAAACTGTGCATCAACTACAGTTGTGCACCTGCATGATTCTATCGTACCTTATGTCATGTTCAGGCTGCTACCTTATGTTGCATTGTTCATCTAATGGGGATGTGATACTTTTAACACTTCTTAGAATGCCACCTCTTGACATTCATTGGTTTATGAACATTGTCCATGTGCCACTGAAGACTAGGCAATGTAAAATGGACATGCTGTTTGAGTTTATTGATGCAAGTAGTACTTTCATACAATTTTTGTATGCTTTGGTATGTCTGTTCCATTATGCCTCCCCTTTTATTGTCTCCACAGTATCATTTATGAGTCACTGTCTGAAAGATATGAGAGTTCTTGCTGTGATGGTGTAGAAGCTTGGACATAGTTTTGACTGCTTGACTTATGCAAACTATGATGTCACCATGCAGGCGAATGCTTCAAGAATCAAGGGTGTGTGTTGAGACACTTGTTACTTTAGTTCACACTATAATATCAAAGAGGGTAAGGACTTTCTTTTCTTATGGCTGATTTTCTGCCTGCATCATAAAATAACTTTTCCTTAATTTTTTTTTCAAGGGCCCCTTAGAAAGTGTTCTTGCAGAACTAGTCAATTGGCTTACATCTGTAAAGGACGAAAGAAGCAGTGACAGCAAGTTTTCAAAGCTGCTTATGGATTTTGTCAGCTTTTATGGACCACAGGTAACACCCTTTTTAAGTTTATCGATGTATGTCTCAAGTTTCGCAGTTGCCACAAAAATTCAAGTATAACACGAATGAGTAAAAGTGTCATGACCTATATTGCCACTCCTACAGACATTTCATTCATCAACCCCTTCCTCCAACACCACTCACCAGATGCCACCTGCCCATTTGGATAGCATCCTAAAAGTGGTCGATGTCAACAGGACTCTGCTCAAGAAGCCAATCCAGAACATGCTCACAAAATTTATCACATGAGCTTCATGTCTGCTCAGGCACATTTCTAGGATGCAAGCCTGGTATGAGCATTCTACCGTTTCTATTATATGTGCAATCAACCATTATCATGAAGTAATTTTTGTTGTATAAATTTGAACTTAATAAAAAGTTTATTGCATTTGTATTTTATTTCTAAGAGGTGCACCGCCAGCACTGCATATTCCTACCTGTATGGTTTCTTACTTGACTGTAGCTTTCATAAGAAAATGTAGGCCTTTTGGAACAATTGTCCCCTTGTGTCTGTCTTCACCCGCCGCAGCTAGCTGCAGCGCCCAAAGTTATGTTGAATCCCGGCTGCGGTGGCCACACTTCGATGGAGTAAGAATAAAGACGCCTGTGCGACGGTAGTGCACGTCAAAAAACTTCAGATGCTCCGGCCCTCCGCTACGCGTCAACTCCATAGCCCACGTGAAGCGCTAGCACGTACCGATTATGTTGTCTTTCTATCTTTTCTTTATTCCCTTCTTCATGTCATCCTTAATAAGTCTATTCATGTCACCTCGTTCGTTCTAGTTTGTGAACGAAACAAAACGCGAACCGGGTACAAAGGACGAATGCCTTTCAAGCGCTGCTCGCCGGCGCGGCCGCTGGCGGCATGCACGTGCCGGGCGACCACGGTGTGGCCGCCGCCGCTGCAGTGCGAGTGTCCGCATGCATGATTTCGCGGGCCCAGTGAGCCACATAAACGGAACCAGGCCGCGTCGATAAGAGGAGAGCGAGCGATGCCCCGGGGAGGTCAAGTTCGAACGGAACCTGCTGTGGGGTGGCCAGCCGCCGCCGCCTCCCATTTGCCTGCTCGGCGAGCACGCGGCGGAGAGGCGCGTGGATGCGGCGCGCATTCTTGTCATCTGCTCCGGGTCGCGCAGGATGGGCGAATCGCTCTGCGTTTCCACTCTCATCCTGCTGGCCCTGGTCGCCTCGGCGGCGGCCCTCATCAGGTACGTGATGCCGCCGCGATGCAGGAGCACATCGCATATCTTGCCCGCGCTTGCTCCATCCGTTGCTGCTGCCGGTGCGGGTGCAGTTTGGGTCGGACCACTTCGCTATCTGCAAATTATAGCTTTATAGTAAGCGATTTCTTTTTCAGTTTGCGTTAAAGTCGCGAATCTCAGCTTACTTTTCCGGAATTCATTACCGATCCGTCGCCGTCACCAACTTGGTTTTGCGGTCGGAAGGTTCCCATGGAAACTGTATGAGCCATGGTTGGAAACAAAGTGCTCGCGGACCTCGCTTTTAGTTTCGACTGGGAAATCGATGAGTTGATTGGCCTTGATTCTAGAAAGAAAGCTTTGCCGCCTGACATATGGTGCATATATTTGCTCAAGGCAAACTGCTGGGCTAGTTGGTTGTACCCACTTCAATTCCTCACAGTGCTCACAAAGGACACAGACAGAAAGAAACACACTACAAGAGCTGTATGGCATACATAGTTGCTCTGAAAAAATGAAATGACGAAGCCAAACTAAGGTAAACCTACCAGGACGTACATATTCAGAATAAGTTTTGGCTGCCTTGTATGCTTCACTTGTCAACGTTATTCAGGTACTGTGTTTTGCATGTGAACCACTTAAGAGGGCCTTTTAACCTTTTGCGATAAAGTTGCTTCATTTTTCATTACCTGCAGCATTCCCCTTCATCGCTTCAAGTCAGTAAGGCAGACCTTAGGTGAAGTAGACACTGAAGTGGTTGTGGCCCAGCCAAAATACTACAATGATGCCAGCACTCAGCTTCCCATTCCTGAACCACTCTCAAACTACCTTGATGTGAGTAGCCATCTCATTGCTTGTTATGTAGTATTTGGAGTTTTACTGAAGTGCATGCAGCCTTACGCAGTGTAACTTTGAACTAGAGAGCATGCACTTGTTACAAAGACACTGAATGCTGTATTTCGTAAATATAATGCATGCCAGCCATGTTCTCACTATTTAAGGGTGCAAATGGTGCATGCACAAGTTATTCGCACATTGTGAAAACATAACAGCTTGCATATGACAGCTTATCCATATATTCTTACGCTTTGTGAGTAGCCTTCTCTCAACAACAACAAAAAAGATTCTACAGGTAGTTGGATAACCATACTGACAAAGCTGGGAAAGCATGTGTGTTTTTTAATGGGTAATTTGCTTTTGTATGTTCTGTAAAACTTTCTGACATGCTGCTAATATTGTGTAATTCTCTCGGCGATTGGTTGCTAATTCGCATGATTGCATGTTTTCTCTTTCATATTTCCAGCTGACATAAACGTGAGTACACATCTTTCTCCTTGCTTATTTATCCCAACATTTTTCTTGCAATTGCCTTTTGGCATGTAAGACAAAGTCTGTAATTGCATTTGTGGGGCTTAGTTTTCATAACCCTGGATTAGTAGCCAAGCAGCCTTGCTGTATCATTGAAGTAGGGTGCTGATGCAAAAATACCTTTTTATTGCAAGAAAAAGAAAGTTTCTCTAGGTAGTATATGCTGCAAGCACACATGCTATTTTTTGTGTAATATGTGTTGATGGTTCCCTCATTTCAATCCTAAATGTATTTAACACCATTGAAGTTTATTCACATGTCATGTGTCTGATTTACATCCATGCAACAGTTTTCTCAGGAGGCAAAATGAAGTGAAAAAAGTAGTGACCGGAAAGAAATATATTTACTAAAGTCTAACCCAGATATTTCGAACTCGAAGGTGTCACGAAATAGTTTGATATATCGGCAATTTAGTGTATCTAAATGGCAAATGAGAACTGTATCTGCAACCTGCAAGCAATAGCTCATTGCACCCACGTTGATGACGTCTTGCAGCGACGTTCCGCCCACCAGTGTGCTGGCAGCGTACTACTAGGCATTGCTAAGCCTAACCTGTAATTCGCCTTGAAGCCGCAGCGGATGGTTCTTTGGAACTAGCCTCTGCCTATCATAAGACGTTTATTCCTTCTGCCAGTAGACTGTAAACTGAAAAACTGAATATTCTCTCATTAAAATTAAGGTACAATTGGTTTCCGCGATGCCTTCTGCAATGAAGAGTGAAGCACGCCGCCATGTGAGGGCAGCCGCTATGCTTTAGTTAGTTAGGTTGGCTTCACCGCGTGACAGCGATATGGCGTGGAAATTGACTACAAGAGATCGAAAACTACCTTCAAGCGCAGCCCACATTCACCTCATCACACGGTTTCACAGCTCTGGCACTGCCAGTATAGGTGCCCAAGGCTGCACAGCCGACTCGTTTATGCGCGTGAAAGTGATCAAAGAGCACCGTTAGGGAAAGCACCACTTACAGGGGCACAGTGTGTAGTTCGAATGACTGGCGAAGCTGGAGTTCAATATACCATGAGACATTCATACTTTTATGCAGTATTTTAAAGTAGGTAGTGTGTTTGTTCGATATAGCCAATAGTTCGAAACACCCGGCTTCAATATATTGGGCCCCACTGTACAGCAAGCAGCAAGACGTAATTGCCTAAAGCTGTCAGTTTCCTGATTACTAAAACATAACTTTACAAGAGAGAACAAGTGGCATTGTGTCATAGTGTAATATATTCCTGGTTTTTTCACAATTTTAGGCTCAGTACTATGGACCAATCAGCATAGGAGAACCCCCCCAACCATTCCGGGTTGTTTTTGACACAGGGTCATCAAATCTGTGGGTTCCTTCAAGACGATGCAAATGGACCAACATTGCTTGTTGTAAGTTTTTATGCAGTATTCCTTTTATCTGAGTTTGTCAAGTTTTATGAGCTTTTACAGGTTTTGATTTTTAATGCTTTGTTTCTGTATCTTCTAATATAGCTAGATGTGGGCTTTATTCATAACATCACTGTGCAGCAAATATATCTTGAAAAGGAAGGAATGAAGCGTGCAACACTGTTTGTGAGAAGACGAATAAGATATGCATGAAACATGCTTATTTATATTCGCTGCCGGTGGAAAACGTAACATTATCAAAGCCCAATTTGATATACACTCGTTCCTCATTAATACAACCCTCGTTAATGTGAACAACTTGAATTATGGACAATTTTTCTGAGGATCAAACTTTTTCTATGTATTCAGGCCTTGTTAATATGGACGCTCACTGTCCGGCCAATGGACAGCGGAAAATTGCACAGAGCTCGTGTAATTGCGAATCTGTCTGATTGTTATTGCAGATCTGTGTAAATTTGATTACACATTCTTCCTGCCTTCTTCATTTCCTTGCAGTACTCCACAAGAAGTATGATCACACGAAATCAAAAACATACCGCAAAAATGGAACAGCTATCTCCCTGCGCTATGGGACTGGCAGCATGACTGGCTTTTTGAGCGTCGACACCGTTTCACTAGCAGGCATTAATGTGAGTGGTCCCAGATCACATATCATTTCTTTCTGCCACAAATAGAGCTAATACACTTTTCACATGATGCCACATGATGCTTGAATGGATGGCTTTGGTTATGTGCTCTCATAGGAGTGTTAACGTTATTGCATCAACTCAAAAAACTGACTTAAGGAAGATTAGCATCAAAGTGCATGCCTTGAGTAATTTTGTTTTTTATTAGAAATGTGCATTTCATTATTACTGTGGTTACCTGTAACTCATCATTCTGTTAACATATTGGTTTTACGGTGGAGTACTCAGCATTTTAAGGCAGACATAGCTCACATAGCTTAGAACATAGAAGGTAGAACATACCAGGAAATGAATAATTTGTTTATTTGCTATGCCTTTTGTGGACTTTAGTTGGCATTTTACCAAGGGGCACTAGGCACATGTTCTGGAACAACGTTGTTGATTTTGTGTATAGCAGGAAGCTCTTCTGTATTCTTGCATAACTGATGCAGGTTCAAAACCAGACATTTGCTGAAGCTGTCACTGAGCCAGGTTTGACATTTGTAGCTGCCAGGTTTGATGGCATCCTCGGTCTTGGCTTTAAAAACATCGCTGCATCTGGGGCAAATACTGTTTTCGACAACATGGTCCTGCAGGGCCTCGTGCCTCAACCTGTTTTTTCGTTCTTTCTAAATCGGTAAGCTACCTTTCTCCAATTTACTTGCACCACACGATGGTGGTTTGTGTACACTTTAGTTTGATGTTCATCTTGGAAACTACTTTTTTTTTTGTTTCATTTGAGCCTTGGTAACCAGTTGTACGCTCCTCTACATGATTTCTTTCTTCTTTTTTAGAGATCAGTTTTGATTGTATTAATGAAAGCAAATAATGGGGATGATAAAGCGTGTAGTCAGCCTCAAGAGGCATCTGCATTCTGACTAATCCTGCACTCAGACTAGATCTGCACGATAAAATTTAAGTCATTTTTCATATTTCACTACCATCATGATATACCGGATGTGGGATTCTTTTAAGTAGTACTGATAGGTTACCACATGAGGCGAGGTAGACGTTGACTAGAAGAACCAAGATTGTGTTGGGATACTAAGAAAGCCTTGCATAGAAATTGTACAGAATGATGTGAAATGCATCTGCAGATCCAGCTGACTCTTACAAAACTGTTGGCCTACAAAGGCACAAGCCATTAATTTTCATCAGCTCCACCAATCAAAATGAAAAATGCACTCGAAAAATTTACCACCATTGTTGTGATAAATTATCCGTCATGCAGTATTCCTTATTAGTGACACTTGAGTGATACTGTGTGTACCTAACACATCTGTTTAGGTCAGCTTAAAGCTGTTTTTTAGTGCAGCCTCACCTCGGCTGTGACGGCATGTGGCAGTGTGGCATTAGTGGGCTATTTGTGAGTATACATTGCTTGTGTGTGTGTGCATATATTGAGCTGTTTTTTCTCATATGTGTTACATGAGGTTGTCTTAAGAAGAATAAAATGAAATTTATTAGATAGAAGGCTCTACAGCATTTTTAAGTGATAACTTCGTGTATTGCACCATAGTAAGGTCCAGGATTTCACTCACTGTTGTTTTTTTTTTTTGGAAGGAGGGGCCACACAGTGATTTCTGCATGCATGTGCTTTCTTTAGTTACTTTTGTCAGATTGATTCCTTGCTGCAAAGACACATGTGAACGCCCTCATGAAAATGCTGCTTGATTTTTGGCTATAAAATCCCAAGACTGACTGCTCATACCTGTATCTCTTGTACCCTCATAGCTGTAACAGTTAAATTAGGTTTGTTGATGCATAAGCAACTAAGGCTATCATATGCCAGGTGCAAGGTTAAAAGCATGCTGTTTCTTAATCTGAAATATGCGGATTGTTACTGCTGTGTTGCACGTTATGTACAGAATGTGCACCTCTTCTCAACCCATATACACCTCAACTTCAAAATTTTTTTAAAAATTGAAATATTTTTTTCATAAAATGTTTTTGGTATTTCACTTCAGAATTCAAAATCATCCTTTTATAGATGGAAATATTTTTCTCAATTACGACTTTCGAGCCGTCTTACAATGTAGGACACTAGGCAAATGCACAACCTATTGCGTGTGTTAAAGCTTGAAACATCTGACATTGACTCTAATGTCACATTTCTCATCGTGTGTTGTGGTTCTCTCATGACAGCGCACAGCCTTGTTTGCTTTTCTTGCTGCATTGCAATGTAGTCGATGTGGCCGAATTTGCTCACTGCTTCCAGAGAAGACGGCGGCTTTCTGAATGCACAGAACTGAACGTACACAGCGTAGCTCTTGCACAGGGAAAGTTCAGAGCCTCTTGAACCTATGCTAGTGGGTGCAAGCTTTTGTATGATAAACTTGTAGTGTTACTGGACAAAAAAGCAGTGACCCTACCAGTGGGACACGAAGCATATACGAGTCAAGTGCATGTGTACTGGTTATAAGTTGAGATTGTATCTTCATTATAAGGGGCATCTGAGGCATCTTTTGGCTATTGATAACGCCTTTTGTGAAGTGAGTGAGTGTTTCTAGCAATCAATGTTGTTCTTTTTTTGTATGTGCATTTCAGAAACGGCAACTTTTCTCATGGTGGTGAGATTACATTTGGCGGTGTGGACAAGCGTTTTTACAAGGGCGCTATTGATTACGTCCCAGTCACAAAGAAAGGCTACTGGCAGTTTGCAATTGATGGGCAAGTCTTCATTTTCTGTTGCATTTTGGTCAAACTGTTATGCAGAAATAGTCATGTATGGCTGCTGCTGCTCTGTTGGTTAGGCGTACAACCTTGTTGGAAACATAAGAGTTAGCTTCTCAGCTCTGCAGTGGGGCTTACTTTCCATCTCAACTACTCTAATCTTAAAAAAGGGAGGAACTCATGCCCTCATACGATTTAAGCTTAGGACTAGCATATTTGCTAGAGAACCCGCTAAACAGCTTGGAAGCGAATGCCCTGGGCTATATATTTTTGGCAAAGGTTGTATTACAAGCACTGAGGAGACATGATGTGTTGTGGTTCATTAAGTAAATAATGAAAGCTTATTTTTGGTATCCATGATATAAATTCCTACACATTTCAGTGCGCAGGAGACCCAGGTGTTGGATTTCAGAAGTTAAGATAAGAATTTATTGTGTACAATGTGTACAAGAAGTAAAAAATTATTCTTTCTTTTTACGCGTGCATTCACACATGTACTGAAGCCAGGATTTCATTCAGGGCTAAGACTGTCCACCCAGTGAAGGGAGACTTCACTCATGAGAGTGAGCTTGGGACTGCCAAGTGGAATGCTGTGGCTGCATATTATCATTTATCCACTTACGCTTTTTCACTGCTTCAGCTGTGAAAACTGCTGGTGCAGCTTGAAGCTGGACTTCATTCAGCAAAAAATAAACTCTCTTGAGTAGAGAGAGCAAATTTGTTTTTAACCCAGCATTTGCAGTTTAATTAGGCAAGTTGTTTTTGCGGTGAATGGTATCATCAGCCAGACTAGGTATGTTTTTTCGTACTTTCAGCGGTCAGGGAATTTTGACTGAAATAGTCGGGGAAAACATGGAAAAGTCAGGGATTTGAAAAGACTTGCTTGCTAGACACCCTGTACAGTTTGTTGCAAGGCCTGGTCCTCTGCTCTGTATAAGAATCTCAAACATCAGTAGACTCCCGTTAAGATGAACTCAGTTAACACGAATTCTCGCATAAAAAAGAACAGTGTGAGACCATTTCGTTGGCTTCCCATAGGATGCAATGTAAAAAACATTCCCTTAAGGCGACTTGTTTTGCCTGTCCTTTGGTTAAGAACTTTTGCAGCGATCATGAACCATGGCGACTCTGCTCAGTGGCACTCACGGGTCGTCCTCACAGCACTGTCATGGAAAGGAAAAAAATATAAAAACGCTTCTACGCAAAATGAAGCACCCCTACAATATGGTTTACACGCACGCTCGTGCAAAACTGTATGGGAGCCATCTTGCAGGAGTGCGCTTTTTGTGGGAAAGCTTACTTGCTGGGGCGAAAAAGGCAGGTCACCATTGCGCGCGCGTCACGTGAGGAGCGGTGCCTCCCAGACTAAAAGATGCATTTGTGCAAAGTGCACCCGCTCATTTACTTGGTGCTCAAAACTCCAGGGCCATATTTTCAACTGAAGCGGCGTTGCAGCATATCTGGCCACTTCACAGAAGTGGCCAGATATCGGCTCTGCACGTATGGCCTGCGATGTAAGGAAAGGTGCATGATGTGCCTGCAGAAGGTGAGAGATTAGAGATATGCACAGCTACCCTGCTTAGCACCTTCTAAGCACTTGGAGCAGGATGGAAAGCAGAAAGTCAGAAACATGCATACAAATAGCAGCCGCTGTGGAATAATAAGGACATTGAGAGAAGGAAACTAGACCAATGCCCTTTCAAGCAGTATAACATGAGCTTGTGTCATACCCTCAGCCTTCAGCTCACTTGATGCGTAGGGCAATATTTGCACAATCTGCAATTATCCACTCTGTGATAGGCTTTTAATCCATTGTTTTCATGTAACACATATTTGGACACACCTAGCACAATCTTCTGATAAGATGGACAAATTATCTGGTCCCTTAAAGTTCGTCTTAAAGGGAGCCTGCTTGTCAGAGTGAACATTCTGAGACCTGGTGTTGTCTTACCGGAGAGGCTCATTTTTTGACAGGAGATCAGCACCCTTGTAAATTTAGTGTTAAAAGCCACATGACGCTCTTTTCTAATCTTTTCATCCACTTGTATTCTTGGCTTTTCAACATGCAGTTCTCACTTCATGCCTCAAGCGCTTGATAGTGGGTCTTGATGTGTTTCAAGCCTTTCATGGACACCACTGCGTAAAATCTGTGCTCGGTAGAATGCGTAATTCTATCTCATGTACTTCACTGCTGTGCCATGTGTGCTGCACTCAGTGATCACGTTTTTTTTTTCCCTCTCTCATATTCCAGGATCTCTGTGGAGAACAGCTCTCTGAGCTTTTGTGCAAATGGTTGCCAGGCTATAGCAGACACAGGCACATCGCTGATGGCTGGTCCTTCCTTGGAAGTAATGAAACTGCAAAAAATCATTGGCGCCTACCCTTTTTCACATGGCCAAGTATGGACACTTTCTTGCTCATTTGAAAACAAGAGAACCTAGGGGAAATTGACAAGTGACTGAAGGCATTTTTCTGATCTGCGGTGATCTGTGGTACATTGCCATGAAAGGAGGAAACCTGTGTGACAAAGCAGCGAATGCCATCACATGAATGGCTTGACTTGTATTTGACGCAACAAGGTGCTAATAGCTGCTAGTAAAATGTGCAATGCTCATAAAATATACCACATGGCATAAAGGGTGTGCAGAGAGCTGCAAAGACGATATACACACAAGTCATGATTACATTGGGAAGTCACTTATTTTTCTTCCCTCATGCAAGATACATAAAATGCATGGGAGGGTCATAGTAGAACTTACAAAGAGATTGCAACAAAAGAGTTTAGACAGTTCTGAAGGCTATAATCAGTAGATGCTGTTTTTTCTCTTCTTTCTCTTAGTGTGCATCATTAAAGACGTAAAGGATTTGCAAAATTAAGATTAAATAACTAGTTTCAATTTCAGCTTTGCTGGAATACGACGATCATCACGGCAAAGAAAATGTGCAAAAACATCTTCAGAAACAAAAATGATAAGGCATAAAGTTAATTAGGAAAATGTAAATTAGTGTACCATATAAGTATGAGCAAGAGCTGCTCTCAAGATAGCATTAGTAAAGTACTGGTACTGTGAATTAGACATAGACAAACTAGTAAAGTTAAGTGTACCTGTGCATTAGCACTTGTTTGTCAACTGCAGTGGGTGTAAGCACATTTGCCCTTCTGAACATGTGTCCTGTCCTGTATCTCAAGTTTACTATTCATTCCACAATGGAAGGAAAAAAATCACCTCTTTTGAACAGTTTGACTGCATTTTATTTTCATGTTTCATAAAATCTGCACTTATGTTTGAGATTAGTCATAAATGTTGAATTTCTTCAAACAGTGTAGTTTTGCTACAGTGTGCTTTCTGTAATTGCATGCGTATGTGTGTGACGCCTTGTTTTGGCATTTTGACATAATTACTGCATTAGTTCCTCCTGTGTGCTTAATTCTTTTTCAGTATACAGTAAAGTGTGAAGATGTGCCTAAGCTTCCAGCCGTAAAGTTCCAGATAGGAAATCACACATACACGTTGACAGGAAATGACTACGTCCTGAAGGTGAGTTGCATTTCTAGGTGGGGATTTATGTAAAATCCTAGCAGAAATTCAGTAATATTTGCTGGCTAAGAATAGTGGATATGTGGTGTCTTACAATGTACGATGTACATATGTAGTTTCTTTTTACTCATTCATTTTGGTGGAAGGACAGTGCAATAAAAGGGACGAGACACTTGAAGGCACACACGACGAGCGCTTTTTCGCTGTCCTTCCATCAAAATGAACCAGTACCAACGTGCCAAACTTTTCGCTCTGCTTCTTTTTACTCAGTGCCGGCTGTATCTGAGTGCACTTTTGTCTCGTGTGAATTGCACATTACCAATGTAACAAAAAGAAGCTGGATACTGCAGCTTGATATAGGTCGAAGTTGTTGTTCAGTTTCTTCACCACTTTTGAAATTTATTCCACCTGAGATTTCTCAGATTTGAAAATGTCGGCAAGGTGCAATTTTCATGAGGCATTAATAGACAATCTTATCACTGCCTATGGAAATTATTAAAGCTGACACATCATTAGCAAACAGTATCAAGAAACTTTGGCCTAGCTGTCAAGCTATGAGGCTCTTGACTAACAGATGCAGATGCATATTAATTTTTTAGAGTTCAGCAGCTGGCATATTTGCTTGTTTTGGACACAGGTCACAGCGCCTTGAGGAGATGGCTGTAGTGGAGTATGTTTTCATTATGACGCCTACTCCTGATGAGCCAAATTTATTCTTGTTTATTTAGTCTGCTTGCCATTGTTCATGGCATGGCTAAGTTGTTATATTGGTAATCCAACCTCTTTGCTTTATTTTGATGCGGCGCATCCACTGACTTGCACCTTAGTACAATTCTTGCAAGTGGTATGTCATCCACTGAGCTTACAATGCAATGTTTCAGCTTTACTGCCTCACTTCTGTGCATGATCCTGGTTTTATGTGTGCGTGTGTGTGTGTGTGTGTGTGTCTGTGTGTACAATGAAGCTGTACCTTTTATCAGCATATATTGTTTCAGATCAATGAAATTTGTTCTTATTTCTTATGTTGCAGCAACACTTGAAGGTTTGAGGTTTCTCTTTCTGCTCTGTGCCATTTCAGATTACACAGTTTCGTCGTAGCTTGTGTCTTTCTGGGTTTGTGGGACTCGACATACCAGCCCCACAAGGACCACTCTGGATTTTTGGTGATGTCTTCATAGGCCGCTACTACACTGTCTTCGATTACGGCGCTGCACGTGTTGGCTTTGCTGAGGCAGCTGAAGTTCACTGACTCCTTATGTTTGCTCCTGGTCCTCATTCACCAAGCTTCCTCTTTTCTTGGTGTTCATTGCTTGGGCATTAAACTTCACTGGATGAATGAAAGCTGGTGCGCTATGGCTGTGCGGTCATGTGAAATATCTTATTGTGCATTGTTCTTGTAGAGCCTTAAGGGAATTCAAGCCTGCTTAGTTGGAAATTATATTTTATATTCATGTCATCAGTGTTGTTTTAGCTGCACAGTTTCTGACAAAGTTACTTAAAAGATTTTCTGAACAACTGCACAATAGCATTCAAACAGCATTTCCTGAAGTTCTGGCAAGAGGAGGATAATTAGAAACATATTTATGATCAACATCAGAACTTCCATCATATAAGTAAACACAGTGCCTTCTGCTAGTGATAAAGCACTGAAAAGTAGGGCACGACACCTGCTGTGATACTTTCCGCTGTTGTTTGTGGATTGACAAATTCTGATTTCCCTTGCTGATAGCAGTTCATACAGTCATTTTAGAATGTGGAGAAATGAGAATCTAGAATGAATTTTGCATGAGACTGCCAAATATAGTTCCAGCAAGACGAGAAAGTAGTGATGAATATGCCACTGCATAAGATGTTTGGAATGTGAATCCTTGCCGGAAGTTAAAAGGCAAAAACACTTTGTAATCCCACATGTTAACTGTTGCATACACAGTAAAATTTCAATCATTCGAAATCCCGGATAATTCGAAGGATTTCTGTGGCCCTGTAATTTTTAATGTAAATTTTATTGGACAATTCGAAATGGCAACGTGCATCAGCCCGATTAATTCGAAGACCTGAGATGCCATGCGAGGATGTCCGATCCCGATTTCGCCGCAAACAGATGAAGCGACGGCCTCTTGGAGCCGCGAGGCGGCACTGCAGAGTGAAGCCAATTATAAGCGTCCCAGCCCCAGTATTCTGGGTCTCAGCACAAAAGCCTACCTCGTCGAGGGACGGCTGGACTGATGGCAGCTTTGCACACGCTCATTGCTCCTCTGCAGCCTGGCCGTGATCAAGGCAGCATCTAGCGGAGATGCTGGCATCGAAGCATCTCCTAGCCTTAGCAGCGTCAGTGCGTGTTCTGTGACGGGTTGACTGTGCTCAATGCCGGCCTGCGCCGTTTCTGAGTAGTGTGCCATGATAAGAGGTTTAGGCTGACCTTTCTTCAAAAAACGACCATTCTAAAATTCGGGGTCGACCTATACGCAGTGCCAACCTATTTGGGCGGTAAGGCAGTTTTGGCGAGCGGTACGTAGCATGGGCCCCGTGCCAGTGCCTGTTCCTGACAGGGCGCATATATGTACATGGGGCTCCTTGCGTCAAAAAACAGTCGTTTACCGAAGAAAATTAGAATTTTGTGCCGTTTACCTGGCTCGTTTGTGCTGGCGGTCGCTTCCTCGGATGAGCGGTAGGTAGCACGATGGCAAACATCCAGGGTATGAGTCACGTCGGAATGCGAAACTACAGGGCCTTTTGCAGTTCAGTTTGCCGCTTGCAGTAGAGTGCACGTGAGTGTAGAGGAAGGGTGGTTTTATTTTCATTGGCATTGACTGCTGTTCTTGTGATTGCATCGTCACGCGTTGGTTGCTTTGAGTTGCGCGCGCACCGCGATGTCATCCCACAAGAAACTACACCAGGTGGTCGAAATTTCCGGAGCCCTCCACTACGGCGTCTCTCATAGCCTTAGTCGCTTTGGGACGTTAAACCCCATAAACCAAACCAAACCACAAATAAAAATGCCGCAGAAGAAGCACGTGGGGTGGGGCTTCTTTTTTTTTTTTGTTTGCCAGCATTAGCTACGAGCTGGACGGTTAACTTTCACACAATGATATAGGGTAACCACAAAAGTTTCTCCACTAACAGTACGGCGCATTCCCGCAACGCGATTTTTTGGCTGGGTCTTTTTTTTTTGCTGTGGTCGGTTAATTCGAATATTTTTCGCGGTCCCAACGGCTTCGAAATTCGGTTTTACTGTAATAGGGCTTGCTAGAAGCCATATATTAATTTTAATGCAACACATAAAATTCCTACTTCTTTTAAACTTTCTTGACTGGCCATACTCGAGTCGTGATGCATGATACTTACAATGCCGTACATTTTACAAAACCTTTTAAAGCCACGTCAGCAAAACCTGGTAAAAAATTTCTTGAAGTTGCAAAACCTGCTTTGGACTCCTAGGTGACCTTGTACACCTAGGTTAAGGGCTAAATATATGTTGTGTTAGGAGCATTACACATGTGCTACTTGTAAAAAAAATTGCTTCGGCACCTAATAGCTTGTGAACATAGCATATATCATATGTGAGCAAAATTGGAGCAAAAATAATGCGGCAACAGCTGAAGGATTAAGAGTATACAGTGCAAATTCTATCCCAAAGTGAAATCGTATGGCGGAGTAAATATAAAAATCTGATGTGTTAATTTTTTCCGTTTTATTCTACGAATGCATTCATGCTGTGAATGAAACGCAAACGTTAGGATAAAAATAACCGAAGGGGTAGAAATAAAAAAGTGATTATAGCAGTCATCACGCTTTTGGTGTGTTGGTTACTGCAAGCCTAGTTTAGTACAGTTCAATTGGCATCTAACTTCGCCCATGCCGCAATTGTCTTTACTGCACTAGAGCAAAACTGCGCGTCCTTGTAGCTGGTGAAAATGACTTCAACAAAGCTGCCATTGCAAACCAGCCCGAAAAAATTTCTGGCTTTTATGACATCTTGTATGATATCTTGCCAGAGTCCTGGGATCTTATCAATTGGCTCGTACCAGAACCTCAAATGGCATGGAGCACGACCAAGACATGCACAACCTAGGATATATGTGCATAATCAGGTCCATGGTACCATAGCAGACCAGGTCTGTAGCAAACTTCTATGCAGCTAGGTACATAAATCGGACTAGCTTGAGTTGATGAAATCTGGGCCTCCCTCATAGCCTGAGTCGCTTTGGGATGTTAAACCCCAATAAATCAAATCAAATCTGGGCCTCTGAACAAGCAGTCAGAGTTATATGTTGCTTGATTGATATCAATGCCCACCTCTGCCGTGGAGCTGATTTTCACATTGCAACCCGCTTGCAGCATGCTCATATAGTTGCATTGATTGTAAAACATTTTATTCGCCGGGAAGAGCTTGGCAAGAGGTCGCGTTAAGTGGTCGAGAGTACATAGCCCTCGACGACTTTGTCAGCCCACTCCACCGCCAAAACTTGCGTTCTGGGGTCAGAGCTAGCCAGCACGGTCTCCCACCGCTCGAGAGAAGGAGCTGTAACTAGATCACCCGGAGGTGGCTCTATTTTGCAGTCCCGCAGGATGTGATCGTAGGTAGCACGGTGGCCACAGTGTTTGCAGTTTGGGTTGTAAAGATCTGGATAAATGTGCGCGAGGAGTGATGGGGTGCGTATCGATCTCGTCTGTAGACGACGCCACGTAACCTCTTGTTCTTTAGTAAGTCTTTTGTCTGGAGGGGGGAAAATTCTCCTCTCTAGTTTAAAATGATTGGTGAGATCATGATATGTGATCATGGAGTCCATTAATTTGATTGATTGAAACCGTTTAAAGTAGGATGGCTCTGGCCTATTGGGAGAGGAAGTGAGGGGGGGGGGGGGGGGGGAGGAGAGAGAGAGAGGAAACATTCGGCGCTGATAGCGCGCACAAAGGCCCACAAGGGTCAGTGTCTCTGGCGCCAGCAGAGTTCCGGAGCATAATATCCAGTCCTGTAGGCAGCGGGCGGATATCCGGCATAATTGCGCGCGGGATCGTTGTAGTCAGATACACTCCCATAAAAGGTGATAGATGTTCAGAAGCGTTGCATTTTGGCCGAGGTCAATTGGTACTGCGTATACACTGCGCCTAGCTGTGTGTGTGCGTTTTCATTTCCTGTCTTGTGTGTGCGCAATACCAAAAAGGTGATTTATAGGTATGGCTCGTGCCCAGTCACATGTAGAACAGGGCACTTGTAAATGCGAGACATCATATGATGCGCATCAGGCAGTCGCCCTCTCTTGGCAGAGTGGTTTCTCCACTTAGCAAGAATGTCGTCGGCAGTGCAGGCCGCTCCAGCATGCACCCTAGCTGTGGATGAGGACTTGAGCGCTTCGACCAGCTGGCAGAGCCGTGTGCTGGGTTGACAGCGGTACATTCGCGAATCCGGCGTCGCTCTGCCTGGCAGGCCTTCTGTTCGATGGCGTCTGGATCCGATAGGTTTAAAGGGACAATAACTTCATCGAACTGACCGTGTGGCTGAGACCATCGGTGCCCGGTTCGGGGCTCTATAAATGGCGTCCACAGCCTCGGTATGGTCCACCAGCCATTGCTGGCCAGTGGCCGAGTTGTCGATCAGCCACTGCATCCCCAGAGTTCGGGAGACCACGTGGAAAAGGATTGGAAGGTCGCCGCATTGCGGGTACAGAGGCAGTCCACACGTCACCTACAGTTTTGCGTTTTCCGCACCTCCCAGGCGCATCCGCAGAATCGCACATGTACGTACGTGTGCCTCCACATGTATTTGGTTGACGTTGGACTGCCTGCGGACGTGCTTGGCGCATTTTTGGGAAACAGCGGTCGACAAGTCAAACACTCAACAATGAAATCCTCTGCAAAAAGCTAAAATTTCATCCCGGAGAATGTGGATTAATGTCCGGTACGTGGGAAACAAGTTTCAAATCAGCGCACTTGAAGACTATCGTAAATATCGAAGCTCATTAGAAGGAAGGAGAACAATAAGGGGACAGTGCCTGCGCCAACCCTTCGGCAATCGAAGCTACAGACCGAAACTGAACTGCCGAAACTGAAAGTCCTTAAGCCATAGACGTCATAGAGTTAACGGCTTAAGCCAATCTAATCCGTTTCGGGGCGTGTGTGCGGATCGGTATCTTGTGCGCGGTGTTGTTACTTCTCGCACGATTATAAATGAAATGCTGCTTCTTTACTGGGCGCAAAATAGAGTTTTTATTTAGTTCTAACTGTTATATGTAGTGCACCACATGACGCTTTTACAGAACATCTTGTCGCGGTGCTTGCGATTGTCCGGATTCGCTATCCAGAGCGCTGCCGTTGCGTACTGTGTCGTCGAGTTCTGCGGTGATCTAGTGATAGTAAGTGGCACACTTGATAGTAATGCGATCGACTAGCTTCATTCACACTTCGGCCGACGACAGAAGCGCTCAAGTTTGATTAAACACCTTCGACGTTTTTCTGGTTTCAGTGCACCGGATCCTCTATGGAGCCTACCATTACGACTAACGACATCCTCATCACAGAACATCTGTCAGTGATTAATAACAGCATTCGGAGGTAAATGCGTCGACGACGCGTTGCGTTCACAAAATATGTAACAAAATCTGTGACTCTTTACAGGGGCGACATCGTCGTAGCTAAGTGTCCGAACAACCCGAAGCAGAACATTTGCAAGAGGGTAGTTGCTGTCCATGGGGACGATTTGATTTACAGGTCACGCAGGCAGAGGGTAAGTTTGACTACTTACGCACAGTCGTCAGCACGCATGTGTAGAGCTCTGTGTTGCGGAACAAACTGAAATCTTGACTCATGGAGTGCAACTGCCAGGACCAATTGTGTGTCTATGGGGCTTCGCTTAAAAATTTGCCTTCCTTTGTGCGACTGGGCGGCGTGCGAGCGCCCTAGACAGCCGCTCTGACGACTGTACATCGGTTATATTAAGCATTACAAGTTTTCAGTTAGCATCCGAGGTGTCGGTGGAGAGGGTGCCGATGCTCACTCTGCGCGTTTTGGATGCAGATACCCAAAGGACACGTGTGGCTGGAAGGCGACAATAAGGCCAATTCGACAGATTCGAGGTCTTACGGTCCCGTCCCGGTTGGCCTTATCAGGGGCAGAGCAGTGTGCAGGGTAAGCACTTTGGTCATTGTGCCCCAGTGCAAAAGCAGTTTCAGAAAAGCCACGAAAAAAAAAAAAAGTAAGAACAGATGGTTAATGCAGTACACATGGCAAGTTTTTTTTCACTTTGCAAATGGTCATGTGCCATCGATATATTCGATCATCGAAAGGCAGCACAGGTGGTGTGGTTCTCAATGTAGCACTGAACACCTGCCTTCCATCTAAGGAGCGTTTTAATGTGCTGGCCCCGATTTGAGAGAAATATCTGAAGTGCCAAGTTTGACTGAAACAGCAAGTTGCAACTAGGTTACCAAACAATTCCTTCACTTCTAAAGTGCTTTTGTTGCTAATGAATGGACGTACAGAACATGATACTTCTCCAGATTTCTTGCCTAAACGAATTCAATAAACAGCATTGCTGTTAATGTTGGTTGTGAAGCTTAGGAATGTATTACATTTCCTTGTGTGTCTGGTTCTTGCAGGTGTACCCATACAAAAGAGTCACGTTCTTTCGAAAGCAGAGCCAGTAACCAAATGCACAATAAAGGCAATCAGTTTTGTCCCAAAGCATGTTTATTCACAAGCTTCAAGACGGGTGCTGAACTTTTCACTGTGGAGCTCCACGGCCACGTCCGAAGCCTCCCCTCTGCAAAGAAGGTGTTTCAGTTAAGTCTACTATTCACATTCGTGAGGTACTAGTAAAACACACTGAAAAGCTGCTAAGCCACAGGAAGTGATTTTTAATAAGCTTGTCCACAACACTAACTTCTACCATAAGTTGCATCACACAGCTCCCTTTAATTTACAGACACTGGTCCATTCCACGTCAAGTGCATTAAAAAAAAAGGCCCCCACCTAAGAAATATTTTGAGTCCAAAGACAACAGTCAACTGCATAAGATTGTAAACTTATGCTAGCAAGGTGAACCAGCTCCATACTCGCAAGTTATTGTAACTTCAGTTATTGTTCAATGCTTAGAGGAAGGCCCAATGTCACTATTTTCATGACTAGAGTTTGTTTCAAATGTTCCATGCTGCACAGCACTTGCTGGACTGCTTGCAGCGTAGTCATAGTGCACGCATGTTAGCACAGCCACAACTTCGCTTGGTTTCTTCAGTGTGCCAAAAACTACAACATGAAGCTGAACATGCCAGTGAAGGTTACTTCTGACGCTCACTTTAAAAATAACATTGCTCTCACTTATCCCCAGATGTGCAAACAGCACTTTTTCAAAACCAAATAGAGTAAGAATGGTAGTGTAGCTCTGCTACTGAATCGAATACGAATAGTACTGCACTAAAAACAAAATATTTTTATCAATATTCGCAACTTGTGTAAATATTTGTACAAGTGCAAATCCACGAGGCGCTAGACGTGGCGTTGTGGTACAGAGCTATAACTCGGGAAGTTATAGATACAGCTGTCAAAAGACAACACTGATCACTAGAGGACAGGCAGCCCTAAGGCAGTATATTAACTGACCATCATGCAATACCTACAGAAAGGACTGGAGCAAATAAACGTGCCACTGCCGCATTTCAGTACATTATTCTGAAGGGCTAGGGCTATATTTGAGCCAAGCACTGAAACAGATATCCCCTGCTGCATTGCAGTGAAGCACATCTCAGCAGGCATGCGCTTCGGCAGTCCACAAGGCGTACCATATCGACTAGTTTTTGTGCTAAGAGTACAGTCAAACCTGAATATAACGAACTCCGATATCGCGAATTACACTTTATATTGAATTCTACCATTGCATGCAAAAGGTATTTTTTACAACTACACATTGGATATACTGAACTGTGAGTGCCCATGATCGGACATCAAAAGCCTGCCAACACACTGCTGCGTTGGCTCCAGGTAGTCTCCGGGCAACCGCGATGCCTGGCTGTGCTTCAGCGAACCCCGTGAAACGCAGGGGGAACAGGAGCAGCCCTTTAAAATCTGAGCCTTCGGTCAGCCTCGCTATGCAATGCTCCTATTCAGCAGCCACCAACCACGTGTTCATGTGTGAGTAGCTCCGGATCTATCACGCTGACTTCGGAGAAAGAAAGCCCAGCAACCTATGAACGCTAAGAGACGCTGTCCTCCATGCTTTCTTTGTCCGCGTTTGCAAGTTATGCTGCTGTTCCGCTCTCTCAAATCTGGCTGTGCCTGCGTTGCTGCACAACTGTTTCCCAGCGCTTCATCCTGTACGATGGTGAAACGACAGCAAGCCCTGCCCTGCCACTTTCAGATAAACTTGAGATAACTTGCTGAGTCGAGCGTGGTGGAAAAAAAAAAAAGTCAACGTTAGAGTGCATTTCAAGATTCCGAGGAGTACGCTAAGTACTATCTCGAAAAAACAAGTCGCCAATCAGAGAATGCACAAAATGCCCGAATGCTGGATATCTTTGCCTCTGCAAGCTGGCTTACGATGAAGTTGAGAAAACCCCGTACCAGCGATTCTTGGATATGTATATACGCACGAAATCTGCCCGTATCTGGCCTCACTCTGCAGCGGAAGGCAAAAGATTCTGCCTGCACCCTGAACGTCCAAGGCGTTCACAATGGGCAGAGGTGCACTCTGGAGATTTTAGGACTGCTACTCCATTATCGGAAAGGTGGTTGCAAGTGAGAGCCAAACAATCAACACACAAAGTGCCGAGAAGTGGGCACAAAACGTGCTACGTTTGCAACACGAACAAAACTGGCTTGCCTTGGCAATGGCTGCCAAGTAGGACCTTGGTGCTAAAAAATGAGAACTGCCATGGTGGTTAAATGAATTAGGCCTGAATGACAGTCCAGCTCACGACAAACATGGACGGATCTTCAAAGTTACGACTGTCACTGGCAAGTCCAAGTCACCCGTGTGCCTGTGGGGATGCACTTTGCCCCCAGTCATGTACAACTCAAGCTCCAGGTCTTGGATGACCAGGGTCTCCTTTGAGCCTTGGTTAAACGACTGAGACAAGGAGCTTGCAACAAGTGGGCCCAAGATTTGCCTCCTCCTGGATAACTGTTCAGCACACCATTGTGGCACATTGCTGAAAAACATCAGGCTTTGCTTCCGCCCATCAAATGCAACAACGGTTTTGCAGCCACTTGATCAAGGCATCATCCACGCGTTCAAGATGGGTTACCGGAAGCGCGTGGTTGAGAGGCTCTTAGTAAAACTGCGGGTTAATGACTATCTGAAGATTGATTTGCTGGCCTCAATCGAGATGATCTGTCGTGCCTGGTAAGGTGCAATACGAGACACAATCCGAAACTATACTTCCATCACGCTGGACTGCGTCATGAGGGTGTGAAAGCTGCAAGTGCGGTGTGCACAGTGGCGTTGCCACGCCGTGGGAAGAACTCTCTGATGTTCCAGACGCTGTACCAACAGAAGCTGCCTTCGAGAATTTTCTTAAAGCTGAACATGATGCAGGTATGATGAGCCCGTTGGACTTTGGAATTGTTTCTGGTGCAACTGAGGAGCTGCCGCTGGAGGATGATCGCCCTCACCTGATGCTTCACAAAGCCCTTTCTGCTACTGATGCACAGCAACAATAAAGCTCAGGAATACAGAGAAGCAGACGAGTTTGTTGAAATGCCGAAGCTTGTATCGAAGCACACCTTGGCAGATGCTTACATTAAATGCGCAGGACCGATTAACTCTTTAAGTGATACAAGCATCGTGTTTGCTGAAAACTGCTCACATCCCTTGCGTTCCTGATAAACCTGAACTTGAACAGCAGGATGTGCTCAATTATGGTCAACACTCTGTGGAAAAAAAAATGCTCCTTCTTAAAAAGTTGAGCTTTGCGAAAGCGCTCAAATTCACCAATGCGTACTTCTACTCAGCCGACACCATTCCGGCAAGAAAAGGCATAGGAAGAAAGTTGTGTTCTTGTGGCACCGCAAAAGTTTTATGTTAACCGGTTCCTTTTCTGTCTCTACTGAAAACAGAAAACACAAGCTCAGCAACATAAGAGCTGTAAGGAAAACTACCGCCTTGCAGCACACACAGCTAAATCATATCACCCTGCTAAGTACATTGCTAATGCACCATTAAATTCAATGACATGTTAGTAAGAAGCACTCTGCCTATAATGTCAGCATGTACATAATGAAATTACACAGTTACAGTCGAACCCGGCTGTTACATTTTTCACGGAACCGCAGAAAAAAAAAAAAAACTGCTGAGAAATATAGTACACGGGAAACATGCATGAGAAGAAAACAAGTACATTACTGCCTTTTCTTTTTATGTTTCTAATAAGGGGAACATGTCTCCTGTGACCCTCGCCATTGTTTGCATGCACAGAAAGTCCTAAATGCCCAGCAATGGTTCTCCGTTGCGGCAAAGAGGATGGGTGCATGGAGTGGGCATAGTTTCTACACATTTGCAACATAGCATGTGGGAAAGCTGCCACAGCTGCTACGAGTTTGCATTTCATGTATTTCCATGGGAGCTTGGACAACATGACTAGCCCCTGAAAACGCACCACCCAGGAACGTAACAGCGGGGTTCTACCGTATGTGGTTGTGCTTTGGCAATGAATACTCACGAAATCGAAGTTGGTGTCTGTTCCAGGTCCAACATCGCCCTTCTTGTCCAGACCTGATATGGAACGCCAAATGTAGTAACAGTCAACGAAGAACCCCAAGGCACAACAGCACTTCAACAACTTTTCACTACAAAAGGAAAGCATGCAATGGCTGCAGTCTCCACAGGCACCCGAGTGCACTAGGATGCATGTTACCCGACATCATCACATTCACTCATTGACACCGTATTTTGCGAAAACTGACTGTTTTAAATATTCGTTTTTTCCGCGGACAATATCCGATTGGAACCATGTTATGACATCGTAATAGTTTGCAATATTTGTCTCCTCATTTTTATGTATGTTTCTTTTCATTGTGTTCTGTATCTTCTGAGTTTTAAGCATATATGCCTGTCCTGCTTGGACCTTGAAAAGGGTCTGCAGTATGTACTAAATAAAATAAAATAATGTTGAAGGCATTCATATAGAAGGAGCTTCTGCTACAAAATCCTGCCCCAGTTCACAACAGAGTGGCATCATCCTGGCGTCAAGCAACCATCTGCGCAATGCTACCGCCTGCCACAAATTCTGATCAGCCCAGACTTTGGCAAATTTTAGTAAAAGTCTTTAGCGGGTTGGCTTAACCCGCAAAACGAAAAGTTTAACTGAGTAAAAAGGCATGTGGCTTTCTTTTGCAGCTGTGGCAAAATTCAAGCGGACAATATCTGCAGCTAATGCTCGACCACACAAGAGCCAAGAAAGAAGTTCAACGGACCTGGCGCCCTCCTGTAGTCGCTGCGGTCATCCGTTGCCTTGCTCTGCATGTCTTGTGTCACTGCAACAGCACAAAAAGAAATGTTTGATTGCAGCATTTGCAGCCAGAACAAGCAGTGCTAAGTCACGATGCTTTGCCCTGCTCGATGCAGGGCATGAAAATATTGTGAAACGGAAAGACACTTCAAGAACAATAATCCGCAGTAGCTCCTTATCACGCCTGGCGCGACAATTGTTAAAAATACAACAGATTGTGAGTGCTCTACAGGATGAATGCATGGAGGAAATCATCCTTCTTTTACCTGCCCTAGCTGTAACACTGAAGCAATACAGATATTATGCCATTTTCATTCATGCAACACTTTACACACCTTGCTAGCAGTACACTGTGCATGCACTGGCAAGGCAAAACAAGATTCCAGCTACTACCGTCCTCTCATTCGCGCACCTGCTTTCTGCAAGCAAAAATTTCAACCAGCATCTCAAAATGGATATTCAGGACCAACTGAACTCAGCCTGCACTGGTAGATTACCGTATTCTAATTACACAGGATACTTTAACTGAAAACTAGCTTTTATAAGCTAAAGGTGGTCAAAAAAAAAAAGGAAAAACAGGTATCGGTGCCAGCGGCTTTTATTGCAAGCATAAAGTGTTGAGGTCAAGAGAGTTTTATGTGTACTGATCCCCAAGACTAAGCTACATTGGCATTCACTTCCAAATGGTGATCACGATCCTTAAGTCTTCACGTCGTAATTTTAAAGCAGGGGGCAGAAAAGAATTGGATAGGCGTCTTCAGTGTCACTTTAAGGTCGGACCGGGTCTTAAGAGCAGAGAATTCACTATATCAATTTTGTCCCGTTTGTATTTGCAAGGTCCTTTCCCACAGACGAGTGAAGCCCCTTCCCTGTTCCCAAATTAGAGACTCTTTAGGAAAGCTAATGGCCACAATACCTCCTGCAACACTCATAGTATGTGCATTGCACCCAGAAGTGGCTGTAGGCTTCCAAGTGACAATTATCAGAGCTGGCAGTGTTGTGCCACCAAAAGATTTGCCTTCAGCACTACCTGTAGGACCAATGCCTGCACCCGCCAAATGCAAAAGGATAGATCATCTGCATCAATGAAAACAAAATGCCACCACAGGCAGCTAGCTTTCCAAGGGAAGTCAACTCCCATGCGTATTGTAGAGAAGGCAAGAGCAGCCAGCACAATACCCCATGATTGGTTCCCAAGTGGTTACCTTGGTGTCGAACAATCAGCAAGCACTGAGACCCTTTTTTTGGGGGGTGGGGGAAGAGGGGATGAGGTGCATGTTTTGACAAGTGAACAGCTTTCAACTGAACTTGCAGCCCACCGGTTGGGAATGCCAACCGCTCACGAAACAGCCTCAGATCTTGGCCTTGCCTTTCCAACATGTTAATATGTGAAGGGCATCATTTCGCAGAGTACGTGAGCTGCGAAAGAGACCCACCAGAATGTCCCACTGAACCATCCTTAGTAGTGCTTAGCTAGTGCAATGCCCCACCATGGCAAATCAAGCACACTCACTCTTCGGCCTCCGGCTTGGCGCCTCTTGGCGAGACTGCTTCTTCAGTGTGGCAGGCACGATCTCTGGTGGCAGGTGCAGGAAGTCGCGCAGGTACTGGATGCCCTCGTTCGTGAGGTACCAGTAGTAGTGACGCCACGCAAACTGTTCCTTCACGTAACCGCGCGACTTGAGGGACTGCAGTGCCTTGATCACTTGCAGGTTTGGGATGGCCTCCAATTCCGGATGCTTGGGCGCATGGAAGTCCTTTTTCGCCACAAGGACACCCTCCTGAAAATAGCATTTATGTGTGAGCCAATAAAACGGTTTGGTTTGGTTTATGGGGTTTAACGTCCCAAAGCGACTAAGGCTATGAGAGACGCCGTAGTGGAGGGCTCCAGAAATTTCGACCACCTGGGGTTCTTTAACGTGCACTGACATCGCACAGTACACGGGCCTCTAGAATTTCTCCTCCAAAGAAATTCAACCGCCGCGGCCGGGATCGAACCCGCGTCTTTCGGGTCAGCAGCCGAGCACCATAACCGCTGAGCCACCGCGGCGGCCAATAAATCGTGCAAACACTGCAAGGTGCATGAAAAATAAAGGTGGGCTTGAAATTGCAATTCTTGCGAACTAACAACCACATTCCTGCTTCAATCTCAGGGAAGACTGATCCCTTGGTGAGCTCAGATTGGCAGAAGCAGTCATGGCAGTCAGTTGAAAAGCAACATGCTGTCAATGCGTCGGGATCGCAGATAGAATGCCCACACCACTGCACAATGGGGTAACGCTGCAAGCGCTCAAAGATTCATTAACTAACGGCGAGCACTTCTAATTGCGGCATTTAAAGAAGGTTACCGATTTTTATTAAGCTAAGTGTTTTATGTATGTCAGCTTGTGCTTGTGGCCCATCAGAAAATATGAGGCACAAGCACTAACTTTTTGGTGAAAAGCTTTCTTTGTCAAACAATGAGTTTTAGCTAATGCGCTTGCCCTGCATTGTAACGTAACACAATTCTGCAGTAAAATGCACGGTTGGGCTGGCGCCTACACGTTTATGCCACCTACAAATTGAAGTTGGCTGCAGAGATACGTTGACTCATCCGATTTATGTGCATACGGTCCTCTTTAACAGGGGCAACACCGCAAGCACCGGCTACACGAGCCAAAAAGTTCCTCACAGGACGGAGATTCATTTCATACAAGCCCTTGGGGAACAAGAAAATAACCGCCGCAAATTAACGTTTAAATACGATTTCCGTTCCCTTAACCCAAGGCGAGTCTTCCGGCGGGACGCCAAAGAATGCTTATAATAAACCACCTAACCATACGATTTTAAACATTCTTACCTTGAAAAGGTATTCATAGATGGCGACGCGATTCTTCTTGGGCATCAACATGGTGAAGCTGCAGAGATTCGTACAGAACAAATGACACAAAGCTCACTTATGAAGCCTTATGAGGTTGACTGCACTGTAAACAGCGACTCGCTGTGTTTAAGTCAGAGAACCCGCGAAACGCACAGTCCACGCGTATTCAATGATTACTTTAGTAGCAAACTGAATCCCCAGTACACACTACACAGCAGCACTCAGAGTAAGCGGCTTGAACAGGCGTGATCCGTCTAGGCCCGGACGACTAAACCGAATCACATTCGACGAGCTGCTTAACCATAACGACACAAATCAACAGGCCCACAATGAACGTCTCGAATTACGTGCGATTTATGCAAAAATTACGTTAACAGGGGCTTCGATCACTACGATTCGTCACTCACCTCTAAAATCAAAGCGCTCCCGACATGAAAGCTAAGCGGAAAAGGAACCAGTGTCGCAGGAAGCACACCCTCAAACGCAGGCAGTTTCCGGTTTTCCATACCTCTGCGTTTGAGGCTGCGCTAACCACGTGGTCACGTATCACGTGATAAATATAATGAAAACAAAAATGTAGACGCCGCCAGCCGTTGTACACGCCGATTTGGAGGATGTTGCTTGTAACGTTACGCTGATGGAAAGAAAGCAGCCTTACCCTCAATTATCGGCCGTCGAACCAAAAATATTTCTAGTCAAAGTTGGACGGCGCCAGCTAGAACAGTGAAGCACTGCTAGAAGCTAGTAGGCGACCGAAAAAGACCAAGCGGTTCGCGACGAGTTTCGGGTTCACACATGTGCCCCAGGAGCGTGTCGCCGGTGCTAAAGCGTCAGCGTTCGTGTCATGGGTTCTCTAGTACACGTAATATTACTGTCATGCCTTCTCATTCCACTCGTCTCATGCGAAAAATTCAGCGACCACAAGTTGAGAGTCTACAGGTAGACGTAATCTTTTGCTTTTGATTCAATGTCTGCAATCGTCTCTCCCAATGTTTACGTAGCATAGTGTGTGTGTTGACATTAACGAAAGCGTATACTAATGTTTGCATAGTGTAGTACTTGTCGTGGCCTATCACTGATCTTGCAACAGCGGTACCGTCTATATCGAACTAGAAACAACAATTTTAAAAGTCCCATTTTGTTGTTTCTAATGTCTGTACACAAGTAGCCTGCATTCATTGTGTTGCCGGTCTGCCCATCTGCTTCTCTGAATTTTCAGATAACTTTATTATTACTTTTATCATGCGTTCGTTTCAAGTTAACTACTATTGCGGTTTCATCGTTAGCTCAACCACCTGCTCAGTTGTCCTCCCATGTGAGGGCGAACATTCTCCCTTCGTCAAAAGGCTTGACAAATTTGTTTTAATGCTGTTTATCGACATTGAGTGCTGCTGATACATGCAGAGATTTCAAGCAATAGATACAACAGAAAGCGATATTTGCAATCACAGCATTGATGCAATTTGAAGGGTGTTTTAAAACGTATAGGCTCACATCAGATGCATTCTTTTCTCCCTGCGTGAATTGCATAGAAAATACATTACACTGCAGTTGACATAAAAGGAGTTAGAAATATGTATATATATTTATGCTGGGCAGCAGGGCATTGGCCTAAATTCAGATTTTCTCGGAATTTAGGCTGCATTGGTTATAAAACTGTCGCACTTTATCATGTCATTGCACAAATAGTGAGATGCAATCCATTTTGTGAAATGTAAAGCCCCAGTCGTGTTTACATTCTGCAAACTACACTGACCGGGGGAAGCCCAATTTGGCCACATACGGAAGTCTCTCTTGATAGTATAGTGCTAATCTTTATCATGCTGGTAACTGAGTGTTTCTGCTATTTAAAATACACATCACTGATCATCAACAAGCACAAACCTTTTATTTTATGCAATAAATTAATCAGTTTCATTTTATTTGTGTTAATGCAGTGCATACTGGTGAGAAGGTTAAATTGTAAACAGAACTGAGCATTTCCCACTGATGCATTTAGGACGCTCTGAATTTTGTATTAACAGCAGGGCTGACCGCACTTTTTGTAATCCTGTTGCAGAAATCGAGTGCTGGAAATGTTCCAGCATGCATACGATGGCTACATGAAGCATGCATACCCTTATGACGAGTTGCGGCCACTGTCCTGTGATGGTGTGGACACTTGGGGCAGTTTCTCACTTACCCTCATCGATGCACTCGACACATTGGCTATAATGGGCAACTACACTGAGTTCCGTAAGGTAGCAGCAATGATTGCCGAAAACATCAATTTCAATATCAACATTAATGTCTCCGTTTTTGAGACAAACATAAGAGGTGAGTGCAGTGCACATATTTTTTCTGTTTAGCTTATTTGCGTTTCTTTTAGAAGAACACAGTTGTTAAAGTTTTTGTTTATTTCTCAGATTCCTAGCATATTGGTCCATTTGTATTTGAGTGAGTAGGAATCTGGACAAGCTCTTTATATACCATAGCCTCGTTACCCCGTATGCAGCCTGATTTCATGTTGGATACTGCGCATACATTTTTACTAGTTTAAGGAAACAATCGGACATGTATTCCTCACTTGCAGTGTGATTTGACGTCAGTGTGGGCCCAGGCCAGGATAATGCAATGATTTTATCCCATCCCAGTCCAATATTCTTGACGATGAATATGAATATTTATGGCTTAAGGGCGGATTTGCCAAAGTGAATCTTGGCACAAGGAGTTTTCATCTAGACAAGGCGGGGTCAGAAACCCATGTTCCAAGCATTTCACCTCAGTGAGTATGAGCATGAGGACAAGGGAAAAGCTTGTACCCACTGGATAACCATTGTGTATGTGGCAACACTGAGGACCATATTTTAGACCTCCCACTTACGAGGCAGATGCTCAAGCCATTCGACCACTACCGAGGTGCCCTAACATAATTCTTTTCATTTGCCATCATTGGCTCAGGTGTTATCAGGGTCAACGCTTTTGATTGGGAGATTCAGATGGCCAACATTGGGGAGTCGCAGTGGTGTGGAATATTTGAAATTGAATGAAAAACCAGTGCTGGCCCTGTTGTCGGATTTACTGAATGAAGAAAGTTATGCATACAAACTGTGGCGGGGTAAATAAACTGTTGCATCACTGACCTCTGAAAGCTAGTGTTATTACTCTCGTTCAGTCCTTATAGGGGGTAGCCAGCTGCAATGGGAGGTTGTATTGTCTTGTATTGACTTATTCAGATCTGTGCTACGAGACCAGACAGTCTCTGATGTCGGTGTCCTCTCGTGCTTTGCTACTTAGTTTGGACTCCGCGATTTCTTTTGACACTTATTCTATCTGCCTCATTTTGCTTCCATTTGTTACTGAAATTTTTTACACTTGTTGGTGCCTTGAGGCCAAAGCCTTATAGAGGTGTTCAGGGCAACCAAAATTCAATTCTTTGGTTATGCTTCTCCGTGGATCATCTTGCACCACTGAACATTAGTGCTTAATGTTACTTGCCTCAGCTTAGTTTCCATCTCATGATCGCAAGCATCTTTCTTTGTGACAGTGGTTGGGGGCCTACTTTCCGCACACCTATTGTACCGGAAAGCTGGGATGGACCTTGAGCCTGGCTGGCCATGCTCGGGGCCCCTCCTGCGCCTTGCTGAAGATGTCGCCACACGGTTGCTTCCAGGTACTGTGTCCACCGTTTGGTAGTTGTTTCTTTCATCTGTTTTGCTTTATTTTCGAGAACTGCTAAATTGGTACATACTTTTCAAACAGACAGGTGAACTGTTGCCAGCACTGCTATCCTGCACACCATGAAGAGTTTTTCTCTTTCAGGACCACTGACCTCCTGAGCTTCCATTTCCGAAAGTATGGGCATTGCTGTAATGTCAAATGTAAAGTGAGGCCAGAGTAACTGAAACCACCGAATACACAGGAGAAAGTTGCGTTTCTTTTTTAGTGATGTTGATTAGAGTGAAGAGTTAGAGTCATAATCAATGTAAGTAGAAGACGGTTTTGCAGCAAGTACAAAAAAAAAATGGCATGTCACAGGTAGTGCATTGTGGACTTAGCTACAGTAGTGGCTGTCTCACCTTTTTTTTTTTTTTGAAGGTATTCATGTTGTTAGTAGCCCGGCTCTGAGAGTGCCTACCAGCGAAGCCCTTAAACACAGCAGCAGACATGGCAAGCTCTAACGAGTCCCTCCTTTCCCTACCCTTGTCTGCTTAGCGTCATGTATGCAGAAATGGGGCCACGATGTTTGTAAGGAAGCGGCATAGAGGTGGGGGGAGGCAAAATCTTTTACTGGTGTGATGCCTTCATAGCAGTTCTCATAAAGAGAGATAGAATTAAATGCAGGCACTAAGACGTCTAAGGCAGCATTTGTTAGCAAACAAAATCAACTCATCAAGGTCTCAAAAAGCACCTGGCAGATTTTTGAGGAGGTGCCCCTCGCCTTCCCTTGGCAGTGTCACTGCATGTATGAAATCTGCTGCCATTTGTTGCAAGATAAGCTCCTGGAATATCACAGCTGGGAGTTGGGGCTTTCTGTGTAGGAACAAAAGGATAAAATAGTAAACTCTGCTCCAGAAGACAGACGCCTTTGGTGCAAGTTCACATCTTGTCCAAGGTCTGCTGTGCGCAGGTGTGCATTGGAGTTTGGATTAACATGAGGACATGTTATAGTAGTTAGTTGAGAGTAAAATCTTTCTTTCTGTATTTATTTATTTATTATTCCTCAAAGGTCCCTTTCGGGACATTACATGAGGGGTGGGGATAACACGGCAAAAAAATATTATACATTAATAAGAAATTAATAAGAATGTTTCAAAGTAACAAAGTGTGAAGCAACGGCTGGTGGCAGAGTGTAGCAACTCATTGAAAATGGACAAAAATTACGTTGATGAATAGGCTTCCTCGATACTGGTCTTGAAGAGTCGATGATTCAAGATGGTGGCCACTTCAGCAGAGAGGTCACTCCAGTCACGGGCAGTCTTTAAAGGGACAGTGAGGAGAGCTCTATTAATATTTTTTTTAAAGCAAAATCTGATAGTTCGGCATTTCATGGCTTTGTTGCCACTTGGCCGGCAGCGAAAGATGCATTTATTTCTAAGAAATTTGGATTCGAAGTTGAAAAAGTTTTTCCCGCCGCTCTGATTCAAACTTGGGATTCTCTTATGACGACACAGGACTAAGTGACGCGAAACATGACGTAGCGCAGACTCTGTGATTTCTGGCGGCCAGCAGTGCGACCTAGCAGCAGCCGAAGAGTAAGCTACCACCGGCCGCACGTTGAAGGCATCTATCGGCCATTGCGGCCGTCGCTACCGTCACTTCGTTTACGTTTTTACCGGCGTTTTCCCAGCGCTACGATGGATCCCGTTCTCGAAGTCGTCAACGAAGTTCTCGCAAATAGACACCTTTAGCATACCGTGTACGTTGTTACCGTTAGCGGAGTACCAGGAGCCCGCCTACTGCCGGTGAGCAGGCGCTGATTGGTCCCGATGCTGCAGGCGTGCGCGTAGCTGCCGGATACGTGGCGCCATCTGGCGACGTCAAAGAGATTTGTGCAGGCATTGGCTGCGCCTCAGTGATTCGTAGCTTCTCGTGTCCTAGTGTTGCTAGAACCATTAGTTCTAGCAACACTGTTTTGTCCTATGACCTCATCACGCTTGTACTTGCGAGTTTGGCCTGTGGCGGCGATACCTGTGTTTTGGTTCTTGCTCTTTTCTACGTTACAAGAGCTTTGTTGTTAGTATGAGTGGCGTTTTTGTAATCAGGAGCTGGTATTCTGTCGATACAAGGCAACTTCAATTTCTCCTCAGTGTCCCTTTAAGAAAAATGATTGCTGGAATGTGGTGGTTGACAAAAAGTTTCAATCAATTTTTTAACTGGCCTATCCTAAGACAAACCAGTTGAAGGGGCATTCATGCAGCTTGATATGCGTTTCTTTATCAGTTGTGTGTGCAAAGGGGGGGTGGAAGGTAGTTAGTGAGCTAGGCAAGAAAATGTGTTTTGGGACTGAGTTCAATAATGGGTCATGCGCTAAGTGATGATATCATTTCACTCTGCTCACGACTGTGAGATCTCAGGAGATGGGCCATGGGGTCGTGTTCTACCACTGCTCATGTGATGATGATGATGATGTCACTTGGTGTGAATGACGCAATCTCTAGATAACCAGCCTTTGACAGTTGATTGTAGGGGAGGGGCACTAGGTTCATACTTCACAATGGTGGGTGGTGGTTCTCTGTGCAGCGTTTGACACCAAGACGGGCATGCCGTATGGCACTGTCAATTTGGTCAATGGAGTGCCGCCGGGAGAAACGAGCGTGACTTGTACTGCTGGCGTTGGCACCTTCGTGGTCGAGTTTGCAGCACTGAGCCGACTGACGGGCAATCCGGTCTTCGAACAAGTCGCCCTGCGAGCTCTGCGAGCACTTTGGAAGACCCGCACATCCATAGGCCTGGTACCTTTTATTTGCATTTGGTATTGTAGACAAGGGTTGTATGACAAGACAATAAGCATCTAGAAGATGTAAAACATTTACTGGAAAAGAAACAAGAGTAGTGTCAAGTGAACGATTACATGCGAACTTATGCGATCGCAAAAGGCATATGGTAGAATACAGGTTCTTAGAAAATTCGAAGTGCAAAAGATGAGACATCTGGGCTGCACAGTTGCAACTTTGCATTTATTTTTCCACAGTTTCTAAGTAGCACTTGTCTTCTTGTGCTTTGAATTCTCCTAATGGCTAGACCAAATGGCTCAACGGTTAGCTTTGTGGAGACAGTTTTATTCAGTTGGTGTGTGGGATGATATAAGTTTCAAATAGACTCACACTGTCAAAGTAATTTTGCTATATGTACCTTGGAACTACTAGGACTGTGTTGCATTGCATGTTGCTGGCACCGGTTTTAATAATCTTTGTAGTGATTTGGATCAGTTGGAGGAAACAGGACTGTTCTAAGTCTGCTGCTGTTGCAGGTGGGAAACCACATTGATGTTCAGCTTGGAGTCTGGACTGCTACAGACTCTGGCATAGGGGCTGGTGTAGATTCCTACTATGAATACCTGGTGAAAGGAGCCATCATGCTACAGATGCCTGAACTTATGCACATGTTCAAAGGTGAACAAAACTTCCTTTCTTGGCTTGCATTGTTAAGAGAATATATTCTGCTTGTCTTAAAGAAAGTATCGCCACAAAGTTCTGTTTTGCTTATTTGTCAATCTTTTTTATTGCGCTTCTGGCACCAAGATAACCGTGAAGTAGAATTGCAGCTATGCAATTCCAAAGCAAACTTTGCAGTCACAGAGAACTCCATTTGTCATTGTGGCTGCTAAAGAAAGATGCAACAGTGAAACTTGAAGTTTCATATACCCTATTGTTAGATGCTCTACATGAGCTTCATTACAAAGCCCGGCTATGGTTCAGATCATTTACACAGTGGTCAGTATATTTTAATGCAGATGCTACATTCACAGCTTATTCACTTATTTCTTATTGTACCATGAATGGTTGCATAGTTGCCATACTATAGAGATCAGGTAGTAGGTGGTGTACTGAGCGACTTTGCCACATAAGGCACATTCAGCATGTTATTCTCCTGTGTAGAGTACAGTGCCAATGAGTGTTTTCGTAACACAGATACCATGGAAAATCTGAAAGTGCGTGTTGCTTGAGTGGTGCAGCCAGATATCAGTCACTGCCTGCAGTCTGTAATTAACGTTTACAGCCTGCACAGTGTGTTAGCCTGTCTTTTAATTACAGGTAGTTATTAGAGACCCTGTGTTGAGGCTACACAGAGAGTCAACTATTATTTTGTGGCATCAGGTGCAGTCAAAACTTGTGCAGACACCATTACATTACTTGGCTGGCTTCTTTTCGCTATGTGGAGCTGTTGTGCTGGCTCAGTGGTAAAGGCACTCGACTGCTGACCCGAAATACGCGAGTACGATCCCGTCCCCAGCGGTCGAATTTCGATGGAGGCGGAATTCTAGAGGCCCATGTACTGTGCGATGTCAGTTCATGGTAAAGAACCCCAGATGGTCAGAATTTCCGTAGCCCTTCACTATGGCATCCCTCATTGAGTAGCTTTAGGATGCTACACCCCCATAAACCGTCTCTTCACTGTGTAGGTCTTTCTTCTTGCGCTGTCGGAAACAGGGTGCAAAGTTTGAATTCAACGAAAGAAATGTAGGTCTGTTCCCTCGTCTGGAACATTGATTCAACCTCTCTGTGGCCTTGTTGCACCTTAGGATCTGTTGAATCTTTCACTGATTGTGCGGTGAAGAAAAGATAATGTGAACAATTAACGTTGGATCCTTGTCAGTTTGGTTTGATAAGCAAGCAAGCCTTGCCATTCAAGTTTCCAATCAGCACACCATTTTTCTGTTGTTGCAGAGTACGAGAAAACAATTAGCAAATATATGAAGCGTGATGACTGGTACTTCTGGGTGGAAAACTCCTCCGGTAAAGTCACCATGCCAGTTTTCCAGAGCCTTGAAGCGTTTTGGCCAGGCCTGCTGGTTAGTGTGTTTTGTGTGACTGCTTATGAACACATTTCAGTTGCTAATTTGCTGAGTTGGCTCCTGCTTTCATTGAGGGTGAATCGCTGCATGCAGCTTTTATGCGTGTGATCTTAGTATGCTCAGATTTGAGCAGTGTGATCTGTGTTCTTTCTTTGATAAGATTGCGACAAGGGCGCAATCTTATCTGCACAATCTGCACAAGCACAATCTTAGTGTAGTGCTTTTGCAACTGATATTTTCCTTTTAGGGGTCGTGCAACTTATTTCTTTCTCATGTGTTATTTTTAAGTACACATCAATAATGTATTTCTTGCACCTTATTAATGCAGACTCTAATAGGTGACCTGGAAAATGCGCGCAAGTCCCTGTATAACTACCATCAGGTATGGAAAGAATACGGATTCACACCCGAGTTTTATGAAGTGGTGCATGGAAGAGCTCACCCAAAGCGAGATGGCTACCCCCTCAGACCAGGTGAGTTTTGACTTGGGCTCAGGTTGGCACAGTTGTTACGAAAGCACTTAAAAAATTTGTTTTGGTTTGGCATCGGTGTATTTGATGTGGATTTTGATTATTGTGACTGAAGTATGCAAATGCATTACTCAAGTGTAGCGTATAACAGGAGTGACTGCCAAATGGCACGTCCGTGCACAGGTTGAGTGTAAATAAGTAGTATTCTTGGCTATAGTCTGTAGGCTTATAAAGCGCACATCAAAACAGTAAAATTTATCTTTTGCTGTTTTCAAAGAGATCCTAAAGAGGAACAATGGTAGATGTCTGAAACTGTGAACATCGAACTTCGGAGTTTGCTTTCTGGCCCAAAATACCGCCCTTTTTTGGGGGGGGCAGAAAAAGTTAGTACAAGTATGAAGTGTTCAACTGCTGAAATGAAACAAAAGCTGTCTTTTGTTTCATATGCCTTGGAGCTACATTCATCATCATCAGCCTGATTACGCCCACTGCAGGGCAAAGGCCTCTCCCATGTCTCTCCAATGGACCCTGTCCTGTGCCAGCTATGACCACCTTATCCCCATAAACTTCTAAATCTCATCTGCCCACCTAACTTTCAGCCTCCTCCTGCTACGCTTGCCTTCTCTTGGAATCCACTTCGTTACCCTCAACGACCATCGACTATCTTGCCTTCGCTTTACATGCCCTGCCCAAACCTATTTCTTCCTCGTGATTACGACTAGGATGTCATTAACTCTTGTTTTTTCCCTCACCCACTCTGCCCTCTTCCTGTCTCTTAACGTTATGCCCATCATTTTCCTTTCCATAGCTCGCTGCGTTGTCCTTAACTCAAGTTGAACCATTTTTGTTAGCCTCCACGTTTCTGCTCTATACGAGCTACAACAAGTGCTGCTTATTACGTGCATCCCTAAGCTATGTCTTAGTGAATGGAATATTTATCTCCTCCTTTCTTTAGAGCTGGTTGAGAGCTTGGTGTACCTGTATCGAGCCACCAAGGACCCTCATTTCCTTGAGATTGGTGTCGACATCCTTGAATCAATCATGCACAGTGCCAAGACTGAATGCGGTTATGCAACAGTAAGTTCCTTTCCTTGTACTAGTGTCATTGAGCAATAGTTTACATATTTTGGCCTGATTAATGTCTGCTGTGATTGTTGCCTGCTAGCACACTTTATAGTGTGCACAGCCCCCCTGCAGAAAGGGCTGTACCAGTGGCTATGGTGCTCGGCTGCTGGCCCAAAAGACGCGGGTTCGATCCCGGCCGCGGCGGCTAGAATTTCTTTGGAGGAGAAATTCTAGAGGCCCGTGTGCTGTGCGATGTCAGTGCACGTTAAAGAACCCCAGGTGGTCGAAATTTCCGGAGCCCTTCACTACGGCGTGTCTCATAGCCTTAGTCGCTTTGGGACGTTAAACCCCACAAAACCAAACCAAACCCAGTTTTTAGTTTGTGGGTCGGTCATCAGCATTTGCAGCACATTTGTACGTTATTCCTTTTCACCTGGTTGGTAATTTATTGGTATGAAGTGCATGCATATAGCAAGCTGAATTGTATCATTTCCCTTTTCATTCCTTTTCAATCTTTGTGGTAACCTTTTGTGAGCTGCATACTCATAGCCTGTCTGACAAGTCTGGTTTGTTTGAACTGCATGGCTCACATTCCACGCATTTAGTTACTGCTTTCGTGGCTACCTTGGGCTGTAAATTTTGACATTGATTTGAGAGAAATGAGACTGAAATGAGCCAACTCTGGGTTTATTTCAGATAAAGAAGGTAGGAGATCACACTCTTGATGACCGGATGGAATCGTTCTTCCTGGCCGAAACGACCAAGTACCTCTACCTCCTTTTCACTCCTGATCACTTCATCCACAACAACGGTAGTTCTGCCAGCATCATACAGACATCATCGGGAGAGTGTGTCATCGACACAGGTGCCTACGTGTTCAACACTGAGGCCCACCCCATCGATGTGGCAGCTGTCCACTGTTGCAGCACCGACAAGGCGGCGGAGGATCGAGCGCTTCAGGACTTTGCAGAGGAGCTTGACCTGAGCAGACTAATTCTGGATGAGCAAAGAGACGAGTTTGTCAGGCTTTTGCGGCCAAGAGAAGGCAATGAAGACAGCGCTGAAATTGGTAATTCCCAAAATTCTCAGTGTACAGGGCGGAAAGCAAAGGAGGACTTGACACCACCGCCCTCTACACCTTTGTTAAAACTTCCAGCTCGTGATCCCATACTGGATTTCAGTGGGCTACTGCCTTCCAAGAGTGCGGAGAAAGGCCTGATGGATCGAACTGAAAATGAAGAAGAGGAAGAGGAACAAGAAGAGAGGTCTCATGACGATGACGATGGTGCCCACACACTGTTTGGTTTTTTAAATGCTGATAAGGAAAATAGTGATGAACCATCTGATTCTGAATTGAGCAAGGCAGAGGATGAACCTACGCAGGCAAGCAGCGATGGCTATGAAGAAACTGTTAAATATGGGAAAAACCAGGAACAAGAAGCTGGAGAAAATCATGCCAGAAATGAACTTGATGAGGAAGCAAATAACCTCAGCCATGGTGCTCCTGTGGAGACTGTTTCTTCTGAGGAGGATTCTGATTCGTTCAATGGAGAACATGGCAAGCTGCCACCTCAGTCCTTGGGAAGTGATGGTGCAGTGGAGGCACAGGTCAGTACTCTCGAGGAAGACATCAGTGCTGGATTTTTATATGATGAAGACGAGTTTGATGATGAAATGAATGACTACAAATCCCGCCATAGTTTTGAAGAGGAAAATGGTAGTGAAAATGAGGTCTCTGACGATACCGGTGAACACGCTGAAGGTGACACTTTTCCTCCACAAGTCGTTGCCAACGATTCCCATCCGGTGCTTCAGGCAGGTTCTCCTGCCTCAGAGTCAACAGATGATGTAACAGTGCCAGATTCTGTTGAATCTGCTGGTATAAAAGATGACACTACAGCATTGAAGCAGGATGACCGTAGTACAGACGATGGTAGCAACACTAGTAAGGCAGCTGGTGAGCGCACAAGTTCAGGCTCTGATGAACTGATTAGTGATTCTTTGAAGGCAGGTGTAGGCTGGAAATCGGAAGTTAAAGAAGTTGAACTTGCTCCTGCTGAACAGGAAGTAATCTTCAGCAACACCTACTTTAATGAAAGCAGTAGCCCTAGTAAAGAGGCTGGGAGTGCACAATCTCCAAGCCTTCAAGAGCAAACTGCAGAAGTATCGGATGAGAAAGGGGCTGTCAGTACAGAAGATGTTACAGAGTGCATTAAAAGGCCGGCAAAAGAGCCAAATGGATGGCTGATACTTAGGTGTCCTTCACAACCTTTTACGTCACGCCTTGCATTTAGAGGTGAGATGTTTAATGTTGACTAGTTCATTTATTGTACTGTATTGGTTTGCAAGCTGCTCTGTCGAGCACAACGCGCTCTGCATAGACCTACTGTTGTACGTGGCATTCCATGTTTCAGGAGCAATGAAAAAAAAAAGCAAATATGAGATTGTGTACGCTTCAAGCTTCAGTAGCTTTACCTGATTGCTGATGTTTTTTTTTTATGATGTGGGGTGTCACTGCGTGGGAATAACCTATGTTGAAGCTTGTCTGCATCAAGCGAAACACTGATTTCAATAAAGAATGTGCTTATTTTATTACACTTTTAGCCTGAATCACCATTATCCATTTCAGTGTATTGGTGAAGAATGGGATTTTGAGTTTGGTCTGCACGTAGTGGCCTGGCTGCCATTTTCAGAGCTGAGACCAGCTTGATGCATGGAAGCTTTTGACATGTAGCACATGCCCTGAAGGGGCAACAGCTTGTTTGCTATGTTGTGACTTTGACGCCTGGCTACATGTGCAACATTCCTCTTGGTTGCTAAAGGGCAGCTCTGCAGCCAGCACATTGGCTTTTGCTGCTTCATTCTGAGCAACCATACGACCCGCATAAAAGCATGAGAGCATGTTGGAAATTTTGTCAATCTTGTTTACTTGTACGAGAGACAGACTGGCTGACTTTATTTGACGTCACGATACAAAAGTGTGTTATTAATTCCACTGTGCTAAGATGAGGTGGCTGCACTTGTTTTTATTGAAGGGTATATCTAGTGGCTCTAGTCGTTAATTCCACCCGCTATTGTGATGACAGCAAAGTTTTCTTCCTTCATTTCTTCTCCCATTCATACCGGTGGACATCTACATTCTTGGGGTGAAAGGCGACAAAGGGGTGCTGCCTTAACTGCCTTCCCATGCTTTAATACCCTGCGTATGCCTACAATTGCATTGGAGCTGTTCCATGAAAATAGTGCTTGTTTTACAATGGCTTGTTTGTTTTACATTCTCGAAAACAATGAAGCAACCATGCACAAGCATGCAGGCTCGCAAATGTGACGGTACACACTTTAATCAACACTAATTTGCAAGGACCAGTAACGAGGGCGACTCTTCATCTCAACAATACAGCACAGCATACAAGTCGCAGATGGTATACACTTGCCTCCAAAAGGATGCATTGTCGTGAAGCTTATATACCCTTTACTGTGGGGTGTGCTATTAGTGATAGTGGCAAACAGATAATAAGCAAAGTTTTCTAACAAAATGTGGTTGTGCACACAGTCTATGGAGGTTTAGTTGCAAAGTGCTACTAGTTGAAAAACAAACATGTTCACTGTAAGAACAGTAAGAAAAGTTGTGGAACCCAATGCTTAAAATATATTTGATGTTTTATAGTTATGATTCAAACATTAACTATATTAAAACAATGTTAGAACATTCAACAGTTGTTTATGATACGACATATTACATTTTATGTTAATTTTTAACATTTCTGTAACATTTGAATATAACATATAATGATATAATGTTACTGTAATGTTCATAACATTTTTATAGCATGTTCTGCGCTATCCATGGGATCTGGCAGGGTGCTAGTGGTCCAGGCATCATTGATGACAATATGGAGAAATTGTGGGCTTCGTGGGGGAGGCTTTTGAGCGGTGTATGTGATATGGTTTGTACCACGAGAAGAGTGTTGCAACATGTAGTTCTGTGTGTGCGGCGCGACTGTGGAAAGGGTTGGCCATATTGTCATCACCATCATCAGCCTGACTACGCCCACTTCAGGGCAAAGGCCTCTCCCATGCGTCTCCAATTAACCATGTGCTTTGCCACTTGTGGCCACCGTATCCCCACAAACTTCTTAATCTCACCCGCCCACTTAACTTTCTGCCACCGCCTGCCACGCTTGCCTTCTCTTGGAATCCACATGTGTTGCCTTTAAGGACCGGTGGTCATCTTGCCTTTGCATTACATATCTTGCCCAAACCCATTTCTTCCTCTTGATTTCGACTAGGATGTCATAAAACAATAAGAGAATATGCCTACTTAGGGCAGGTAGTGACCGCTGATCCAGATCATGAGGGGAAATAACTACAATAAGAATGGGGGGGGGGGGAGTGCTTATGGGCCATGGTATGTCTAGTTAAAAGACGGTTGTGAGATTGAGAAGTATAGCTGTTGGAGGTTAGTGAAAGCCTCTGATGCGGTATAGGAGGTGAAGAGGCGTTCGAGAGTGGGTGTGGGATGAGGTTTAGGTTCGAGGGGAGAGACCTGGACATCGGAGACTCGTCGTTCGAAAAGGAGCACGGTTATGAAACATCGGTCTGCGTTTTTTTTTTGTTTTGTAGGGCATTGCATGCAGGTTACAATACCCAGTCGAGCTGCCTATAACGAAAATTCCTAGAGTTCCTTCGCAACGAACGTCGGCATACATGCGCGGACTGTCTGCAACGTTCAAGTTGGTTTAGGTTACGCGCTATGCGCGCTAGAACATACCCTAACGGAAGTTACAGTTCAAATTAACGAAGGTGTGGAGTTAATATAGGTACGTTATGAATTGAAAATGTAAGAGAGTTGGAAAAGCCGCACTACACTGCCGAGAACGCTTGAATTTCTAGATAAGAACCAGAACCGTACCCTTGGATGTCGGCTATCACCTGGCTACGGATCATCTTGTCTTTTGGCCGAAAGTCGAGATTCCACGAGATCGCCGCGAGAGGGTGCAACCGTCCTTTCTCTTTCGTTCGTTGGTGCTTTGACCACGTTTAGGTCGGCTTGCTCGCAAAATGGCAGCGTAAGTACCTTTATTCGTATATTAGAGCTGTGCGCGTCTGCGATAGTTTTTTTAGACCATTTCTCATTGCATAAATATTGTTTTAGGACCACGAAGGAAGCTATACAG
This sequence comes from Amblyomma mixtum, assembly GCF_055824585.1. Taxonomy (NCBI): domain Eukaryota; kingdom Metazoa; phylum Arthropoda; class Arachnida; order Ixodida; family Ixodidae; genus Amblyomma; species Amblyomma mixtum. Next base: position 295,368,693 of record NC_143012.1, read on the forward strand.
TCTGTACAAGTCTTCGGGAGGAAGGTGAGTGTGTAGGCCTAACTCCATATCGTGCCGGGGAAATCCATTACAAGATCACTGCTAGATTTTCGCTTACATGGGTTAAGTCGTGCCATGAATGCGATAGCAAATATGTGGAGCCGTCTTTGGCTTTTCAATTGCTGAATGAGCACTGCTGCACGGCGACACGGTGTTTACATGAATTTGAAGTGTCGGCGCTGCTACACGTGGGTATACAGCCTGTGAAGTTAATCAGATGGCACGCGGTGACAGCCGAGTTTATCTTGTAGTTCTGTCTAATATAGTATTACATGGCTAATAACTGTGCACATGTTTTCAGAAAACTGCCACTGCTGTGGCATACTGCAAGCGCGGCAATGGGCTGCTCAAAGTGAACGGCCGGCCGCTGGAGAACATCGAGCCCTTGACACTGCGCTACAAGGTAATTGCGATAAACTCTTGACAGGCCTTCAACCAAAGCCTTTAATTTTAAACCGAACGTTTCGAAGTCTGCTAGGCTTCTTCTGGGATGTGCGGAGGCTATTCTGTCAAAATGTTTAGCTTTTAAGGTAATTGTGGACCACTTGACGACGTTTGCAGGAGGGCTTTAGTACGCTTTAGGCACTTGTGCAAGAGCAACGATCTAAGCAGAACCGAACGGATAATCGTATGGAATGCACTCATGCTCGCGTGGCGATTCATTAGGAAAGTGCAACGGCTTCGTCATATGAAAAGCTTGTGTGTTGGAGCAGGTGTTTTGTTACAGTGTACTGGTTGTGCTTTAGTCGTGTCGGAGCCCTAGTTTTTACTAGTTTCAGCGTCACTCGTGTTTTTTGCTTTCTGCGAGCTTAGTTTCATTAAATGCAGAACTGTCCGGCGCGAACCTTCTGCCCTATGCAAGTCATTTGAAGCACAGCTGTGTCCAATTTTTTTGCATCAACGCTATGTGCAAGATGCTCCCCACCCCCCACAGTGGTTGAAATTTAACTCTTGAGTATTGCTGTACCTAACAAAATTATGGGTTTGAGCGAAGGCCTACTTCGGCATTTCTTGTGCATGGGTTTATTTTCTGACTTCAAGCTATTTATCTGAAATCAAAGGCTGTACGATAAAGGCCGAGCATTCCATCTCATCAAATGAATATGGACCTGAGCAGGCCGACAGCTTTGCCAAAGCAACCCCCTAAAATCATTGTTGCCGAGAACCAGTTCTGTGAGCCGTACCTTTTTTTTTGTGTGCAGCTGCTAGAGCCCATTCTGCTTTTGGGCAAGGAGCGCTTCGCCGGTGTGGACATTAGGATCCGTGTGAAGGGTGGTGGTAACGTGGCCCAGATCTATGGTAAGCCGGATTCATTGTAGATCTGTCTGCTACAGCAGTGTCTGTGGATATTTTTCTTTCAAGTATGCTAGCACATGCCTTGCTCAACAGTTGTTGCAGACAAGTCTGCTTCATTGCCTTAGGACTTGTTTGTTTTGTTTTCGTTTTGAATGGGGCTGGTAGGTCAGGGTCTCTGTAACTTTGCAATACTCTCAGCAGGCTGTTCAAAAGCACAGTCTCTGTAGTTGGCCTTAGATAAGTACTTCTGCAGGCAGTGTGATGTGAGAGCTTGATTTCTAAGCACTTCCGGGTGAAGCAAAATTATGGCTTGCCATTGCTCTTCAAGTGACTGGAGAAAAGTGATTAGTGATGGTCAGCCGACAATAAAGGACAGGCCACATTGGCTTAGTGTCTGTGCAGTTCAGCTTGTGAACCCAAGGATGTGGAATTAATCATGGCTAGGTGGCGACATTTCGATGAGAAATGTCGTATGTTCTGTGCATTGTCAGTGCATGTTAGAAAAACCTAGAGGGTTGAAATTTATCTGCAACCCTCCGCAGCATCTTCCGTAGCCCATGTGCAGCTCTGATATTAAACACATACCATACCAAACAATGACATGAATTGGTGCAGAGCATCTGCATAAAGGCCAGCCAGCATCTAGCTCACTAATGAGGCTGGAAAATCTGGTGTAGCTTTTAGTCAGTGTGCTTTGTTTCTTGAAGTGTTATGGTGCAGTACCGTGATACACTGTAGAAGAATATTCAGAATTGATGGTGATGACAACAGTAAAGTAAACAAGTGCTTAGATTTCTTATAAGCACTAATGAGTACCTATACTTTCTTCTTCTTTTAATAATTGAAAGCATTTGCCGAAAATTTATTGCCATAAGTCGAAGCAAGCATATAGACGCTTTACAGCGGCGTATCATGGGGGCTGCCATCTTTGATCACGTGATCACGCCGCCATTACTCGCCTCCTGACCGCTCGGCGCGCGCCTCGTCGCGACAGCTGCTGCGTCTGATGTTTCGGTTCCGACAGGCAGTGTTCCGGCTGATACGGTTGTAAAGGAGGAGGAAGACGAAACTATGGTTTTGCCCAAGCTTGGAAGGACATGCGAGAACCCTGATTTGATCACTTCAGGCGTGAAAACGCGATCGGACTTCATGTCGCGGAAAGCCGCTGAGCCCTCCGCCTCTTCGAGCCAACGGACGGATCGTCTGAATTCTTGTCTTTGCATGCGCTGAAGGCTCTGCTTAATGTTTTTTTATAGTTATTATATAAAACGGCAAGGTTTAATATTCTTGCGGTCTTACAGGCTGTTGTCCTATTCTATACCTGCATGCAGACACTGCTCTAAAACGCTCACATGCACATCGTATGCATTTGTTTACAACCTGTTAACGGTGCTTAGGAAACCTGAAATATTTCCTACTGGTTGATTAAACATAGAAAAGCGACAAAAATAAATAAATAGACACACACAGGTTGACTATCATGGTAGCAATACCATGCATCAGCAGCCTTCACAAGCTGGCGTGCAATCGTTTCGAAGGATTCCGCGATAGAATTGTTATAATGCGCGCATGGTCGCGCGTTCATGCTGGACGAATTTCACAGTAACGTCAGCCTCATATAAAAAATTTTTGTATGCTCGATATGCGGACATGGAAATGGTCGTGGCCTCTTTGGTTGTAATTAATCAGCTTCACTCTAAGCGTGCGGAGTCACTTTTAGTGACTGTCTCGCATGGACCGCGAGCAAGTGACAACCGCCCGGCACCGCAGCCGTAAACCAAATGCTGTAATCCGAACACGGTCCACGAAAAACGCGCTACTTGGAGCGAAAGTGAACAGTAGCACCAAGACGGCGTGTAATACACGGACTGACGGTAAGCGTTGTCGGCTCGCACGGCTGTGCAGTGCATAATAAACAGCTGGCGTATGAAGGCGTATGTCTTTTTTTTTCGTTCCTAATTCGGCCTCGGGCGCTCGTTTTACTAATGGTCACAGACCATAACTTACGATCAATGCGGTCTCAGAACAGTGCACAACAACTGAAAGCACGGCGTCATGGTTTAGGTGGCGGAACAGCTTCTTCATGCGGCTGTGTTGTGCACTTACCCTCGCAGATTTTCCAAGATCGAAACCTTTCTTTATTAGCTATCTAGCGCTGGCGAACGTGTTTGTTGCATTCGCCAGTTCGGAAAGGGTGCGTGGCGAACGGGCGCGAACATTGGCATTACCTCCTTGTGCAGTTCGGTTTCGTGAAGCTCCCAAACGACCGCATCCCGCACCTTTCACTCTCCGTCGCAATTCTTGCAATCCACAACAGAGCATGTGTTTCCTCTGCCTTTTCACATCATAGAAAGAACACATTCCGCAACCACCCGCGAAATTTCCACTGCTGCGTCGAGACGTACACGCCGGCGACTTACGAGGCCAGTAATGGTGCCGTGTTCCGAGCGCACGTGTGGCGCCATCTGGTCTCAAACGGAAGAACTGTGCGCTGTAAACGGTCTATACTGCAACTGTTAGGAACTTTAAGGAACTTTTTATGCATTGCTTAGCACTAGTGCCTAATTGGTCTTGAAATCCACTTGCATGCTCGCCTTTTTAAGTTCGTATGTATGTATTTCTGGAACATTTGAGCATCAATTTGATAATTTGTGTTCAGGTTCATTGAAATGAGGTTGCAGAGTTTCAAAAGGTGTGGGCTGGAAAGATGGGATCCTTGTGTCTAGGAATCTTTCTGTTCATTTAGGCTTCTGTGATCAAGGAGTCCATCATTTAGTGTGTTAGTATACATGTTCGTAGTAATGTTGAATATTCCATTCTAAATTTAATGTTAATTCTATCAAGCACTCGTTATTCAGAAATTTTATTTTTCTTATGCACTGTTTCTTTGCTGATCTGTATAACTTTGTTTCTTTTTGTTGTTGTGTTACCGCCCTTCCTCGCCTTCATTTTTTTTCTTTAATGCCTGATGACTCAAAAGATCTTTCATGAAAAAAAATTACTGGGGTAATAAAAGCCACTAGGCAGTGGTCAAAAAATAATTTGCTTAAGCATTCTAGGCACTGCTAGTTCTCCGCAGCAATAGTCCTTTTGCGTATTAGTTGAATAAATTCACCTTGTTTTGTCCCTCCTGAACCCCCGAATATTTTCTTGTCTCAGTCCGTACCGCATGTAAATGAGCATGCATAAATATTTTCAACTTGTTAAGTGAAGGTTAGAGGGAAGTGTCCAAGCTTTCTGTGGCTGGGTATAGGGCTGAATTGTGGAGTACAGTTTGGCTTTTTCAGTCAAATATTTCTCTTCTGTAAACACAGGAGAACTTCATTGATACACATTTTAAAAAGGAAGAGAAAAAGTGCATCCAGTAATGCATATTGTCTAAAGCTCTCAGATTTTTGAAAATGTTGCTCAAGAGTACGAAGGCGCCGCTGCGGAAAGTGCTGACGCACTATCAAGCCGCTGCTAAGAGCGGCGGCCGTTCACTTCGCCATGGTCGGCGGGCACGCGTCGTTTGCTCGAAACGCCGCTGAGAGCGCTGCAATTTGGTAGTGCACAAGCGTAGTCACGTGGTACTTTTTCATCTTTATATGCCGGAAAAAATGACACCGTAGGAGATACGATGCTGCAATAAACGAGATCGGTTGTTTATAAACCTGCTCTACAACTTAACGTAACTGTCTTGGCACTAAAATGAATATTTGAAATTTTGCATAATTCATCACAGTTAATTAACTAATTAAGCGCAATTAAAAAATATACTGAGGAGTGCCACTTGATGGCGAACAATGTGTCGTTGGTTTCAGCGGGCTGCGGTTTATCGCTCTTTTTAAATCCTTGGTTCAAATTACGTGAAACACCCTGTATGCATTATCCTTGTTGCAAAAGGAACATTGCAATGTATTTAGGCTGGCGGTCGGCAAGAGTGAAGCCATTTCATTGTCATCACCATCGCGTTTTTGAGCATCACAGTCACGGTTAAGGGTGCATGAACCGGCAAATTGTACGGATTAGTGATGTATCGGCGAAGTTCTGCTGTGTTTGAGGGAAATTCATATTTCTGATTGTTAAACTGAAATGCCAGCCATAAAATATGAAGTGTCGCAACAGCTATCGTGGTGGCTTGGTGGTTACGGCGCTCGGCTGCTGACCGAAACGTGTGGGTTCGATCCCGGCCGCGGTGATCGCATTTCGATGGAGGCTGAATGCCAGTCGCCTGTGTACTGTGCGATTTTAGTGCACATTAAAGAACCCCAGGTGGTTAAAATTGTCCACAGTCCTCCACTATGGCATTCCTCATAGCCAGAGTCACTTAGGGACGTTGAACCACGTAAAACGAAACAAACAAGTGTCACGACAATCCTGACACTTCATTCACTTTGCTTTATGCAGCCATCCGGCAAGCCATTTCCAAGGCCCTTGTTGCCTACTACCAGAAATGTGAGTTGTACTCATTTTTACTCTGTTATTTCTGTTGTGAATGCTAGTGCAAAAAGTTGCAGCAGTCTAGTTGGTGCTGTGTTTGGTTGGATGTGGGGTGGACTTACATAGCTATAGTCTGATACAATTTGAGACTGCAGTGATAAATGCCACTCAAAAGAACTGCGTCGGTATATTGTCATGACTGCAGCTTGATTTCTTTTCACCTATTAGCATAGTATCGCAGGGGGCTGGCAGGTGCAAGGGGATTAACTGTGACCTCATGACAGTGGTCATGAGATGACGGGCATTTACCACTGCGCTCTTCAGTTGTATTCAACTATAACTTGCATAGGCAAAAAATTGGATGCCTGTGCTTTCAGTGCATTTCAAGGCTGCTGAATCCAAAAATCATCTCCGGTCGTTTTGCTGGCCATGATTTATTTCATGTTTTGAATAAGTCCACATAGCTCCATTAGCTTTCTTCATGTGAGCAAAAAAACAAATGGTAACAATAAATAGAAGTAAAGAATGTTGAGGTCAAAAGGCCTGCAGGTCATTTGAGAGCGAGTAGTTTTGAGCAATAGATGACGACATTGCACGGGTGAACTAATCATTGTGATGGAGAAGGTATATGTGTTGCAACTTTGAACTTGTATTGAAACCACGTGTTTGAACCAAACACTCGGTTTGGATCTACCCCGCTTGGTCACCTGCGAAATGCACAAACCATTTTATTGTGCCAATTTGTTTTATGCATAATGCAGTTTCACTTCCACGCTGAATTTTTTAAGTTTTGCACTTCAGTTGTGCAAATTTATTCGTATGCTGCTTTTGACTGAATATATGCAGTGTCACCTCACTTTGACCCACAGCATGAGCTCGAATGAAGAAAGCCCAAGGTTTTGCAAGCCATAGATGGCAGCAGTTGGACAAACACTGCTCAAAATGCATGCACATTCGAGGTTTATTAAATTTGTCGGGAGCTGCTGTACCACTATCTGTTGACATTCAAGTACATTGCTGGTATGCACAGCCAAATCAAGCGGACGCAAGTTCTGTTTCATTCATATTTCATGCTTTGGAGTGCATGAAGGTAACCAGGCCCCTTAATTTCTTGTCTTTGCCGCCGTGGTGGCTCAGTGGTTATGGTGCTCGGCTGCTGACCCGAAAGACGCGGGTTCGATCCCGGCCGCGGCGGTTGAATTTCTTTGGAGCAGAAATTCCAGAGGCCCGTGTACTGTGCGATGTCAGTGCACGTTAAGAACCCCAGGTGGTCAAAATTTCCGGAGCCCTCCACTACGGCGTCTCTCATAGCCGTAGTCGTTTTGGGACGTTAACATAAACTAAACTAATTTTTTGTCTTTGCTGTAATGACAATTCAAGCACCTGGCGGTGGTAAGGAAATGACTGCAGTTGTGTTGATCGTAGAATTTATGCACAAGAAGTTATAGTCAGCTGGATGAAAATTTTGCATGCAATTGTGAGCTTACTACCAGTATACTCGATGCATGCAACCTGCAAATCTGCTTAAGTAGGTCTGCTGATTTTCTTTTGCCTCAACTTTGTTTTAACCGTAAAGTTTGAAATAACTTTTTTTTTTTGCCTAATTAGCTGATAAGAGCAGTGTGCTCCGGGGGTGAATAGGTCGCTCGCCTGCAGACTGCACTTACAAAGTAGCGAGTGCTGGTGTTCGCGTCATGAGTCTTTGCACATCTGTGCCTGCGGCAAGTGTAAAACTCCAGTACCAGAGTACCCACTGAATTAGTTGCACAGATCAGTGGCAAATCTGTCTTTTTACCTGAGCAGCCAGTGCATTGTGGTTACGCAGAGCAGGGACACTGACCATGTTGTTTTTGCACATTTCAAGCGTGCAAAATGTGTGTGATTGGCCAGCCATATTAACATGCTTGCATCTTTCATTTTTTATTCTTGCCATTCTGCAGATGTTGATGAGCAGTCCAAGAAAGAGATCAAGGACACCCTGATCCAGTACGACCGCACCCTGCTTGTAGCCGACCCAAGGCGCTGCGAGCCCAAGAAGTTCGGTGGACCAGGTGCCCGTGCCAGATACCAGAAGTCTTACCGTTAAACTTGCCTTGCGCAATAAACCCCCTGCCCCCGTTTGGCATATGTGGTACCATTTTATGACTGCTTCACATGCATCAGGCAACCCTGAAGTTGCCAGGCAGTACAGCTGCCATAGATCCATGTGGCCTGTGCATAGGTTGTTAGAATCTTCAGTGATTGACAAGGCCCCTCTCTAGAGTAGGTCATCTACCAGCAAACTTATGTTTTGGGTTTCGGAAAACACTGGGAATGAATCTGTTGTGTTGGGGGTAACAAGTTGGAAGTGCTGGAAGGAAGAGATGCAGCATAGGTGGCAACGCAAGTGGGGCTTTGTTTGCACCTCAGAGCAGAGTACAGACACCAGTTTCTTTGTATTGATTATTGTACATGCATCACCACCCACGCTGTCCCTGCCTGGGGCAGGGCCACCCACGCCCCAGGCAGGGACAGCGAAGGCTGCTCTGCCAACTCCAAGCCAGGGAGTGCCGGCCCATGGGTCGACATCCCGCAGGACTTCCCCTCGTCGGGGGAGGCCTGACACTCACCCACCCGCGGCTTCCCCGCGGTCGTCCAGCACCTCTTGCGAGGTGATGGACCAAACTCCCAGCCCGCCTGCTTTACAGCGGCGGAACAGCTCCCTTGAGCGGAAAAAAGACAGGACCGTCATAACGGCCCCAGAAAATAAGTAAACTCTCAATCACTCCTATCCCAAACATAAATATGGCTTTTCTGGTTCAGTGGAACTGTAGAGGAATGTTGAGGAACTACAGTGACATAAAAGATATTCTAGGGTCAATCTCGCCCATAGCTTTATGTCTTCAGGAGACCAATCTTGGTCCACAACATGCAAATATCCTGAAACACTATAAAACTTTTAGACGCGATCGTGAGCAGGCAAATAGACTCTCTGGAGGCGTCGCGATTGTCGTGCAAAGCGGCGTCCCTGCTCGAGAAATCACACTCAAAACAAAGCTTGAAGCTGTTGCGGTCAGTGTTGTCAGCCATAAAACAATTTCTATCTGTTCTGTATATATTCCTCCACATTTTACATTAACAGTCCACGATTTACAAGAACTTGTCAATGAACTTCCAGAACCGTATCTAGTAGTTGGGGACTTTAACGCTCACTCCCCTTTTTGGGGAAGTGAGCACCGTGACTCTAGGGGTCAAATAATTGAAGATTTTATCCTCACAAATAATGTATGTCTTTTAAATACAGAAAAAGCCACATAATGCTCCCCTACCTCAGGGAAAATGACCTTTTTAGATTTGTCGTTTAGTTCACCTTCTGTTTTTAATGATTTTAACTGGGACGTCATTAACAATCCATATGGCAGCGATCACCTCCCTGTACTAATCACTTTAACATCCCCACCGGAAATAATCCCCACAAGGCCACGTCGCTGGAAGCTCCACCTCGCCGACTGGTCACTTTTTAGAGCAAAGGCAACTTTAGAAAATATAGTTTTAGAACATCTTACTATCGACCAGATAAACGAAAAGTTTACTAATTGTATCATAACTGCCGCACTCACAGCTATTCCTCAGTCGTCAGGAGTGACGCGACAAAGCCATAAAGTATGGCGGACAAAAGAATGTAAAGAAGCTAAAAAACAACAAAACAGAGCTTGGGGTAAATTCCGTAGGTATCCGACAATCTCTTCATTTTTAAAAAGGCAAAAGCTAAAGCTCGGTACGTCCATCGCAGTGCCGAGAAAGCTTCATGGCAGAATTATGTTTCATCTATCAACAGTCAGATCCTATCTAAAAAAATGTGGGAGCAGGTTCGAAAATTAAACGGTAGCTTTTCACCATTCACAATTCCGCTTTTAACAACACCTGGCACACAAACAAGCATAGAGGAACAGGCAGACATATTGGGGAACATTTCACTGCAGTTTCAAGTTCATCACACTACACGCAGTCCTTTTTAAAATACAAAAATACAGCTGAAAAACAGCGGCTGCCAACAACTGGAGGTGCAAATGAAAAATACAATAGTCTAATTACCCGCCAAGAAATCAACAGAAAAAAAACTGCTCCAGGACCCGACCATATACATTATGAAATGCTTGCACATCTTTCTGAGCCTGCCATAGAAGCACTTTTGAGATTCTTCAACACAGTTTGGATGTCAGGGAAAATACCTGCAGACTGGAAGAAAGCTATTATTGTACCGTTTCTTAAACCTAGTAAACCCCCAACCTCTCCTAGCAGTTATAGACCCATAGCCTTAACCAGTTGTCTCGCCAAATCCTTCGAAAGTGTCCTAAATATAAGACTAACCTTTGTTCTTCAATCCTGTGAACTGCTTGATATCCATCAGTGTGGATTTAAAAAAGGATGCTCCACTACAGATCACTTAGTCCGCCTTGAAAATACTGTCAGAGAAGCTTTTATACACAAACAACACTGTCTTAGCGTCTTTTTTGATTTAGAAAAAGCATATGATACAACCTGGAGGTTCGGGATTCTCCAGGACTTAGCTGAGCTCGGCATCCGTGGCAGAATGCTCAACTCCATTAAAGACTTTTTGTCTAACCGCTCATTTAATGTCCGCCTAGGCTCGACCCTTTCGAGGGACTTCATTCAGGAAAATGGAGTTTCTCAAGGGTGCATTTTAAGCACAACTCTCTTCGTTGTAAAAATGAATTCTATTAGAAAAATAATCCCAAGGTCCATTATGTATTCAATGTATGTTGATGATCTTCAGATAGCATGTACATCTTCCAGTATATCCACATGCGAACGACAAGTACAGCTTACAATCAACAAAATGGCAACATGGGCAGACAAGAATGGTTTCCAGTTCTCAACACAGAAAACAGCGGCCTTACTTTTTTCACTCAAACGAGGCTTGCACACAAATCCAACATTACACCTCAACCAGACCGAGCTGCCTTTCAAAAACGAACACAAATTTCTAGGCATCACCTTCGACAAAAAACTTACTTTCCTGCCTCACATAAACGCACTGAAAAAGAAGGCGTCGCTAGCACTGAACATACTGAAAGTCCTATCACGCAAACACTGGGGTTCTGATCGGGTATGTCTTCTACACATTTATCGCTCTGTAGTACGTTCCGTTTTAGATTATGGTTGCATAGTGTATGGATCAGCAAGGCCATCGTACTTGAAGCGACTGGATCCTGTGCACAATTCGGGATTGCGCCTTTCAACTGGTGCATACAGGACGTCACCCATAAATAGCCTGTACGTCGAAACCAATGAACCACCACTTGCAGACAGACGAACAATGCTCACATGCTCATACATTTTAAAGATCCGTTCCCAGCCTAAACACATCTGTTACCCACTCGTTACAAAGTGTCCATCTCGAACACTATTTACCAACAAACCTCTAGCAATCAGACCACTTCTTCTCCGCTTTGAAGAGAAATGCCAAGAACTAGACATAATGAACATATTACCTAATATTGCCCGCAAACCTGATCCACTCCCGCCTTGGTACTGCCTACCATCTGTGTGCGACTTCACATTAACACAATTTCGGAAAAAACACACACCGCATGAGCAGATATTACAAGAATATTTAGCACTGAATGAAAAATACGGAAAATATGAAGCATTTTATACTGATGGATCAAAATCAGCACACTACGTCGGAAGTGCTGTAGTTCAGAGTAATTGGGAAAAAATAGTACGGCTACCTGAGTGTGCATCCATTTTCACTGCTGAGTGTTACGCAGTCTTGGTGGCTGTAGAAAAAATAATAAATGAGAACATTCAGAACAGCATCATTTACACTGATTCTCTGAGCATACTAACCTCACTTTACCATAGCAATGCAGTGACACCACAAATTGGGGATATCATACACAACATAACAAGCGCCACAATACAGGGACAAGACATAAAATTTTGCTGGGTTCCCAGCCACATTGGAATCGGTGGCAATGAGAAAGCAGATGAATGTGCTGGAAAAGCTCGGAACAAAGAAATAAAGAAAGTGAACATCCCCTACAATGATTGTATGAAGTGGGTACAATGCAAGCTAAGAAATAAATGGCGGTCGCAATGGAATATCGAAAGAAAAAATAAGCTACATTTAGTAAAACCCATCCTAGGCGAATGGAAATCATGCTCACACCAAAAACGATTCATCGAAGTTATTTTATGCCGTCTCCGTATAGGACACACACATCTCACACACAACTTCCTGCTAACAAAGAAAGACAAACCTGTTTGCGAGCAATGCGGACATGAACTTACCATAAACCACATACTACTATCATGCACAAAACTTGAATCATTAAGAAAAAAATATTTTGCAACATTTTACAAAGAACATATCCCATTTCATCCAGCGTTGATTTTAGCTGAAGATGCACCCGTTAGTATGCTTGATGTTTTTAGCTTTTTAAGGGAAGCCGGTGTTCTTCAAAACCTGTAATGTTCCGACCCTGAGCTTCTCTACTTAGAACGATACACCTAAGCCACTCTCTCAGTCCTGAGAAGGAGGCTGAGGTTTTTATGAGTAGTTGGGGGGCCTCGAGATCCTTGGTAAGCCAAGGATGTCCATGGAGGTTAACCAACTTTTTAAAGCTTCTGCAAACAGCCATTCCTAAAAAGTTTGTATTTAATCAGCCAGGTAATAAAAATAACTTTTAGGCCCTTTACACCACCGTTTTTATCAACTTTGTTTTCACACTCTGCTCAAGCCAAGTTTCCATACCTTGTTCTTGGCGCATGATAGCCTTAGATGCTTATGCGCCAATAAACCCAACACAACAAAAAAAAACAAACAAACCACGTGGTATATGCCTACAACTACGCAATAATTTGATCGAAGTTCTTTACCTGCTCCGGTTTTAACAGCCGAGCGACGTCTACGACATCGAAGGTCAGTATAGGTCGCGTGAGGCATGAAAACTGATATAATCGCTGCTTCGTCGTTTTACTGTAACATAAAAGCCAGCCTGCCTCAAGAGCCGCAATCGATAATGATGGTGATGGCCTTGCAAAAGATGGCACATACCTGCACTGGTGGATCGGTCAAGAAGCGTTTCACATGACCGCTGATGTATTAAGGCGGAAGCCTTTAATGCCTCATCGTTGTAAGCAGCAGTTGTCGACAGAAATGTCACGCTTTTCAATTGGTCGAAACGGTCGTGACGTCGCAGTGTGCGAATTTCAAACGGGGCCAATTCTACTTTGGCTACTAACCATGCAACCCATTAAAGGGACCGTATAGTGATGCTCCAAGTGGGACTGAGTTTAGTTAATTGCTTACTTAACCAATTAGCCTAATTAACCTTTCTAGTCAGACCAGATAAATAAAAATGGGAAGGAAATTGGCCGAGCTCGGGAATCTAACCCCGGTCTCCGGAGTGCGAGACGAGCACGCTACCACTCCGCCATGCCATCTTTTTTTTTTCTTTATTGCATTTTCACAACGGGTACAAAGAAGTAAAACATGTCAGCAACACTTGCACCGACACCGCAGGTTAAAATTGTTTCAGTTCAACCAAGTCATCAAACACATTTAACCAAGTTGGCTGATCGGGCAGTGCCTGATACACTTCCCTCAGACGTATGACACCTTCAATGAAATGCTCGCGTGGAGATCTCACAACTACTTCAGCATTGTTGAATTGTGTCCTTGTTTTCCATAAACTATGGAGGCCAAGGAGCATAATAGTGTCATAAGGGATGTCCTGTTTTCCTACTAGTAAGAACCTGATGCCATGCGGGTGTAGCAGTAAATCTTTCTTTAAGGTTCTTTGAAGCACATCCCAGAAGAAAAACGCATCCCAACAATCTAAAAACACGTGATCTATTGTTTCAGGTTTTTTACATAGAAAACAATCTGTTGACCAAGGGACAAAGAGTCCTTTATCATGCGTTCATGTTTTGACCGACAGTGTGCTGAACTCTTATAGCAACCCCGAAGCATACTGGAATGAACAGGTGGCAATGGCAAAGAAAAAGGCCAGTGGGTGGCAGGGGCGACCGCTATCAATGTTCTCGTGCGCCACTGTGTGTAACCTGTTCCTCATCTCCAAGATATGGTATGTCATGAATGGGTTGAGTGCCTCGCGGATCAATATTCAAAGGATCCATCAGGTTTTTGCTGCATTTATTTGGGCGTCGACACGGGAAAGAACTAGTCGAACAAACTTATTCTTGCCCGTGAAGAGAGGAGGTCTCGGTCTTGTTCATTTATTTGTACGACAAATCATGTCCCGCTTTATGTTTCTTCACGACCAGAACAATATTTTTCTTCGCACAGTTATGCAAGTTCGTTTATGTCGATTGCTACCAGGAGTTTATTAGTATGCTCTGTTGAAAACATGCGCGGTACCGTGAGAGGTTATCTGCGTAATGTTGTGCTTGTGTACAGAATGTTACAAGTGCGATTTTCAATGCAGTACCTCTCCAATGTCGCTAGAAAAAATCTGTATAAAGATTTAATTGAATCAATGCTCCCTGTACCCATTTACCGATTGTCAAACTGCGGAGGCCCAGGAGCACATGTGCTCAAAAGGGTTAAAAGAATGCCAGTTTACCCATCTTTGAAAACTTTCTTCTTCAAACCTCACACTCCGCTATGCCATCTCGATGGTTTGGAATGAATAAAGGCGCGTCTAGTGAATACCGTGTCTTCGTTCACTCCCATCTTCCTCCCTTCCCGTTACGGCGAGGTTTAGGTGTCCACCGAGATATGAGAAACAGATACATTTCCTTTCCTCAAAAACCAATTTCCCGACGAGCAAGGCGTAGAACCGAACGGGCGATGGCGTTCTGTGGACTCCCTGGCAGCGTTGCAAGACGCTGTCGCGTTCCGCTCTTTGTGGCGGGTTGTTTGGTTGGTTGGCTGCGTCTGAGAGAAGGACGAAAAGGAAAGTGCACGTGGCCTGCCTGCCGACTGGCTCAAGCCGAGCCACCACCGCTGCCACGTGCAGAAAGAAGAGAGTTGAAAGATAAGAAGAAAGAGAAAAACAGAGTAAAGACGCGCGTCGCAACAACCGCGTCCGCCGAAGCGGACGCTGGCTGAAAAAACAGATAAGCGGCCGTAGCCCGAAGGCTGCAACCCCCTCTTAGAGGCGAAGCTTAACATCTTAACCACACATCAGGGACACAAGCAGCAGCACCACGCTTAAGGCTTTCGCCTTACCGCACTTTAGGTCAAAAAAGTGCCCCCCTGAATTTTTTTTTCGTCAGTCAGCTGTCTAAACTGAAACAGATGGGAGAAGAAATTCGATTATAAAGTAAGTGGGTTGCGAATATGACGTGGTGCCATAAATGCCTTGCGCGTCATTACAAAGATGGAAATGTGCTACCGAAATTATAAATTAGAGCTTTGTACGAAATTAGGTTGTACGAAATTGCGAAAAGCACTGACAAACAGGACGAGAGAAAAGAGACATGAGGCACGAATACTGATGTAATCACTGCTTCGTCGTCAATGTAAAAGCCAGCCTGCCTCAAGAGCCACAATCGACGATGATGGTGATGGCCATCATCGGCGCTTGTCTCTTTTTCTCGTCCCGTTTGACAGCTGAAGCTGAGATATTACGAAAAAGAAGTTGCCGTGCCGCGCATAAGCTTGTCTCGCCATTCAGCCCGAGGACATCATCATCATCAAGCTTGTAGCTGCAGGGTCCATAAGTGGGTTTAGCATCGGAGACCAAAATATAGCGAACAACCAAACGGGCAAACATTTGCCGTTCTCCCTTCGTCTGCCAGGAGAGCGTCTCGTCAAGTAAGCGTTGCTTTGTGTGATGTCATGCTGGGCGCACTTGCGGCGACGTGCGATCGTACTGTGTTGCCAGTTCTGTAAGCAGCAGAATGGTGATGTCGCTACGGCCCCGGTGGCGGTGACTAATTTGTTTCACCCACATGGGCCCTGTCTGCAACGCCCTTCCCCATAAGTAATTGCTCAGCTACGATGCTCGTTTATGACCAAGCTTCAGCTTGCCTTTGTGTATCTCGCCTGCATTCTGCGTCTGTCGGCATGCCTTTGATGTTGGATGAGTAAACAGGTGAAGTACGAGAAGTATTGAAGGTCATAGAAGGCCTTCGCTGGAACGCTATCTGAAATTGGACTAGTAACTTGTGCCTTCAAAAGGGGACTCGTTCCGAGGCAACAGGCGTGCTAAGCCTCTCTACAATTTTGCGAAGGCGAACTACGAACCGCACCACTGTAGACGTGCCTTTACCGATGCGGTCACGTCACGGTCACCGCAAATAATGGACAGCAAATAATTATATAGTGTCTGATTTCAGGATTGTCTCTTCAAGGTGGCTGTGCAGCACATAAGCCGACCATCCGAATTACGAAAGCCACTGGCTGTGAGGAGGAGGAGGAGGAAAAACTTTTATTAAGCAACCCTTAAAAGGAAGCCAGTGAGGGTGGGGATAAGGATAAGGGGTTTGCAGGAACAGGTGGGCCCTCGCGGTCGCGCTAGGTGGCCAGGAGCCCATGGGCCCTGGCGACCTCTGTGGCCCAGGTCACCATCCGGAGCTGAACCTCCGGCTGTGAGCTGTGCAGCACGGCCTCCCATCTCTCCTGGTCGTCGAGTCTCAGAAAAGGGGGAGTTGGAGTATTAGGGCAAGCCCTAAGTATGTGATGAACATCCGCCTTAGGGTGTTGGCATAATTTGCAGGACGGATGGTAGTCCCCTGGGTGCATGAGGGAATACAGGTAAGGGTTCGGAAAAGTGTCTGTCTGAATCCGTCGCCAAACGACTTGCTCGTCCTTATTTAGCGATTTATGGGGAGGGGAGTAAACTAGTCGGGAACCCCGGTAGTGAAGCGTGACTTCATGGTACGTCATCATGCGTTCCCTAGCACTGCGGAAGCAGGGGAGGCCGTCCACCGCCCGGTTGACGAGTCCTCGGGCGTGATTGTGTGCAGCCGTATTCCCCGGGTGTCCGCAATGCGCAGGAACCCAGATGAGTGTAATGAGCCGACTCGGTGGTACAACACTGTTCAGAATGCGATGTGCTGGCGTGTGAACCCGTTGTTTGGCGAAATTTCGTATGGCTGATTTAGAATCCGAGAATATGTATTTGGCATTTGTTTGAGTAATGGCCAGGGCTATAGCTGCTTCTTCAGCCTCGACGGGATGTTGAACGCGATTGAGAGTAAGGGATGAGCAAGGATTATGATTGCAGTTAAGTACCGTGATTGCATAGGCTGAGGTGGTAGAATATTCTGCAGCATCTACGTATGTGACTGCTCGATCC
Source organism: Amblyomma mixtum (assembly GCF_055824585.1). Lineage (NCBI taxonomy): Eukaryota > Metazoa > Arthropoda > Arachnida > Ixodida > Ixodidae > Amblyomma > Amblyomma mixtum. The sequence goes on from NC_143012.1 coordinate 295,385,726, forward strand.
CTAGCGTAGTGCTTATGTAGGGCTGTTGCCCGAGCTGTGCGACGATCTTTGTCATGCTCAGGATGAGTGTTTCTAGGCACAGGTGGAATATAAAGATTTTTTGCAAGGTCTAGAGAAATGCTATGCTGATCCGAAATTTGGTCGTCGAGGGTGATTTTGAGTCTTTTCAGAAGATTCTGTCCGGTAGGTGTTCGAGATAGGCGATAGTATTGCCCCGTGAGGTGGGCTTCAATTAGTTCTGCCAGGGTGTTATGCACGCCTAGTTTGAGGAATTTGCTGGTGGGGGTTGAATTCGGGAGGTGAAGGGCAGCCTTATATATACCCCTGATCATTCTATCTATCTGCTCCTGCTCTGTCCGAGTGAGATACAGATAGGGGAGAGTATAAATGAGTTTGCTGATACAGAAGGCTTGAACGAGACGTCGCGTGTCTGCCTCCCTCATGCCTCGGTGTTTATTATTAATTCTACGAATGATCGCAGTCGTATTCTGTACAGTGTGGCGGAGTGATTTAATGGTGGTCGTGTTGAAGCCGTCATTCGTGATGAGCATACCCAAAACCCTAATGACGGGTTTAATTGGAATTGGAATGTCTTCAAGTTTGATAACAATTTGTGGCGGATCAGGATCCGGGTATCGGGGTCTGATTAGAAGGAGTTCTGATTTGGCAGGGGAACATGCCAGGCCTATACTTTTTGCATATTGTTGGACCGCGTTTGTTGCATTTTGTAATGTTTCCTCTATTTCACCGCAGTTTCCTGCGCTCGTCCAGACGGTGATATCATCCGCATAGATGGAGTGATAGAGGTGGGGAATTTTAGACAAGATTTGAGCAAGAGGGATGAGCGTGATGTTGAACAAAAATGGTGAGAGAACTGCACCTTGTGGCGTACCACGGCTGCCTAGTGGGAAGGTAGGAGATGTGACTGATCCGATTTGGAACTCCGCGGTACTGCCCGTAAGGAAAGCTCTCACATATGCATAGGTGCGTTCTCCCACGTGCAGGGAGCTCAAAGCTTGTAAAATGGCTGAATGTTGCACATTATCGAATGCTTTGGTTGTGAAAATAGGAAAAAAAAAATGAAAAATTGGTTTCTGAAGGAAGGAAATGGAGCAGTAATTGTCTCGCATATCGGTGGCCACCCGAATCGTGCCGTAAGGGAAGAGATGAAGGTGGGAGTGAAAGAAGAAGGAAAGAGGCGCGGTTGTGGAGGGCTCCGCAATAATTTTGACCATCTGGGGATCTTTAACGTTCACTGACGCCGCAGACCACATGGACGCCTTTTCTGGATACTCCGGCTCAGTAGCCGAGCCACCTAACCACTCGGCCACCGCGGTAGTACAACTCGGGCCTCTCCTCAAAAATACTACGCACTAGTATTTCCCCGTCGCATCGAGCGTAAACCGCATTATGACCCACCGCGGTGACTCAGTGGTTAGGGCGCTCGTCTACTGAGCCAGGATACCTGGGTTCGAACCCTGTGGCGGTGGCCGGATTTTGTTGGTGGTGGAAATTATATTTATCGGTGAGATCAGTTAGGTTGTGGGGGAGGAGGAGAAACATGGCTTGGCTTATATGGGTTTAACGTCGCTTATTGCAACACTCTGCTGTATTGGGAAAAGGAGGTGGGGATGGTCGTTGAGCTGGGTGGCAGTCCTATTCCGGGACGCCATTGGCCGCCGCCGCTGCCCAGGCTCTCTGGATCAGGGCCCACTGGGCCTCCAGGTCCGAGCTGGACAGGGCCGCCTCCCAGCCCTCCCTACTTGGCTGACTAATAACGGCTATATGTGCATTGTACTGGCCCACACCATGTGGTACAGGTCAGCATACTGCCTGCAGAATTTGCACCTGCCCGTGAATGTCGGGTCCACGTGTTTTAGTACGGCGGGATTGAAGACCTGGTTTGGAGCCATCTAAGGTGGCACTCCTCGGTTCTGTCGAGACCCTTGGCGGGTCCCGGGAGTACCCTCCTGCAGAGCTGTAAATGGTTTGTAATATCCGCGAAAGCGATTAGCGGAATCGGTATGATTGCCGCGGCAGAACCAGAGGATTGAGCGGAACCCAAGAGAAGGAACGCTCGGGCAGCCGCGTGAGCGGCCTCGTTCCCCTCTACCCCCTGATGACCGGGCACCCATACTATCTGTTTTTTACTCACAGCCGAATCCGAATTGCTTTCAAAATAGTGTCACGTGCTGCGCATGGGCTCTGAGGAACAAAGAAGACGTGCGGCGGCTGGAAGAAGAAGAGAAAGTCCAGTATCCTGCCGCCGGCGCACCAGGCTCTTCTCGACCTGCCTTGTAAATAGTATTTGTAAATAGAACCTGTAACAGTGTGGTGCAGGTGCTGGGTCGATCACCACGGACCCCTCTCGCAACCGCTGCAGCCGAAGAATCGCCGGATTGCCACCGTTGCCCGTGCAAATGCCCAAGGAAGCCGACGCACGTCCGACCGGCGCAGCAACGCCCGCTTGGCAGCACTACCGTGAGCCGCGGACGTTTTCCGGGAAGGCTGGCGAAGACGTGGATGATTGGCTCACCAATTACAAGCGGGTGAGCAAATACAACGGCTGGGATGCCACTCTTCAGCTGGCCAATGTCGTCTTCTTTCTCGATGGCACCGCGCTAACTTGGTTCGAAAACCATGAGGCATCAATAACGAGTTGGGACCGCTTCATGGAAGAGCTCCGCAGCTGCTTCGGGGATACCGTTGCCAAACGAAAATGCGCTGAGCAGTCTTTGCTTCAGAGAGCGCAAGTGCCTGGAGAGACCTGCACGACTTACATAGAAGAGGTCTTGAAGCTGTGCAAAGTCGTTAATCCCAGTATGTCCGACGAAGATCGCGTTGGTCATCTCCTCAAGGGCATCGCAGAGGACGTCTACAGCTTTCTTATTAGTAAAGAAAATTTAGACTCGCCCACGGATATCATCAAGTACTGCCGCACCTTTGAAGCTCTAAAACTGCGTCGAATTACTCCCAAGTTCGGTCGCCTGCCTAACGTCACCACCGTCGCCAGCGTGGATTTCCACGAGCCTGTGAATGCGGCGACTCTCCCTGACGTCATTCGTCAAATCGTGCGTGACGAACTCTCCCGGCATCAAGATGTTGCGCGCCGCAGTGAGGTCCCATATGAGAGCTGTTCTCTGCAGGCGGCTCCCGCCTACCGCTCCTCCCCTTGGAGTTTGTCTGGCCAGGCCCCTACCAGTGCTCCTCGCATTGATTACAGCGACGCTCCCCGGATCACCCGCCCCGGCCCCAGGGCGCCAGCTCGTCCGCAACGCCACCTGCGGCCGCCGGAGTACGATGGTCGTTTCGACACTGGCTACGAGGAGTGTTATCCCGAGTGCCCCCCCGACCCACCACTTTGTTACCGCTGTGGTATGGTCGGTCACATCTCTAGATTCTGCCGTCGCCGGGGCCAGTATTCCCGCTCCCAGCGCCAATGGTCATACCCTCGCCCCAGTTTCAATGCGCCTGTTCATGACCGTGTCTTCACATCGTCTCAGCGTCCATCCAGTTACGCGCCACCACGGAACGACTCCCCTGCCTCTGACCGAAGTCTGACTCCACCTCCGCACCGCTCTCGCCGCTCGCCTTCTCCCCAACGTCGTTCCCCACCGTCCCCGGGAAACTAGCGTGTGCGGCCGATGGAGGTGCGGTCGCCGGATCATCGATAGTGCCAATTCCTCTGCCCATTGTTATGTTAAGGAACCGCCTTGAAGTTTTAGTGGACGGTATTTGCGTCATGGCCTTAGTGGACACTGGTGCCACGGTGTCAGTGATGAGTTCAACTTTCAAGAACCGCCTGGGTCGTAAAATAATGTTCGCTTGGGATCGTGCTGTTATATTCCGGGGTGTAGGGGGAGAATCATTGGTTCCGATTGGTATTTGTTTTGTGAATGTAGTGATCGCTGGCCACATGTTCCGCACTGAATTCACGGTGCTCCCTCGTTCTACGCATGACATCATCCTCGGTATTGACTTTTTGCACCAGTGCGGCGCTACTCTCGACTTCCGCAGTGGTGGCATATCGTTAAGTCCTGGCCTTCGGTCAGCTCTCATAGAAGACTCGCCAGTGGTTGCCCAAGTGTTTTCTGTCTCTGAAGATACCGTCGTTCCAGCAATGTCTGCCATATTCGTTCCCGTTGTGTCCTCGAGCACGATTTCTGATGCCTTCGATGCTGTGGTGGAACCTTGTTCCCTTAACTGTGCAAAGAAAAGTGTGCTAGTACCCCGCAGCGTCGTCCATGTCACCAAGGGCCATGCCACTCTTTGGACTGTCAATCACTCCAACGAACCTGCAGTATTGCCATGTGGTTTAAAACTTGCCGGCTTTGAAGAACGTTTTTCTGTACCAGTTGCCGCGATCACTGACAACGTGTCTCGTCCAACTAGACGCCGCGATCTGAGCGACTCTCAATTCCTAGCCATGGTCAACAAATCCCTACCCACTAGCGACCGCCAGGTACTAGTGGCCGTTCTTATGAAGCATGCTGACGTGTTTGACTTTGGTCGCGACCAACCACCGCCGATTCCAGCTTCCCGTACCCATCACATGATCAATACTGGATCTGCACAGCCGATTCGACAGAAGCCATACCGCGTCTCGCCTTCCGAACGTCAGATAATCGATGAACAAGTCCGTGACATGTTGCACCGCGGCATCATTCAGGAATCCTCAAGCCCGTGGGCTGCTCCAGTGATCCTTGTCAAAAAGAAAGATGGCACTTGGCGATTTTGTGTCGACTACCGCCGGCTTAACACTGTCACAAAGAAGGATGTTTACCCGCTCCCGCGCGTTGATGATGCCATCGACTGCCTCCACTCAGCCTCCTACTTTTCCTCGGTGGATCTACGGTCCGGGTACTGGCAGATCCCGATGCACCCGCAAGACAAAGAGAAGACAGCATTCGTGACACCTGACGGATTGTATGAATTTAATGTTATGCCTTTCGGCCTGTGCAACGCTCCTGCCACTTTTGAACGATTTATGGATACGCTTTTACGTGGCCTGAAGTGGCAAGTTTGCATGTGTTATCTGGACGATGTTGTCATTTTTGGTAGGACCTTCGCCGAACATAACAGCCGCTTAGCCATTGTCCTAGACTGCATAGAGAGAGCGGGCCTCGTGCTGAACTCGAAGAAGTGTCGCTTCGGTGAACGCCAAATTACTGTGCTTGGTCATCTCGTTGACAAGGATGGCGTCAGACCCGACCCGCAGAAGGTTGAAGCTGTAAGCAGTGTCAAAGAACCCAAATCAGTGAAAGAGCTCAGGAGTTTCCTAGGACTTTGCTCATATTTTCGGCGTTTCGTTCCCAAGTTTTCTGATTTAGCCTACCCGCTTACAAGTCTCCTGCAGAAAGACACCCCTTTCCACTGGACTCCCGAATGCGACTCCGCGTTTCGGCAGCTCAAGTTTCTCCTCACCTCGCGGCCAATATTACGTCATTTCTGCCCGACAGCACCGACTGAACTCCACACTGACGCCAGCGGCATCGGCGTGGGTGCTGTGCTTATCCAACGCCATGAGGGCAATCAACACGTTGTCGCTTATGCAAGTCGCACCCTCAGCAAGTCGGAACGCAATTACACTGTAACAGAGCAAGAGTGTCTCGCCGTTGTTTTCGGCGTACAACGGTTTCGTTCGTACCTATATGGACGTGCTTTTACAGTCGTCACAGACCACCATTCTCTGTGCTGGCTGGTCAATCTACGCGACCCCTGCGGTCGGTTGGCCCGCTGGGCGTTACGCCTCCAAGAGTTTAACTTCAAAGTGTCTTACAAAAGTGGCCGCCAACACGCCGACGCAGATTGCCTCTCGCGGCTGCCGCTCACGGTTACTACTTCCGATGATGAAAACTTCGACGACTATCTCGCTGCCGTTTCCCAAGAGTTTCCAGATCTTGGCACTTTCCAGACGGAACAACGCAAGGATCAGCACTTGGCGCCACTTTTTGCCGAAGCCCGTGACTCGACATCCGCAAGCCCTTTCTGCATTCGCGACGGTTTACTCTATAGAACGAATTACTCGCCTGGAGGTGCGCGCTTTCTCCTCGTCGTTCCGGCTACTCTGTACTCCTCTGTTCTGCAGGCAATGCACGATGACGTCACGGCTGGGCACTTGGGGTTTGCCAGGACCCTTAACCGCATCAAAGAACGTTTTTACTGGCCAAAAATGCGTCATATGGTTCAGCGCTACGTGGCCACCTGCGTGCAGTGTCAGCGGTTCAAGCTTCCCACGACTTCTTCGCCTGGACGCCTGCATCCTGTGCCCCCTCCAAGCACGCCATATGAACAAGTTGGACTCGATCTGCTCGGCCCGTTTCCCCGCTCGTCCAACGGTAACCGCTGGATTATAGTGTGCGTTGATCACCTCACCCGTTACTGTGAGACCGCCGCCCTACCTTGCGCCACCGCTGCTGAGGTCTCGCTCTTCCTTCTTCGTGCTGTCATCCTCCGGCATGGACCTCCTCGAGTTGTTATCAGTGACCGCGGTCGCCAGTTTACGGCAGACGTTGTGGAAGAGCTTCTGCGTCTTAGTTCATGCCATTTTCGCCACTCGACGCCGTACCACCCCCAGACTAATGGACTGGTTGAACGTACCAATCGGACACTCACGACCATGCTGGCCATGTATGTCGATTCCCGCCATAAGAACTGGGACGACGTGCTTCCCTTCATTACATACGCCTATAACACGTCGAGGCATGAAATAACTGGTTACAGCCCATTCTTCCTCCTTTATGCCCGTCCGCCTCGAAGCTCCCTCGACAGCATCTTACCTTTCTCTCTCGACACCGAGCCTTCTATTGCCAACACTCTATGTCGCGCTGAAGAAGCCCGTCGGATTGCCCGGATACGCACCTTGGCATCACAGCATCGCTCTAAGCAGCGTTATGACCGCCGGCGCAAGGATGTCTCCTACCTGCCCGGTGACGTTGTATGGTTGTGGACGCCCCTACGCAAGCGTGGTTTATCAGAAAAGCTGCTATCCCACTACACAGGCCCGTTCATCGTTGTTGCTCGCCTCAATGACCTCAACTATGTCATCTCTCCCCAATCAACGCAAGGACGCCGCTCAAGGACAACCCAGGTCGTGCATGTCGCACGGCTGAAGCCATTCCACTCTCGGGATCCCGATTGATTCACTGGCCCAGAGGGCTTCGTCTGCGAACGGGGAAATGTCACGTGCTGCGCATGGGCTCTGAGGAACAAAGAAGACGTGCGGCGGCTGGAAGAAGAAGAGAAAGTCCAGTATCCTGCCGCCGGCGCACCAGGCTCTTCTCGACCTGCCTTGTAAATAGTATTTGTAAATAGAACCTGTAACAATAGTATTCTGCGGGCGAGCGGCGCTATCCTATCCCGTACGTAATTTCGGCAGGCCTGCTGCGAGTCCGACATTGTGTACGCTGCGTCGGAGTATGTGGCGGCCAATGAAATCGTGTTCCGGAGGTACTCCGGACTAGTGCACTGCACGGGCTCCGGCCGGCCCAAAAGCCCGGGCCCGGATGGTTTGTTTTGGCGGGCCTGGGCCGGGCCCGGGCCTGAAGTTGCGGGCCTGGGCCGGGCTCGGGCTTAAAGCTGCGGACCCGAGCCGGGCTTCGGTCCGTACAGAAACGGCTGGTGTACATATTCATTCTCTATTGCAGAATGAAGTACACAACTGCGACACTGGAGCAACGACACGGATGAGCTATGGGTTATAGTACGCGCTGAGAAAAAAACTAAGCTTTATTCATTGACTTATTTAATTCCTTATTTCCAAGCCGCGGTGTCTTAGGGGTCAAGGCGCTTGATTACGGAGCCGGGGAATCAGGGCTTGCTCCTAGCCTCGGCGGCAGCATTTCTGTTTAGGCGGCAAGCAATGACAGCCATGTACTTTGTAGTATCATTGCTCGTTGAAGAAACCCAGGTGATCGAAATGATCCGGAGTCCTCTTTTTCGGTGCCTCTCACAGCCTGACTCCCCTTGGACCCTTAAGCCCCAAAAACATAGCTTTTATTTTATAGCTATACTTTTCTCATGTGAGAAAATTCACAAACTAAAGCGCGTTTGGTTTTCTTTTTGATCAGCTGACCGGAACGTCTCGTAAATGAAATAGCCACAAAAGCTCGCGAGAGTTTTACATCTCATCTCATAACCACATCTATCCCTCCTCGCTTCTTCAGCCTGGTTGTCATGACAAGTGTTTTGCCCTGTAAGTTATCACGTGTTTCGCGCGTTATCTTCTTCTCCAAAAGTAAGAGTAAAATTCAACCGGTCGTAATTGGCCATTGATCGTTGTAATCCCAAAACATGCCTATACACTATTAGAAATGCATTCGGGAAGAACATATTCGTTTAGGACGCTTTTAGTCTTCAAAACACACACCGTGAAATATTCAAGCCTTTTAGATTTTCGTTTCTGCTGAAAGGCGACCAGTTGGGCTATGAGTTCAACCTGTGAGATCGCGTTCACTAAATAAATGTCATCCCACTACTTGCTAGGCAGCTTTAATGTTTATACTTCGCGGTCGTCAAAATATAACTGATAAAATCATCGGGAATGCAAAGTAATCTATTACACTCGTATGCAGCCCTTTTTACTTGGCTCTCGGAACTTCGTACTTTATCTTTGCGCACCTACAAGATATCACTGTCCAAAAGACGGGCTTGGCGAGCACTACTCTTAATCACTTCCTTCTGGGTTAAAAAGAACCAACTTTCTGCTAGCCAAACTGTGGTTTCAGAACCTTTGTCGGCCAGTTTCTTATCGGTCTAGCAGCAGTCTACTTGCTCAGAGTGAGCAGTGTATCTCAAGCTTTACTGTGAAGCGGACCGGGCCGGTCCCAGGGTGGGCTTCACTCCGGGATTCACGGGCCGGGTCGGGCTCGCCAGAGCGATAATTTAGCGGGCCTGGGCCGTGCCCGGGATTGAAGCCGCGGGCCTGGGCCGGGCTCGGGCTTCAGGTGTCGGGCCCGGGCCGGGCTTGGGCCTCAGATTGTGGCCCGTGCAGTGCTCTACTCCGGACACCTCCAATACGGCACCACTCTCTCCCTTTCTTATTTCACTCCCAAGTTCCTCCTTTCTCTTACGGCGTGGTTCAGGTGCCCACCGAGATGTGAGACAGATACTGCGTCATTTGATTTCCTCAAAAAGCGATTTTCAAGACTTTTCAAACTCGGGTACTTCAGCCGCCAGCCATGGTTTGGTGGCCATCTAGCGCGGACCGTCTGCATCTGCATTTTTTGACGAAATAAATGTTTTTCAATCCAATAAGTTGAGTGACACGAGGTTCTAGAAGGAGGTTATGGGGAGAGGAAAGGCGCATGAACTGCAGCCATCTACAGTGACGCGGCATTCTGATGGGTGGTGAGCGTTCTGTAGACTAGGACTAGTGGATTAAGGACTTGTGAAATTGTCGCTGACGGCGCTGGAATGTCAAACGTTCAGCGGCACAGGGCCATGCAGTGGCGGCAGCTGCAGCTTCTGCTCTGGAAGAGCGTTTATCTCTACAAGCTGCGGCGCAACTGGGCCATCACGGCGCTGGAGGTGCTGACGCCGTTGCTGTTGACACTGGTGAACACTTACCTGCACTGCAGCCGCGACCAGCCGTCGGAGACTGAGGCTGTTACTCCTTCAGTCGCCTCCGCCTTCGTAGGCGCCGACACCGACGCCGAGAACGTGGTCAAGCCGTCGCTTTTCTTCCCCAAGAAGATCGCCTTCGTGCCGGCACCAGGCACGTGCTCTAGCCACTGGCCATCGCTGGCGAGTATTACAGAGTGGATACGCTATGTAACTTTCGCTTTTATACTTACGCTGTGCGTGTCTAATCAACTGGTTCGTAACCTATATGTTTCGACTCAATGGCTGCCAACTATACACTGGGTAAAGTTAATTACTGTTAGCTAATAACTGAACGGAAAACTGACACTCCTGGAATGTATAGAAAATATTTCCGTCGCCCGACAGCTGGTAGCTAGTGAAGCAACACTCTTCAAGATTACGAAGCTGAGTTTTGTGTGTGTATGTGCGAAGCATGTATTCTACATTGGCTTTGTTCATGCAGGAGGGGTCAAGGCTGGCTTTTTATAGCGTTGCGAACACGCGCGGACCCAGGACTCCGGAACTTATTTCGAAATGTGGGAGGGGGGTCAGGACTCAAGAAGTTTGTTTTTATTATTTTTATTCTATATGTTATTGTAGAATTCGTTAAACTTTATTTTTTTATATTTTTCATACTTTGCACTCCTGAAAGGTGCAATTTGTCAACGCACATAAAGCTATATTCAAACGGGCAACTTTTTAAAGGTGTACACATGAGTGATCAACAGAATTTGAAAAGTTTGCTAACAGTCTGTTTTAATTTCGCTAATCATGAGCAGAGCTCTGTCAGCCAACGACTTTTGTTCGGACATGATTGGTTCAAGTTACTCAAACGAAATGCTTTACTATTGGCTGCGACGCCAACTAGATCAAGCCCTCTGTGCTTTCTTAGAATTGAAGCGTTTGTCACAAATCTGACCCTAGTGCAAGCAATCGGAGACGGGGGGGGGGGGGGGGGGGGTAATCGCTTATGTTGAAATGGTGGGGGGCTCCCCCACACCTATTCCGGAGCCCCTGTACAGACCGCTGTCTCTACCGTTTGCCCTGCCCGTGCTTACCGAACGGGCTCACAACAAGCCAGCCAGGTATATGGCTACGAGCAGAGTCCTTTGGAAACGCCTTTTCTCAGGGACAGCTTTCTGTGGTAGTACAGTAGGAGCTCAAGCCGTTAGCTTTCAGACTTGTGTGTGGGCGCAGTGCACTTATAGAAGTCGCGTCGCCACGCACTCGTACCTTTACTGCATTCCCACAGGAAGTGCACGCAGCCCCATTCTTTCAATACCTCTCCCCAGTTTCGGCACCGGTACGGTGGACGTGGGTGAGAAGACCACAACATCGTCTAGGTAACTAGCAGAGGTGTGGCCTGACAACTCCTTGGAGCACGCCCTAATGATGCGGGGACTGGGCATGTGTACTTGCACAGCCAAAAAACTTGTCATGTACTTTATATAAATTGTTTAAATGCGCTCATTCTACCTGGAATACACGAAGCTCATTGCGTGTCGCATGCCGCAGGGAACGTCACCGGTGAAGAACTGCTGCGTCACGCGTTTTCGGGGGCCGAAGTGGAAGAGTTCGGTGGCGAGGACGAGATGGTGGCCAAACTGTCGGTGCGCGCCAACGCCCTGGGGCTGACCGACAACTACGGCGTGGTGTTCAAGCAAGCGGAGGGGGGTGTGCTCAGCTACAAACTGCGCTTTCCATCCTGGCAGGAGTTCTACACCAGAGAAACAATGCGACCCACTAGCTCTAGCCGACGGCCGCCATTTTGGCTCTCAGGTATACCCTTATTACGCACTTACAAATGAGCGTCTTCTGGGTGTCAGATACCTGTTGAATGTGCACTGAAAAACTCTTGAAAATCACGGGAAGCTCCCGTGTATATGGTCAGGTGGGCGGATAAGATAAGGAAGTTTGCGGGAGTAGAGTGGTTGCAGATGTCACAGGATAAGGTTAATCGGAGGGATATGAGAGAGGTCTTTGTCCTGCTGGTGATGATGATGACTCAGATCGCTGAACGTGTCACTCGGCATTCAGAAGCGGAGTGTCAGAGACCGAAACCAACCTCTATGGTAGGAAACGATGTCTACGATGCCTACCATGATCTCGTCTGTGTCCCGTTTCTCGCGCGCTGTTTTCGCTAGAAACCAACCGTGAGCTCATGCAAAACATACCAGGTCAGCGAACACTTTCAGAAATGAGCAAAAATAGGCTTTTTGGTGTAAAAACATGGCTTTTGCGCCATAGTATTAGCTGTGTTGGCGGACACCAGAAAACCGGCTTGTGTAGTAAGCTGGTTAAATAATTTTTAACAGTGAACTTTTTATCTAGTAGAGTTAGGCGCCCAGTTGCAATCGGAGATTTTTAGCCGGTCGTTAGTAATAGCCATATCAGTTTTTAGTATTTCGAAAACGCGATTACCCTTGGCGCTGTGGCTCGACAAAATTCGGCCTTTTCGACTAGTTACATGCACTGGAGGGGTTGCTTTACCTGCATGCTTTCGAAAGCGCATGTATTTTCGAAATTTTTCGAAGCGCAGCGGCGAGGAAAAATTGATTAATCGCGTTTTCGAAATTCTAAAAACTGATATCGCCTCTTTCTTTTTTCACTCCCACCTTCCACCCTTCCCTTACGGCGCGGTTCACGTGTCCATCGAGACATGTGGGACAGTCACTGCGTCATTTCCTCCCCTCAAAACCAATTTTCATTTTCTATTACTAACGATCGGCTACAAATCTCTAATTGCAACCAGTTGCCTATCTGTGATAGTTAAAAAGTTAGTTATCAGTAATTAGTAAACCAGCTTGCCACTTAAGATAATTGATCGGCTTTTCGGTGTCCGCCAACACTGATAATACTATGCCGCAAAAGCCATATTTTAACCCCAAACAGTCTATTTTTGAAAATTTTTGAACGTCATGAAACACCTGATATAGTTCAATTTAAAAACTAAGTGTTGCCGAAATTAGCAATGGTCAACTGCCACTGCAGATTGCAGACCACAGTTGACCTAAAAGCCTCTTGATGGAGGACGTTCATGAGTTTAGATATAGTGCCGAATCTAATGCGCGTTATACGCTGTATTATATAACTTCTGTCTATGCCAGGCATCCTACTGCCGATGATGTCGAGGCTTAACCTGGCTGTGGCACAAACTGCGGTGCCGCGGGCGGAGGGCAGTGCCGAGGCGCTGCCTGTTTACTTCAAGACACGCCGGTTCCCGTCTCCGAAGAGTTTCGACACTTCGAGGAGCGCCCGCAAGATTACAGACCTCAGCGTCGTGTACGGATTCATCGTCCTGGGACCCGTCGCTGTGAAACGTATCGCCGAAGAAAAGTCAGTCGGAATGAAGGTACGCTTCACACATGCCACGCCGTACCATTCTGAAGGGCTTGCGCATAGAGGACCCTTTAGACTCTAGCGTGGCTGCACATCCTGCAGCAGTGGCCTAATCTCTGTTGTCTACGTGTGTATTATAGACTATACTCGTGGCTCAGAGATTCCTTCCTGGCTGTCGTGAATGGGCTCACTGCACATAAAATGCCGACCAGAAAGGGGCACGACTGAATTCACTCAGGCGTTATAAATAGGTGTGAGTTCGGTAGTGCCACAGAGCTTTTACTGACAGATGTTTCCCGCAACGCAGCGAAAACCTTCGATGCATTTCTTGCTAGCATTTTGCTGTCGGCAGGCCCTTTGGGCCCAGTAACTTTTATAAAGGCTGCCTGTCTGCGTTTTTCAGTTTTCCGTGTGCCGTTTTGCTATTCTCTCATTGTCTCGTTTTCTACCCCTTCGGCCTCGAACGAGAAGCGCATATCAATGCGTTAGCATTATAAGCCCCATAGGACCAAAACGCGTTGTCAGTCATTCGCCCATTGGCTGTAGGAAAGGGGCATTACCAGACTGGAGCATTCCCACTAGCCGGAGAAAGGTGACGTCACTGGACCATAACTAACGTCACTGCCTCTAACCTGCTCATGCTATTGAGTTGCCAGCACATAATGCAATTAGGTGTCCGATTGAATATTTTGTAACCTCTGCCTTTTCTTAAGTCGTACAAAAATGAGGACCTAAGAAAGAGCTTTCCTTCAGGATGAAGTGCTCTAAAGGGGGCTCTTCACACCTTCTATAATGATGCTATTTTGTTGGCGAATTTAGCGGCAATAGTGCGCGCAACACGCTACCCAATGATTTCTCAACATCAAGTGGCACATTCACAGCCTGCACGCGCTTCGCTGTCGCGCAGGAGCTGCTGCGCATCGCTGGTGTCTCCGATGCCGTATACTGGCTGTCGGCTTTCCTGAGCGGCCTGCTGGTGATGTCGCTGGTGACGATCCTGATCACCATGCTCGTGAAGCTGCCAATCTTCTGTGCGCCCTCGCTGCTGCCTCAGAGTGACTTCACTCTCGTGCTGTTCGTGATCATGACGTACGCAGTGTACTGCGACCTCTTCTGCCTGCTCATCAGCTGCGTCGTCAAGACCCGTGAGATATGGCTCGCTGATTCGCCGTCATTCCCACACTCAAGGCTCGGTCATTTGGTGTCACTGACAATCATCACTGAACAGCTGAGCTCTATTGTTCTAGTGCTGACCATAATTTATTACAGGCGTACTTTCAGTCCACTGAGCACAGTGTAGAGTAAATGCACTGGTGTGCCCCGCGAGGGCTTTGGCAGGTTTCACGTGTGACGTATGCTGCCTTCGGGTGCTTCATATGCATGCCGTATTTAGCTACCTCACATGTATTTTAAACAGTGAATTATCGCAGAAGGTACGAATTCATTCACTGAATTGTTCACACTCTATCGGCCTCATCCACTCCTCGGAGTGAAGGCCCTATTTAAACTCCGCGCCACCGGGCCTTCGTCCTTGGAATGAAGGCCCTATTTAAACCCCGCCAATAATGAACGCGTTTGCCCAGACGAAGACAAAGCCCTCTTGTCGAAACGCTGCCAAGCACCCAGAGGCTTTCCCCTCCCTTGTTCACTTTGTGAGTTTTGGTCGGTAGGCGTTAGTTAATTATTCATCGGCGGCTGCTAATTTTAATTTAAATTGCCCATTATATGACTCCGCACCCTGTATTCGGCCGCTGTATTTATCCGTTATTCCTTCGAACGATGAATGCCGAGCTATGAGTACTTAGACAAATGCGAACTCGCTGGTTCAAGCGTTCACCGTTCCTCACCCGCCGCTCTTCCACGCGTCTATCACCGGTGCAGCGGTGTACGCCGTGTTCGCCACCGTGTGTCTCTGGATGCTGACGTACGAGGTGCCGATCTTCTTCATGGACGCGCCTGGCTCCATCCCCTACGAAGACCTGTCGCTCGGTCAGAAGCTTCGCAGCTCCATCTTCCCCAACATGGCGCTGCACTGGATGGTCCGCATCATCAACCTCCACGAAGAAAACAGCTGAGTATACCCTTCCCAATTAGGAATGTTAAGCAATTGCCTTCAGGCTCTGTGTTTTTAAACGCATTTCTTATAAACGATACGGAATTAGCGAAGTGCTCCATGTGTAGCAGCAGCTAGTTGACCTTGACCGGCCTTGATTGCACAAGCCCGCCTTCCCTGCTAATTAGTTCGCTTTAACGTGCCTAAAGAAAGCAAGCGAACAAATTGGAGGGGACACTAAGCACCGCCTTAAGGGTATGACGCCATAGCGTTAATGATCTCGCGATCAACCATTAATTTAATCGCCAAGGTGGTCTTTTAGCTCACAATCCGATGGGCAGATTGTGATGGCTCCAGAAGGTCACGTGACCCACCTATGTTGCTTCTCCGGGGTGCGGCCACCTGGGCCGCCCTACGCCACCCTGTTTTTCGCTCGCAACGCTGACGACAACACCGAAGGACGCCGAATTTCCTACACAACCCGGGAGCCTTAACGCTATCTCATTAAAAATGCACGGGACGACAGCCAGCGCTGCGTAGTCGCATTTACGCCATTGTCTTGCAGTAATGTATATAGAGTGAATACTAGGATCACTCAAGCAGTCAATTAAGACAACGTAATAAGGTTATAAAAATATCGCCGGTCGGGTTCAGTTCAGTTCTAAGGTGTGTCAAATTCGATTGGCCGACAGAACAATCAACGTGGCAGTATTCACGTAAAGTGTGGAGTAGAAACCGCTTCGCAGCGCATTTTCCTTACGCGTTGTGGCCAATGGGGAAGCTGCGGCGTTGAAACGAATCAAAAAGCAAGGAACAGTAAGTGAATGTAGGCATGCATAGGCCATTTCAAGCTTAATTCGAAGCCCGATGTTGGAAACGATTGAAAAGTCGCTCATAGGTCTGGATTTTGAAGTAGGACGTGATGTTGGGCTAGTCGGTTCATGGTTAGAGCAAAACAGAACCTTTGTGTTCGCTTTGTGTGTGTGTATTCGTGCTTTTTTTTTTTTTTTGTCCCGTCGTCTTCGCGCAGTTCTGTTTGACTCTAGGTCTGGATACTTTCATTTTCGACCAACCGATTCACAGGATGGCTAACGTAAGGCGAAAAGGCGATTAGCTCTGGAAACCTATTGGTTCGTGTGCGGCCCCGCGAACGCAGGGTGGTTCGAGTACCTCTTGACGTGCAGTTTCGGGTTCGCTGGCAGTTTTGTGGAAGGCCGGAAGACAGCAAGTGATTTATGCGCGAGTTTTATGAACAAGACTGGAGTGCTCAGTGGCCCGCAGCGCGCCATGCTAAGTTCTTTTCTCTTTCCCTCTGTCCAGATCAAGGCGCTCACTGGAGCAACCTGCACATGCCGGGCTCGCCATACGACAACGTGACCCTGGTGGGAATGCTGTGCGCGATCCTGTGCTATTGCCTGGCCTATGCCACCCTCGTCTGGTACCTCGACAACGTATGGCCCTGGCAGTACGGAATCCCCAAGGAACCCCTCTTCTTTACCAAAGTGAGAAACTTCTGCCTAACGGAGGGCCGGTCATATCGGTAAGGCGCCAACCAGTGGCCGTTGGTGCTGGGTAGCGAAGCAGTAACATATGGATCGACACGTATGAAAAATCAGCTTGGTTTTGGCGGACAGAAGGACATGAGAGAAAACACCTCTGCGTTAACGTCGAAATAAGTGCACATGCATGTGAAGTTTTCTTTCATCAGCATTCTCAGTCCTCCTCACTGTTATGTGCAGCTTTTCTCCAACGCAGTTCAAGATCTTTCGGTGGTTTCGCAGGCAAGCTACTGGTATCCCAGAGCGTCTGAAGACTTGCAGCTCCAAAGCAAGGATGCCCCAGAAGCAAGCATCCCGCTCGAAGGCGACGAAGAACGCGGCAACCCTGGCATAGTGCTGGAAAATGTTACAAAGGTAAGCTTGAAAGAGGGACGCAACTACGAACATATGTTTGCTCGTCCAGCTTTAACCTAGCTGACAACTTGTGCTAGCGCAGTCTGTGACGTCTGGTTTCCTTTGAGCCTTTGTAAATGATTGATGCATATGCCCTGTGTAATTGTGCGCGCATAGCAAACAATACTACATGCTGCCCAAGGGAGAGTACTTCCTGCTGCATGTTAGCATCTGTCCTTAAGTTACTACGAATAATATATTTGGCCACGTGACTAGACTTTTTCGCGAGCAAAGGACATACAAGCTCTGAAAAGGGCTGGTTGTACAGAGTGTATCTGCACACACGTGCACGTCCGCCGCAGACATTTTCGTAATACCAGCTAAGCTTAGAGATCTAATAAACGTTATAGAGGAAGGAAAACGTGCACTTAATTACGAATGCTGGGAGAGCAGGTACATACATTCATTTTAATACTGCGTACTACATACTGTGTATGCATACTGTGCATACTGGGCATACTTTATACACACGCATACTGCATGTGTATGCAACAATTATGCCGCTACATCTGGTTAAAAAATATTAATAAAAATATTAATAAAAAATTTGTAGAGTTGATGCATTTGAAAAGAAGCCTGCGTGCATAGACGGCACCCAAGGAGAGGAGACTCAAGGAGCAGTTGTGCTCATCAACAAATGCTAGCGCGTAACTGGGAGGTTTGTAAAAACTGATGAAATATGAGATGACACTTTTTACCGGACCATTTCTAAATGTGATCGGCGTAGCCGTTCTCGCTGTTCCAGATCTACCCGAACAAAACGGTGGCGCTTCGTCAAGTTAGCCTCAAGGCGTACCCCGGTGACGTCACCGTTTTGCTCGGCCGCAACGGGGCTGGCAAAACGACACTGTTGAGACTCATCACGGGTCTCGAGCAGGCCTCCGATGGCAGCGTCTACGTGGCCGGACGCAATATCGCTCTCGACACAGACGCAGCGCGGCGCTCTATGGGGTTCTGTCCGCAAGAGAACATCCTTTTCCTCAGCCTCACCGTGCTCGAGCACCTGCAGTTCTTCGCCAAGGTGCGCCACTGGACTTCCCAAGTCCAAGGTCGGCAAAGCCGCCGCGCTCGTACTCCCTCCTTTTCCCCGCTTATTACAACTTTGTTACTGGCTGGATATTACATGTCTTAATGAATACCCGGTAATACTGTCATTCCTCTGAGGTCAATGAACTTACGTCTGTAGACGCGGTTCCGCTGCTTGGGGTGTGCCAATAAGAGAATAACAGGTAGTTTGTGCGAGGGTAAATGGTATACTATAAGCCTATCTATGGCATTACAGAAACGAATCTTCCTCTGCTATCTTTAGGCAAATATATCCTAAACGCTAATTGTTCCACTGAGTAATTTGAAAGAAGAGCTACCAGTTACGTCATTAAAAAATCTGTAAAATTGCAGGAACTTTCGAGAATTTTTTGTAGTGCTGAAGAAAATTTGGAATGAAGGAAGCTGGTAATATCTGAGATGAACATTCTTCCTTGTATACTGTTCCCACAAGGTTTACGCGTGATGTGTTATTTTGATTTGAAAATGCGCACCCTGCAATATTCTCTGTCTGAACTGCGCAGATCCGCAGTGATAGGTGGGCGAAGGCGAACAATGCCATCGAAGAGATCCTGGTGGCCTTCAACCTATCCGAAAAGCGCGACACCGTAGCCAGCTCGCTTTCCTGGGGCACCAAGCGGAAGCTTCAGCTCGGAATCGCCATCGTCGGCAATCCACAGGTCGGCCGGTCACTCGCTCACTGCGCCATATATCGATGACTGCACTTTTTAAATCTGCGAACATGAGAATTGTAATGCTCATGTTTGTTTCCCTCAATGGCAATCTCGAAAACCACTGAGGAAATAGCACTTCCTTGTATGACCGTGGACTGCCAAGTATCCCGATGAACTTGTACCACTTTTACGGGACAGCTCAAGTTGTATCTGGAAGATGAACGATAAAGCTGATTCCCCATGCTTGTGCAGTGTTCACGTTCTATATTCTGGCGGACTGTGGGACAGCCTTCTCGGCTTGCTCCGCGCAGATCGTGGTGCTGGACGAGCCCACGGCGGGCGCCGATCCCGAGTGCAAGGGCGCCCTGTGGGAGTGCGTGCTGCGGTTCCACGAGAACAGGACGATGCTGCTGACCACGCACAGCATGGAGGAGGCCGACACCCTCGGAGACCGCATCGCCGTGCTGGCCGCTGGGAGGCTGCGTTGCTGCGGCTCCTCGCTCTTCCTGCGAACCACCTACGGTATATATACACACACTCTGAACAGAAAGTAATGAAAAGTGAGTGCGCTGTCCTCTGGCGCACTCATTTTTTATAAAACTGAGTGCGCTAGAGGACAGCTTACTCCATTTTTACTATCGCAAATGCCTATTTATGTTTATGATGTATACGCGCGTCTGGTTCATGTTTCGTCACTTCTTGCTGGTGCAGAACGAGTCTCCATCTAATAAACACTAGTTCCGTCGTCATTCGTTCAGCGATCGGTGTTATGAGGGAGCTGGTTTACTCCAGGATAACCTGGAATACTGGGCGAATTGGTGACGGATCGTTCGATAGAGGCGTCCTATTAGCCCGTCATTTCATTCGTCTTGGCAGCTTGCAGTGTCAAGAAGCTGACCCCTTGAGCACTCTTCAGTATGTGTCCAGCTCTTGCTACAACATATATAAAAAAACACGCACAAACGGAGAAAGCACTGCACATATGGCGTGTGTAGTCAACGTAGTTATATTCAGCGCTGCTGGAATGGGCTTGACTTTTTCAGCCAACTCCCCATGACTGCGCGGTCAAAGCTGATGTCAGTGCGGGTACTCCTAAGCTTTCGGCAATTTCGGTGACTGGAAATCTTGAATTAAAACGTGTGACACATGATATTTACGCTCAAGTCAGAGAACAGTTCTCACTCTCGCATAGTTCATGCTACATATATGTAGAACTGTGTTGATAGGTGCTGAGAGGGAAGTATATCAAAATACCGTCTTCATTTTGTTATGAAGCTTTATATGTCGGTGTTGCAATCACAGATCAGCGGCAACAGCATTATTTTTCCTTTCGAATTTGGGGTTGCTTAATACTCTGGAGCAAAGCGCAGCCAAGGCTCTTTGCTGACGTTTGAGGAGTCATCTTTACGACTAACACCTTCTTCAAGCCCGCAAAACATCTGCAGGGTAGCAGAGATCTATAGTCCAACTGGCCCAGATTTCTGCTCCTGATCTGTGATCCTGTGATCCTTTTTGTCTGTTGTCCTTGTATTTCGTCGGTTGGCGTTCTATAGTTCAACCACATTGATCGCGAGGAATCGCTTGAAAGAGTTCGTCTATGGTGCTTTGCATCCGAGATCTGTAGTGATCGTATGCCAGTGCTCGCCGCGATTTACTGAATGTTGTACGTGGTTGATACAAAGACAATCAGCCTGCCTGCCTTGGAGCACCGTCACGGGCGCAAGTGCTAGTTGTCTCTTTCCTCCGCACTTCAGTCAAGCGTGGGAATCTCAACACCGAAGAAACAGAACGTTTAATTTAAAATGTAGAACTGTATTGATATACTACGGCATTCTAACGACAAAGAGACTACACTCGCTGATAAATGCAGGTGTCGCCACCACCCGGCCGATTTCGCAGGTAAACAGCATGCGTCGATGCCGAATTTTCTGCGCGGATCCCATACGCTATTCTACACCGCCGTTCACTCTAAAACGGCGGCAATCGGATTCTTGGTGTAGACGTCACAGGTTTGAATCGAGTGAAAATTACTTACATTCGAGTTTATCCGCCATAAATACATCTTTTTGCTGCCGAACGAACGTTAACTTCCGCAGAAAGAGCCATAGAATCAATTTTCTGATTACAAGAATTCGATGGAGTTGCCCCCTGTGTCCCTTTAGATGCATGAACAAATGTATTTATTCCAGTGGGCACTGACTCCCTTGGACATCCGGTGGACTTTTAGGACGTCCATGGGACGTCCAAGGAAGTTTCGGTGCCCATTGGGATATATGTTTCTAGGGCTTGATGGCTGTTTTAGTTTCTTCCGTAGAACCTTAGTGTTTTCGGAGAGCGAAGTACCGCGTGTATGCAACCCCCAACTTCAGGGAGCGCTACCGAACAGCAACCATTTCTTTCCACGTCTTGTGCACAGGCACAGGTTATTGGATCCGAGCGACAATAGAGCAAGATGTCACGTGCGACGAAGTGGTCGCCGTTATACGGAAGCACGTTCCCCAGGCCCACGTACAAGAGGACGCTGTCAAGACGCTGAACGCCAACGTGGGAGACATCGGCGCCTGTGCCCTCATCGCGGTAAGTGCCACGGCCTCGATGCTGGTGTTGGGGGAAAGAGTCTTTCGGCAGGTATACAGTCCAGAATTTCAAAGCCCTTCAGAGCACCAAACAATGTGGTCTACGTCTCTCTCTCTGTATCCTTTTATTTTATTGCGATATTATTACAGTCCCTGTCACGCCGCAGCTAGCGTGCGTCGTGGTAAAGTGTGAGGAGTGTCGCCGAAAGGGAGCAGGGGAATGCGCAGACAAAAGGAGAAGGACTTAAAACGGCGTAGCGTGCGAGGGTCGCGCTTCTCGGCCCAAGCGAGTGGGGAATGGTTTCTTCTAGGAAGTCGGTCCGAAACCCGAGACGACGACAGGACGACTGGCGCTGTTCTTGTTTTCGTCTTGCTAGCTGGCCAGAGCGGCTAACAGTGGAGCGTGTGTTTTGAATTGTGTTTGTTTCTTTTTATTGTAATAGCTTTTAGTTAGCCATGGCTGCTTACAGCGAGGCGTGTTTTATATTGTTTACTTGTATTTTGCCTTGTGACCTCTTACTTCTAAACGACGGCGGGAAAGTCGTCTATTGGCTAGAAAGTAAGTTTTGGCGGGAGGATTGTTTATTGGCGGAGGATGGAGTTTTGGCGCGAATGTGACGAGATGGGTGCGCGCGAAGGAGAGCGCCGAGGTTGGGTGTGTGGCAGCCGGACAGATCGGTCGTGTGTGGCCGGTGGTGGTCCAGGGGCCGAAAGCGTAGAGTTGGAGACGCGAGTTAGTTGAGCGGCGGCCGGACGGGTTGGCCGTGTGTTGGCCGGCGGTGGTCCGGAGTCGTGGAAGTTTTGAGGTTTTATATTTAGTTAAAGTGGAGATGCCGAAATCATTCGGCATATGTAAATAAGTTGTATATACATGTGTAATAAATAATTTCTCGAAGAAAGCCTTCCAAGTGCCTCACCATCCGAAGACCTGCACACCTGTCTAAACCCACCAGTCGCAAAGTACGTCCCCCGGGTCACTCACGAGACCCGCCCTCTACGACTCCGCATCAACATCAAGGAGAACAACATCAACAACGACAGAGCAGAGAGGGAGAAAAATCGTGACTGGCGCAGTCGACAGGATTCGACACAAGGGACGCTGCTTTGCGACGGGAACGAGGAAGACAGAGGCAACTCAGGTTGAGAAGACGTCGATTTGGTGAGCTCACAAGGAACGTTTGCCCTTGGGTGGCGAAGAGGAGTGGAAAACCGGCCACCAAGAAAGAAGAACGAAGGCGCAAGAGACAGCAGAGGGATCTTCGACGATCATCACCGATCATCGCAGCTTCGACACCAGTGTAGGTGGGGAGAGGAATCGTGTACGCCAACAGAGCAAACAAGGACGGACTTAAATTGAAGAGGACCTGAGAGTGCGGCGGCGTTGCGTAACAGGACTTGTGGCGTATCAGCGTGAATTTTATAGTGAGAGAACTCTGGAACTTGGTTTGACTGACGATCTTTGAAGAGAAGGCGGCGAAAGATAAACGGTGAGCGAACAGCGCTGCTCTCAAACTTTGTGCTTTATGCTTTCGAGGGGAAAGAGTAAACTACTGTCGCCAGAGATGGATAGTAGCACGACTGGGGGAATGAGCGAGCCAAGCACGGAAAGGGGCCAACCTGGAGCCATTATGCAAATGAGATTGGAAATTGAAAAGATGAGGTTAGAGAGGGCCAAAATTGAATACGAGATAGAGAAATTACGCAGACGAGGCACAGCTGATCTGTCAGAAGGGAAATCATTGGGGGCTGGCGTTCCGCACATGAATACGGCCAGTGGTGGAGGATGTAGAAGCGAGGAGGTGGCTGCGACGTTGCCACTTCACAGGGAAGAACAGAGGGAGGTGAAGTATGCGCCATTTAAAGCACATACGACGGCACTCCAGTGTTACCGTTGTGGCCGTTCAGGTCACCTGGCTAGGGAGTGTTGTGAAGTAGAAGTAACGAGTGGAAACAGAGATACAGGTGTTCGTAACGTTGCTACGGAGGGGCATTCTGCTGGCAGGAAATGGGAGCAGGATAGGGGAAAGAACAATGCGTCGTCTCCCTGTTACCGCTGTGGCCGTTTAGGGCATATGGACGGGGAGTGCCAAGAGACAGAGACAAGGAGAATTACCGCCACAGTGATAGAGGTGAACACTCATGAAGCTGAAATTCTGTGCCAGGATCAGGAGCCAAAAGCGAGCACTCAGCGGGCGGAGACACATAAGGTAGGCGATATTTCTCTCTGTTCGGGCGAATCAGTCATTTTGGCGCGACTGGATTCGGGCGCAGACATCTCTGTGGTCAGGAAGCCACTGCTGCCGCAGGAAATGGTAGACACACAAGGCAAAGTGGCATTGAAGGGAGCCTTCGGGCACCAGGTTGACGCTGAGCTCGCGTATGTGCCGCTGAGAGTCGATCCGGGGGGCTCAGCCGTGGGCATCTTGTGCGCAGTGACAGAGGAGTTGACGAGGGAAATTGACTGCTTGGTGACAGTGAATGGTTATAATGAACTGGTCAAGCAGAAGAAACCCCTGAGCACGAAACACGAGAGCAGCGATGTTCGAGGCTCGCCTTGGTGGACTGTTGTTGTGGTTGCTTTCCTTTTTGTGTGCATGCATGCTTTTAGTATCATTAACCTTCCCTTGAAACATGTAATCTTGTGGCGCATGGTGTGGTGTGTAGAAGTGTGCCTTGTTTTCATGTACTGGCATGCCTGTATTCTTTTTCAGAGTGTATCTCGGAGTGTATCTCGGGGGGAAGCTTTAGTGCTTTCTCGCACTAGAGAGAGAGGCGGCGGCTTGAGGCAGCCTAAAGGAGAAGCATGCTTTGTTCGGAACTGGCGAAAAAAAAAAAAAAAAAGGTCGGGGAAAGAATTGAGAAAAAGGGGGGAGGTGTCACGCCGCAGCTAGCGTGCGTCGTGGTAAAGTGTGAGGAGTGTCGCCGAAAGGGAGCAGGGGAATGCGCAGACAAAAGGAGAAGGACTTAAAACGGCGTAGCGTGCGAGGGTCGCGCTTCTCGGCCCAAGCGAGTGGGGAATGGTTTCTTCTAGGAAGTCGGTCCGAAACCCGAGACGACGACAGGACGACTGGCGCTGTTCTTGTTTTCGTCTTGCTAGCTGGCCAGAGCGGCTAACAGTGGAGCGTGTGTTTTGAATTGTGTTTGTTTCTTTTTATTGTAATAGCTTTTAGTTAGCCATGGCTGCTTACAGCGAGGCGTGTTTTATATTGTTTACTTGTATTTTGCCTTGTGACCTCTTACTTCTAAACGACGGCGGGAAAGTCGTCTATTGGCTAGAAAGTAAGTTTTGGCGGGAGGATTGTTTATTGGCGGAGGATGGAGTTTTGGCGCGAATGTGACGAGATGGGTGCGCGCGAAGGAGAGCGCCGAGGTTGGGTGTGTGGCAGCCGGACAGATCGGTCGTGTGTGGCCGGTGGTGGTCCAGGGGCCGAAAGCGTAGAGTTGGAGACGCGAGTTAGTTGAGCGGCGGCCGGACGGGTTGGCCGTGTGTTGGCCGGCGGTGGTCCGGAGTCGTGGAAGTTTTGAGGTTTTATATTTAGTTAAAGTGGAGATGCCGAAATCATTCGGCATATGTAAATAAGTTGTATATACATGTGTAATAAATAATTTCTTGAAGAAAGCCTTCCAAGTGCCTCACCATCCGAAGACCTGCACACCTGTCTAAACCCACCAGTCGCAAAGTACGTCCCCCGGGTCACTCACGAGACCCGCCCTCTACGACTCCGCATCAACATCAAGGAGAACAACATCAACAACGACATCGAAGAGAGGGATAAATTCGTGACTGTCCCATTAGACAAAATTCCGTCGGCGACTGTCTTTAAGGCCGAGAGAGTGTTACCGCCAAGGCAATATGCAGCTTGAAGTTCCGAACAATACCATCTCGCAGAAAGAACTTTAATGTAAGAAGCTCGGCCGCGCAAAAACTAAAGCTTTCTCATTCCCACACGTAAGCAGTCTTAAGTGTGTCTACCAAATTTTATTCATCGGCATCCTGGCGCCGTGCAGTTGCTGGAAGAGCTGGAGGACAAATGGTCTGGGTTGCTGTGGCTCTCGGTGTACGTGGCAGCGCTCGAAGACGTGCTCCGGCAGGTAGAACGAGATGTGGGTCAGGACCGGCAGCGGCCGACGGGTGATGTGGAAGAGCAGGCGCCTGACTACCCCCTCGACCTGATCGAAGCGAACTTCTCAGCGGGTGACTTGCGGCCTAGCCTGACGCAGCGGCTCGCTGCCCTCGTCATCAAGAGGCTGCAGTACGGGCGCCGCGACTTCAGGCTGCCCATGCTGATGGTGTTGCTGCCCCTTTCGGTCGGTGTGACAGCTTATAGAGGGCTTACATCCATAATTTCTTCTTAGGCAGCCGTAGCCGTTAATATGTTGTTAGAAAACTATTAAAACCTTGCGTATTTTATACAACTGATATTATGGTGCATTGCTATGCTGATATACCTTGCTGCTTATTTCCTGTTGTTCGAGCTTCCTATATATATGCTTTCTGTGGAACGCTATCTCCTTGAAACTGTCTTTTCCGGAAGCTCCTAGAATGAATAATGGTTGGTTGGTTTATGGGGTTTAACGTCCCAAAGCGACTAAGGCCATGAGAGACGCCGTAGTGGAGGGCTCCGGAAATTTCGACCACCTGGGGTTCTTCAACGTGCACTGACATCGCACAGTACACGGACCTCGAATTTCTCCTCCAAAGAAATTCAACCGCCGCGGCCGGGATCGAACCCGCGTCATTCGGGACAGCAGCCGAGCACCATAGCCACTGAGCCACTGCGGTGGCCTAGATTGAATAATTGTTATGTAAATATGGCGAATATTTTGCTCGATTTCTTCCAGAGAGAAATAAATAAATAAAATAAAAATCTAACCCGTATCGACAGTTTCCCGCTGCACACATTATAAAAACTTGAGCTACGATAGCGAAAACAAGACGTAGAGGGAATGGAGAGCTTTCACTCGCTGCCTTTGGTGAATCCTTAGCGCCTGTCTTGTTTCGCAAGCATTACTGCGACTTGAATTATTGCGAACTCCGCTTATCTGACTTGAGAGAGAGCCCGAATACATGGTCAAATAATTAACTTCGAGCGCGCTCATACAGGCAAAAATGAGCTCATGTGTGTCTGGTCCGCGTGGCTGGTCTTCTCTTCTCTGAACTTCCTTGAGAAGACAAATGGAATAGCGCTATTTTGAGACGTTCTCTTTCGAGCGCCACGCCAATCATTCTCGGCACAACGGCACTATTTGCATAATCCTCAGAGCTATCCCATCTCAGAAACGTATGCGAGGTGTACCTCGAGCAACGATTTGTGACGGTCTTTGGACCAGCTGTACCTCGTCATTTTGTTTCGCCGTACCGAGAGCTTCATTATATACGAAGGTCGACCGCGAGAAAACAGAGTTAAACAAAGCGTGTACTTGCACAGATAACTACTTCGTCAACCACGCGTGTTTAAAGATTTGAATCGCGCGAGAGCAGCGGGGGTGTTGTGACGTCACATGTGCAGTTTCATGAGGCGGTCGCTGGTTGCGGCTTTACTGTGCAGAGTCGCGGAGAAAATGCCATTGGAGCCTTTTTTCCCCGAGAAAATCTTGTTGCATTACTCAGTTTTAGCAGATAAACCTTCCTTTATATGGAAAACTGAAGCTGCGAAATTTAAGTTCCGTAATCTGTATAGCACCTTCATTGTTCAAGTGACGGGCAAAGTTAAGATAGGCCTTATAAAACCGTTTTGGGACTCATTTCTTTCAGCTACATACTGAAACAATGTGCCAGCCAATGTGTTCGAAATACCATATCTGAAAACTTTAATTGGATGCATTGCCACCACGAAATCACCCGCAGTCATTGCCATCGCTAACCACTGACCATTCATCCGCGTGTCATGTGCTTATACGAGGTCTGTTAGAAAAGTATCCGACCTTTGGCCGGAGAAAAAAAACTGGCATAACTTGAACGTTAGAAACCTAATCACCTTCAAAGTAGTCTCCTTGGGACTCCACACACTTCTCCCAGCGGTGCTGCCATTGTTGGAAGTATTCCGAAAAGGCCCCTTTCGGAATGGAGTTTAGCTCAGCTGTCGTTGCAGCCATAATGTCCTCTCTTGTCTGAAATCGCGCTCCTTTCAATGGCCTCTTCATTTTGGGAAACAGCCAGAAGTCGCAGGGGGCCATATCAGGAGAGTAAGGGGTCTGTTGAACTACAGGAGTCTGGTTTTTCGACAGAAAAGTCTGAATCAAGTGCGAGGAATGTGCAGGAGCATTGTCGTGATAGATGCGCCAATTCTTGTGCCGCAAAGCGCCACGTAGGCGACCGAGGACATCTCTGTAGTACTCTTTGGTCATTGTTTGACCCTATGCGGTGCGTACTGGGGGTGTGCCACACAGAAAGAGTCAGAGAGAGCAGTGGCATTGCTGCGTACTTGGCGGGCCTTCTTTGTATTGGTGACGTGGAATGCTTCCACTGTGACGACTGGGATTTGGTTTCCGGGCCGTACCCGTACTCCCAAGACTCGTCACCAGTGATTATGGTGTCGATGAAGTCGGGGTCACTGTTTGTGGAATCAAGCATGTCCTTCGAGACTTCAAAACAAAGCTGCTTTTTCTCCACCGTGAGCAGCTCCGGCACGAATTTCGCCGCAACTCTCTCCATGGCCAAATCTTCAGTGATAATGGAATGCGCAGAAAAAATTGCTGATGTCCACCTCTTCCGCAAGTTCTCGGATAGTCACACGACGGTCCCGCATCACCGCAGCGTTCACTTCGGCAATGACCTCGTCATTTCGGCATGTTGATGACCGACAGGAGCGTGGCTCTCTCTCCACCGATGTGCGGCCGTCTTTAAACAAATTGTACCACTGCTTCATGTGTGTGCTGCTCATAGCATCGTCACCGAAAGCCGTCTGAATATTCCGAATGGTTTCCACTTAGTTTCCAATTTCCAATTTTGGTTTCCAATGGTTTCCAATTTTGCCAGTTTTGATGCAGTAGCGCTGCTCCTGTCGCTCCTCCATTTTCCTTGCAATAAAAAAACGACGAGAGCACTGCGCACTGCCTCACTCAAACGCTGCGTCCCAGCGACTGACGCTATCAGCAGGCGGGAAAAAATTCGTGCATGCGCACGAAGGTTTAAAGGTGCACTGAAGAGGATTCTGAACTTGTCTTTTTGCCGCGGGAACTCGATCTACACGTTCCTAGCATTCTTAGAAACTGCGACTTATTGCCCTGTGTGGCCGATTTCCCAAATTAAATCGAATTAACGGCCGGCTCCCGCCCTTTTTTTTGAATTCTGCCTCGTACGGTGGGCGGAGTCGACCAACGCGTGGAGTGCCTTTCACCCAGTCCCGTGGCGGCTTGCCGCTCTGCCATCGGCGGAGTAATACGTAGTAGTCCATAGTAGCAAATAGTCCGCGCGTATTTTTATTTCTGCGGGCTTATTTTGCAGCTATATTATCTGCGAATGAAACTATTTATTCATGGAAACCTAAAAAACAAAATAAAGCCAAAGCAAAGCCTCCACGGAGCTGGCTGAAAGGAACTTCACGCGTTGGTCGACTCCGCCCATCGTACGAGGCAGAATTCAAAAAAAAGGGCGGGAGCCGGACGGTTAATTCGATGGAATTAGGGAAATCGGCCATACAAGGCAATAAGTTGTGGTTTCTAAGAATGCTAGGAACGTGTAGATCGAGTTCCCGCGGCAAAAAGAAAAGTTCAGAATCCTCTTCAGTGCACCTTTAAGGTCGGCTTATGCAAGCGCGCTTGTTTGATATCCATCAAGTGTTCGGAAAAAAAAAATAAAGTCGGATACTTTTCTAACAGACCTCGTACATCCCTGGGGAGCGTACGGTTGTATCTGTGAATGCTAACGTACCACAATAAATAATTTACTTGATTTGACTTTCTGAAAATAAAACATCACACGTGATTGACGCGACAATGCCTGATGCCACAGATTTGTTCCGTAGACATGCGGTCTGTTATTTTCTCGCTAGGTGGTGCGTGGTGGTTCTCACGAGGACGGCCTACGTGATTTGAATGAGTTTCAGAGGGTCAGCTCTTATTTTCTTACAGAATGTCACCTCGCGCATTCGCAGGTTCTTTTCCTGTTCATGTTCGTCAATCAGACGCACATCTCCCGAAGGCTTAGCTATTCCGGACCCGTGGAATACTCACTGCTCGATTTTTTCGGCCACACGGTTGCCTTCTACGCTGCCGACGACGCCACGAGGGCTGGTGTTGCTCAAGAATACGAAAAGTGCGTTTCGTATTGTCATACCAATAGTAAGCATTCAGCAAACAGCTGTGTTGCCACCACTAAATGAGGTGCCCCCCTCCTTCTGAACTAGTGAAATCAAAGCGGCAAGTGGTTCTTGATGCAGGGTGTTGGAGACTGCTGTTACAATTGTCATAAGAATTGCGCTCGCGGTAACCTTGAATAGAATACTGTTACAAAAGCTAGATAGGTGCCGGCAGCAGCAATTGAATGACCTACACACTTGAACAGCTTGACGACTTTGACCCCTGCCCATGAAACACTAAACGTCTTAGAAACGTTTTTAAACAGCTCCAAATCACTACAGGCGTCTTATGCTAGATTGAAACGTCTCATAGACGTCGGCAGCTGGACGTTTCCTCTGAAACTTCTCTAAAACGTCTAACTTATGACCACGTCAAGGAGATGCATGTTTAGCTGCTGACGAGAGCTGTGCTTTGCACAGTGTGGTACTATCCTATTCTGAGACATAAAATGAATATCTTAATAGGAGGCTGAAGCTTTGTTTGTCATATTGCGTGCGAAAGACAAGCACATGGCATATACAGGTACCTTCGGCTGGAGCAAGGGGCCGAGGTGCACGATCTAGGCAGCGATGATCCGAGACAATGGCTACAGCACCAAGCGCTGAGCAACTACCGCCGCTACCGCTCTCAGTTCGTCATCGGCGCCCAGTTCGGGGTCGCCTCCAATGTATCGCATCTGCCCGAAGGCGCCTTATTGCTGGGCCGACACCTGGAAGACAGCGAGGCGGCCATCGAGGTGTGATGTGCACTGCGCATGCGTACTTGGCTTCTGGAGTGCGATCGTTTATATTCATGCATAATCAGACATACGAGGCATCTCACGCGCCACCGTTTTAGCTAGCGCCATTTATAGCGGAGGCGCGCGCTTCGATTAACTCATTTCTTGATTTCTGGGTTATATGAGCAAAAGCGCAAAACTGCAGTTTCGGACCGCGGCTGAAATACTTGACTGTGTCCGTAAAAATATTAGGTTTAAAAGATGCCAAAAGGTAGGTGATCCGTAGAAAGCAGAAACAAAAAAGAAGAGAGGTTATTTTATTGAGTAGCAAGCGCGGCTGAAGGGATAGAGTGAGCGTAATGATAAAAGTAAGATCAGCAACAGAAAGAGTAACCGCAGGGATGAATCACTGTCCCATTATTTTTGGATAGTGACCACACGTCACCATCTTTCCACAAACGCGATGAGCAACATAAGTACCTAGCGTATATATGCGTATATCTAGCACACGTGCTTCTAGCTTCATGTCCTACACATATCATTCTGGGATGTGAAGAGTCGCATTGATCACTTAAACTATGTTTCCATGTCGGTCAGGGCTTGTGTTCTCTGCTTTGTCAAGCAGTGGGTGCATGTGGTCGGTCTGGTCGCAGGTGACAGCGTGGCATAGCGCCTACTCCCCGCACTCGTCGGCCGTGTCGGTGGTGGCGGCCACGCGCGCCTTCCTGCCCGGCTGGCAGGTGCGCGTGGTCAACCACCCGCTGCCCAAGGAGAACCCCAAGCCCGACCCAGATCCCCTGATCGTCCTCGCCACGCGCATGATGTGCGCCGTGTTCATACCCGTCGGACTTGCCTTCGTCGCTGCCACCTACGTCCTTTTTCCCGTCCAGGTACATGAACCATGTACTGTGCAGTCACCGTTCCCTTATTGCATGCAATGAGCTCTCTGTTTCTGGCCTGTTTTCTCATGAACCATATACTGTACAGTCACAGTTCCCTTATTGCGTGCCCTGAACTGGCTGTTTCTGGCCTGTTTTCTCAGTTCCAGCGCAAGCATTATACAAAGCACTGGCCCCTGTCAGTGGAGGTTGACACCCTTATCCTCATGCAATGTCTGCTGACCGCCATCCATTTGGTACCGCAAAGTACACTCCTTTTCTTCGTGCTTTGACCACGTCTTCCGTCGAGCGTATGAGGTCTGCGATGGTTCCTGACCCAGTCAACGTAGCGCTGACCTTTGAATCAAAACGATGATTATTTGGGTTCTGGACGTATCGACGAGGGGTGCATGATTTTCCTCACTTTATGACGCGATAGCGGATGACAAACCACTTTCGAGTATGGTTATGCGATAGCTTGGCGGGAAGCCGCCCACTCTCGCGCTGCCTCTGGCGCTTGAAATGCAAAGCGTATTAACGACGGCGTAAGAAGTGTAAGGATCAGACGCGAGCGAAATTCCGGTTGCCCTCTTTCTGTGCTCGCTGTCTTCTGAAGTTGTGAGCTAGAGGCACAATAATCCCATGCAGGGTGCCAGATCGGACTACTTGGTGCATATACATCGTTTCCGGAAGCGCTGCAGTCAACACGGAGAGAGACAGACAAGGACGCGCACTTATCCTTGTCTGTCTCTCTCTGTGTTCGTGTTGATTGCAACCTTCCGGAAATGACGTAAATCCCAGTTCTCCATCTCTCGAAACATCAATATAAAAGGGGAACTGTAGTCACGTTGTTGCTTTTCTCAGACCCACCGTACTGGTTCAGGGGCCATGGAGGTCTGATGATGCGCACAAAGACTTGGTTTGGACACCCGTCTTCGGCATCCTCATTTCGAGAGTCAAAAAGAGAGAACGCCCATGTATTGAGATTTCGGCGCATCTCAACTTCCCGGGTGGTCCAAATTACACCGGAGTTCTTCCGCTATGAATGCATCGTCCCTGCGGATTCATACTTCTCAGCCACAGTGCAGCTGGGGGCTCGCAAATTCTAGTGCATTTGTCCCGGCTGCTCTCACTTTCCCTCACTCGACGCACCTCGAATGCATTTCGAACGAACGCCCTTTCGTCGCAGGAGCGCGTTCGCAACGTGAAGCTGCTGCAGCTCCTGTCGGGCGCCAGCCCTGCGGCCTTCTGGGGCACGGCGTTCGCCGTCGACTTGGCACTGCACGCTGTCTGCTCGCTGCTGCTGCTCACCCCTTTTGTGCTGCTGGACTGGCACCGGCTATACACGGACGCCTCCACGCTGGGTACGCGAGCACGACAACCATGGCATTTCGCGCTTTTCGTTGAGAAAGTTCTCAACACGATCATCGTCATCAGCATAAATACGTCCACTGCAAGACAAATGCCTCTCCCATTGATGTGCAGTTAACTGTACCCTGTGGCAATGCGTCTGATGTGTCTCCCCACAACTGACTGTTTGCCCTTTCCTGCTGTGGTTTACTTCTCATCATCGTTCTGCATTACCCTACAGGACCGTTAGTGCCGCATTTTGTGCTAGCTCATTTGCTGGTGTAACGTTTTACCTTCTCACCTATGGTCAGCGCCGCTTTGATGCCAGAGCCGGCAATCAACACTGCTTTCTGGCGGTCGACCCTGACCTCACAGGCGGCAACTGCCAATAATGAAGGGGCGAACTAATGAATCGTGGAATTGGTCGTTGCAAAACACGACCCCTAGCCTCTGCTCTACAGATATCCTTCCCAGGTACATCTAATTTCATTTATTCCAGCTACTATATTGGTATATCAGTGCATCCTGTTTATTTCCTAATCTCTGCTATTATCTACGTGTCTTAACGTTAACCACGCGACCCCTAAACACGTTAGACGCGTGTAAGAGACAAATCAAAGAAGGTCACGTCGTTAAGTTTGTGACAAACAAGTGAAACGCGCTATTGCACGCATTTGTCAAACGACGTAAGCAGTGGTGTCACAAGTAAGCTTCACTTACGCCGTAATTTTATGCTTACGCTTTTCACGCTAGACAGAAGTGATGCTTTCAAAGGGAGGCCTGTATGCAAGGTGAGGAACCTTAGAAGCTTGGCAGATGAAAAACAGTCGCGGTGTGTAGACCAGCGCTTTTTACTCGCGTAGAAACTCCCTGGCGAAGGCATTGCCGTTTTAAATTGGTTTAAAGCAGAAACACGTACAGCAGGCCAAATCTTTAGCTGGCGTGCGTGATGGCCGCGTTTTCTGTGCTCCTGCAGCTAATGACTTGCAAAAATATCAAATCTAAGTAAAGGCTCACTAAACCATTGCTTAATATTGAGCTTTCCGCAAGTTTGCTTCGCCGTAAATCTCAGGAGCGCAGAAAAAGTGGCCCTCGTGCAAGCTAGCTTAAGATTTGGCCGGCTGTCAGTGGAAGGAAAAAAGAATCTCCGCACCGTGCATGCTGTGAGTCCTTTTCATTTCTGTCCCTCTTTCCCAGGCCCTGTCTATGCGCTGATGATCAGCTACGGGTGCGCGTCGATTCCCCTGGCCTACGTGGTGTCGCTGTTCTGCGACCAACCGTCGACAGGATACGTGACTATCGCCAGCATCAGCATAGTGGCAGGTGTGCCACGGCGATTTTTTTTTTAAATGAGGCGCGCTGTTTACCATACTCTATAGGAACTATACCTCGCACGTCATTTAAAATACGAATGTTTCTGATGTCGGTCTTGCTGCACATACCGTGTTGCTTTGCATGCCTTCCGGATACTGTTTATGGTCTCCGCAGTCATACTTTCCACGCTAACATCAAGCCAACTGAGTGCACGCGTGACAGTGTATGCAGGCTCACTAAAAGAACACAAAAATAATGGCAGTAACAGTAAAACAATCAAACATCAACAGATTCTCTCTGGTTTCGCGCTATGTTGTTACTAACGTACAACACGAACACGCTACAAGCCCTCTTTGTGCTGCAGACAGAGGTGGCCTTTTGACTTGAACCGACTAGCAAGATTGGCGTCTATTTTTATCGACGTTTTCTTCGCAAACGCCATTAAAGACGTAGTATTCGCGCTGTTGTTGAATAGCCTCGGGGTGCACGACAGTGTGGCTAGTAAAAGTGTTGCTTTCAAAGGTAGATTGATATCTACTGATATCTATTGGTATCTACTGATATCTATTGATATCTGCCTACTGAGGGGCAATTTGATCAGACATACTATCTGAGCAAAGAACGTAGCGTTCAGACAACACGGAAAAAGCGTGGCCAGCTAGGAAAGGCGTTACTCATGTCCTCGCCTTTTGTGTGTGTTGTCTCAACGCTGCGTTCTTCGTTCAGACTGATCTCTCTGTAAGGCATGTTTTAGCTGTAAGGGGCCAAGGACACATCTGGCCGTCGTTGCCTACATCGTGAATGCCTGCTTTCTGCACGCAGGTATGCTGTTGAACGTGAGCATGTCGCTGCTCTATTTGCTACCGGCGCTGCTAGAACCAATGAACAACGAGACGAGAGATACGTCAGGGTTGGACGTCGCCCTGTGGGTCTTCAGGGGCATACCCAGCTTTTCCCTCGCCTGGGGTGTATCCAACTGCCTTCAAGTGAGTTTTCACTGTCAGTCACTACAGAGTCAAGAAGAGCGCCAGGTTACTTACATAGTGTTTCAGTTTATCCATTACATACTTTTCATGAATATGCTGTAATAGCTAAAGAGCACAGATTTTGAAGTTATGTTGTCTATACCATGGTGAAAACCTTGTTGAAGTCAGGTGGGCGGATGAGATTAAGAAGTTTGCGGGAATCGGGTGGACGCAGCTGGCACAAGACTGAGCAGTTTGGAAGATATGGGTGAGGCCTTTGTCCTGCAGTGGGCGTAGTCAGGCTGATGATTACGATGATTAATTACCGTACCTGTTCCAGGTGGTCATTTCCTGCTTTTAGGTCGAATCTGTATCCAATAAAATTAAACGCCCTGTATGCCCCGTGCGCCCCTTTTAAATTGAGGCACTGCGGGTAAGTGGCAAGACGTATCTGGGAATGCGAGTCAATGCATCCGCGAGGGTTGGAGTATAGGGGGGGGGGATTGAGGAGAGCTCAAAGTCTGAGAGTTTTTGCGCGTTTTGCTTTTATGGAAGTGTGGCCGCCATGCCATACAAGAATCTAATCCCACACCGTAACCACTCAACTACCGAGCTCATTTCTTTCGGCTGTCTTGCTCTAGTGTTTGCGCCTATAATTTCAGTTCTTATGTCAATGTTGAATCACGCATTCTATATCCATTTCATCTTTTAACGGCTCAGGTGGCATACGTACAAAGCAAACAAACTTTTACTGCATATTTCGTCAACAGATTTCTCAGGAAAGTGTGATGTGTCGCTACATGTCAACATTTGACCGCCTCCTATTTTGCGAAAACTTTGGACTGGAAAAACTCCCTGATCACCTGAACCGTTTCATCGAATGTTGTCCAGGTAAGCTTGTAGTTCGCGGACCAATGCTTGTTTTCAGTAGCAATAACCCACGAGTTAATTGTATTGCTTTGTTGCCGCTTTATACAGTGGGCTCAGACAAAAAAATATAGTGATTATTTCTATTCTGTTCAACAGGAATGGTTTCGCGGATCGCACCATGCTGTAACTATCTATTGTGCAGAGCACGCAAGAGCCGTGTTCGCTAAAATTCTATCCCGGTGATTACCACCCCGAATGTACACTATGTGGCGAAATAGCCACTTAAAATCACATATTCTGCAACTGTAAAGAGGAGCCTCCACCGGAATCTCTAACACAAGTTCTTACTCTCGAGCAAGGGGAGGCTCAGACCTGGGCTTTCGAAACCAGGCCATTGAGTGGGCTACTCAGGTTGTTGTCAGCCGTGGCCTGACAGTCATCTAGCACGGATCATCTGCATTCTGCCTTTTCTGACGAAATAAATGTTTTGCAATCCAATACTCAACTATAGAGCGCGAGCTGTACGGCCTGTTACGAACGCAGAAAAGTGCCGCGACTGCATCCTGTCCAAGGGCTGCCTGACTTGGGACAAGATGAGCGCCGGCCGCGACCTCTGTCTCATGCTGCTGGTCGGCGCCGCGCTGCTGACGCTCGTCACGGCCGTAGACTCCGGCTGGCTGAGACATCTGGTCCACGGGGCGTGCTCGTCGCGACGCCGCGACCCCGCGGTCGGCGTCGGCGAGCACGCCAGCCTCGAAGAGCGCGCGCGCGTCCAGGAGCGCGTCGGGCATGGGCGTCGTGAGAAGGCAAGGCGCCACGTCGTTGTTCCTGATTGGTTCGAAAATGAAAGCGATTGACCACTGTGTGTTTGCAGCCAAATCGAAAGTTAGCTTTTTGTCGCGTTGGCTTAAACGATAACGCACCAGGTTTTGTACGCCCTGACACACATTCTTCCCCAATTTTCACACTTATGTTGTATATTATGGGCGGGAGACCAAGCTACATCTCGCTGCTTCCACGCTGCTTATTTTCACAGGGAAGCCTGAAGGGAACTAGATGGTTTGACCTCCCACACACTATATT
This sequence comes from Amblyomma mixtum, assembly GCF_055824585.1. Classification (NCBI taxonomy): domain Eukaryota; kingdom Metazoa; phylum Arthropoda; class Arachnida; order Ixodida; family Ixodidae; genus Amblyomma; species Amblyomma mixtum. The sequence goes on from NC_143012.1 coordinate 295,422,425, forward strand.
TACCTGTACCCGTACCCAAGATTCGTGGCTCTTTCGGGACACGTTCGCAAATTTCGCTGCGACGGGTGCTACTGGCGCGTGCAGAGCACTGCACGCCAGGGCCTCTTCCGCACCAGGCTGCGGTTCGACGACACTAACTCTCGGCTGAACCACACAGTTTCAGAGGATACAAAATGTAACGGCGTGTGGTTCTCGCGTGGTGTTTCACACCTCGGTGCTACTGAACGAGACTCATTTTCCTTGCGCTGGACAGTATCAGAAGAGTTTTAGCATATAGTGCGTTCCGTGATCCAGTGCCCTCGAAGCGACAAGTTCGCATGTGCAACTAACTCTTTGTGCAAGATCGCGGGACGCGCACCGTAAAGACTCCGTTCGCTGTCGCTCATTCTCAACCTCTCGTTTATAACTATTTTATTGAGAGCTCTATTTTCATTTGTAGTTACCTTTGTATACAGGACATTCTGTCTGCATTTTAGTCAGCCGTATCACTAGTTCGCATTTTAATTAAAGGAACAACTTTAAAAGCTCCTCTCTCTTGCGCAGGCGAACGAGCCTGGCTCAGCAGAGGCTGCAGCTCCTGGGACGGCTGCATCAGATGGCTCGGTAACTTGAACTGTACTCCGCTCCACATCTGCGCTTGTAGTACTCGTTCGTGTTCGCTTTGCACACAAAACAAGCCCAACAACAACAGCAACAACAATACATGTCACCGCCTTTTAGCGTTCATTCTGGGCCAACAAATAAAGTGATAACGCTACTGCTCCCTCGCTCCGTAACAGCGCCTACCCGAAGGCTGCAGGCACAGGCCGGGGCCACATGGAGCACACCACCATACCGGCCAAATTCTTGGGGGCGCCCTCTTCCGAGTTCGCCTGGCTATAAAATTTTAATCATGATGTGTACGGAAGACTTGTCGGATATGAGTATGACCCAGTACGGCGGCAAAGTTGCTCATGCGCTAATCTATACGGCCGAACAGAGTTACCGACGTGATGTCACACCTGGCCACTTGCATGCATGTTCCCTCGCAACACAGCAAAAATCATGTTCATCCACTCATAAACGTGCGGAATATTATCTGTACGGCGAGATAACCGTGTCGTGGTGGTGCACGTTCACTGCTCTCTCTCATTTGCTCGCATTCCACTTCATGAGTGCCTTACGCAGGCTGTCCTCTGCGTTGCCAACCTCAGCAAGAACTACGGCAGCTTTCAGGCTGTGTGCGGTCTCTCGTTCGCGTTGAGCAAGCACGAGTGCTTTGGCCTGCTCGGCATGAACGGTGCCGGCAAGACCACCACGTTCCGCATGCTGGCCGGAGACCTGGCGCCGACGACGGGGAACGCCCACATTGGCGACGCCGACCTGGTCGGCAGCCGGAGGAAGGCGAGTGGCCATGGCGTGGCTTCGGGGACGCCGAGGTTTCCCGCGGATAGCAGCATTTTGCTGAATTGTATAGTTTTACTTACTTTTAGCAGGCAGATGCTTTCTTTGCATGAAGCATGGTGGCTAGAGATCCATCTGCAGGAGAGTGCTTCAAATTAAGGCTTTGGTTGCATCCGGAGTCGTTCAGTTTATGGTGTGTCGAGAAGCGACATCTAGCTTATGAGGGAGTTTTGAAATAGGGCGATCCGATCAGTTAAGGGGTAGAAAAATAGCGGTGAGCCAGTGCGCAGGCACAGGAAAATAATGCCATTCGGTTTATTGTTCTGCGCGTGCGCACTGGCACCCCCGCTATTCCCCTAACCGATTGGGGACCCCTATTCTAAACCTTCCCATTAACGCGATAACGTTTAGAGGCCCCGTCCGACGAAAAAATCCGGTGGTGTCACGAAATTCATATTGATCGACAAGGACATGTCGTCAAAACCACGTGACTTCTCGCGGGTAATTCGAACAGCCAACAATGATCGCACAGTATGAGAGTGATGACGCCGCTTTATAATTTTAAATTTGTATACAATATAATGATGTCATTCAATTACCAATACGCTCTCTGAAGAAAGAAGAGTAATTGCACTGAAAAGAAAAATGCTCAGTCGGGAGCTCGACCCCTGCACCTTTCGCACTGAACGTTCGCACCGAACGTTCGTTCAGCGCGATAGTTTAGGGGCTTTGTGCGACCACCTCATGCCACGTAGCAACGCTATCGCATTACTCTTAAGGCTACTTAGGCGTCCCCAGAAATTTTTTCTTTAGCAAGTGACAACATCGAACTCTACAGAAGGCTTTTTGCAACAGTTTCTGCTTGCTGAGTGGCTTGCGAATGCTATAGCTTGAGGCCAGTTAGGGCCGTGGTACATAGAAGACCACTCAATACTAAAGCGCAGCTTAACGGCTTGCTTTGCAGGACTTCTTGTGATAAACTATTCACGCAGTGGTATGTGTGGTCTGTCTAACATCTGTGAGGCCAACATTAGATGCACGTATTTTTTGTTCATGTGTGGGGAGGAAATAACGGTTCCGTTCTCCTGGGCATATGCGCAGTACCAGACACGCATCGGTTACTGCCCTCAGACAGATGTGGCCCTTGACCTGCTCACTGGGCGGGAGATGTTGGCGCTGTTCAGCCGCCTCCGTGGAATCCGTGAGGCCGACTTACCTCAGGTGGTCAACCGGACGCTGCAGTTCGTCGACATGGCCCAGTACGCTGACGTTACCGTCGGGAAGTACAGGTGCGGCAGGCAAGCGCTAGAACAGTGTCTCTTAACCGGAGCTCCGTTTTGTTAAAGGGACTATATGCATTACAGAACTTCAACGTTATCTATACTTTGCTTTTAGCAGGCTTCTAAACGCGATGACGCGTACTTCGAATGACTCCCCCCCCCCCCCCCCCCCCCCCCCGCGTTTGTAATTTCTACACTTTGACCGTTGCCTATAGGTTAGGGAAAAAATTCTTATATTTTCTTTCCCGATCTATATATGAGGGCGTAAGCAGCCATCGCGACCACTAAAATTTGCTGTCTGGTTCGTGATGCATTTCGAGCGCCTACTGGAGGTTGTCCTAATGTGTAATACTTGTTTTACTCCTTAAGCAGCTCTTGGACGATCCTTTTTCATTTCTTAACCTCTTACCGAGTGTTGACCTACCTTTTCAGCGATGGCAAAACGTTAAAGGGATGGCAGAGCAAGGATGAAACTACTAATCGTATCAGGATGTTGTGTTCTGTCCGACCTCGGTCGATACTCAGTGTGAGAGAGTACTAACACGCTGCAAATTTCCGCTTTGCATGTATAGAACAAAAATTCGCAGACGATCAATGCGATTCATGTGGCAGGGTGTGCGTTAGCATTAAGGTTCTCTCCGGACGTAGTATCCGCTGTGACTGACGTGCTCAGACCGCGCGAGTGAGTGGCGTGATCTAATCCGTAAATCACGCACGTGACGCGCCGTACACCCCCCCCCCCCCCCCCCCCCCCCGACTCTGATTGGTGACCGCGGTTTTCCCCATCGCCACATATTGCCTCTCAGCCTCCCAGCCTTTCACCATCTCCCTCACTCCTCTCCCCTGAAAGTGGAGAGATGAATTTCTCTCTCCACTATGCCTTCTGTTAACCGAAGCATCACATGCCAACACCGGACACTTTTTGCGATGATGGGCGAGTGCTAAGGCATTAAACACATTTTCCGCACGGACCAAGGAAAATGTTGTCGGCATGGCACATTACACTATAGCGAAGGGATTATTGGCTGTAGCACGGGATGAGATTACGCAGCGGACTGTTTGATTCCAGCGGCGGCACCCGACGCAAGTTGTCACTGGCCGTGGCGTTCGTGGGGAACCCGAACGTCGTTCTTCTGGACGAGCCAACGGCTGCCGTGGACCCGCCGGCGCGCAGGCGCATCTGGAGTATCCTGATCGCCGCCAAGCAGCGTCTGGACCTCGCCATCCTGCTCACCTCGCACTGGTACTTGTGTGCACGCTTCGCGAAGTTACGTTTGTAGGACCTCATCTTCGGAGGTCTTCGACGAGTAGTGACAGCGTGGGTACACACGGACGAAAGAATGTAGTGGACTAGACATAGGGCGATGTGAAAGATAAAACAGAAATGAAAAAAAAAACTGCTTCTGAGCAAATTAAGTGTCTAGCGAAGGATGTTTGAAGTGCATCAATTGCCGGGCACGGTTCGTGGATGGATCGGTTTTCTGCGTGTTGTGTAACTTGCAGCCTGGGGAAGCTGCTAGGAGATATATGGCTAAGTCACGCTCGGAGTAAGGCGCGGATGGGTAGGTCAAATCCACATTTTCTCGGGTCGGTGTTGTAACTAAGGCCAAACGCCTGTGGACGGCAGGCTCCGTTGCTTGACCTGACCGCAACGGTGGAGCGTTCACCTAGCATGCGGAAGGAGCGGGGTTCAGTCCCCAGTGCCGCCGGGTACCCATCGTGATACAATGAGTACAAACTTTCCCCTGGCTTGACCCAACCCTGTGTAGACGAAAAATACCTTGCGCCATGGCGCTCAAGCTGCCCTTAAGCCATTAAAAACCATCATCATCATCTCAATCCTTTGCTTGACCCGCTATATGGCACATTATTTAGTCTCCACAAATTTTAACAGCTTGTTGAGTTGCAGAATTTACTTGCGCGAATGATGACAGCGTTTTTCATCACGGGTCTAGCTAGTCGTGATCCCCATGCGGAGAACTATGTTTTAGAGTGCTGGTAATGCGCCAAAGGGCAGATAGGGTGGAGAAGAGTACATAATTGCGTATTATCCCGTTCGCGGATAATAATTAGGACGAAAAAGATAAGTCAGGACGCTCATTTTCGGCTTGAATCATTCATCCTATACTCCAGAATTTTGCCTGTGCACCGGAGCGGTGTCCAAGTTGCTTGAGCATATCCGCCTCATATGAGGGATGTGAGGGTTTGATCCCCAGTGCAGGTTTCTCCCAGTTTCTACAGGGTACATGCTTTCCCTTGGCTTTGTGCTCGGCTCCATTAGGGTCAACTGCTTGAGAAAGAGAATGTAAGCCCTACCATGCCCTCACGAGGAAGTTTTCCGTGACGTATCGGTTCCTGATGTGGGTGAGGATGGGGGCGAGATATAGTGCCGTTCGCAGTCGACGACAGTTCAACTGCCGTGTCCTTGCGTCGATATAGACCTGGGGATCCGGGTGTTTAAAATTGGTCGTAAGTGAGAAGCAACTTTTTAATTCTGAGGAAGTTCTAAAAGTGCGTTGGACCGACAGGCGTATGGACTTCCGGTCACGAACGACATTGGAACCAAACCATTCAGTACTCGCTCTGCCGTTGTATCGCAACGCAAGTTCCTTGTGTTTCGTAGAAAGTATAAACGGTGATTTTCCGTTCGGGCAGTTTTTCCTTTTTTCAGGGCATACTCAGAAATTGTCAACAAGCGCATTTTACGTGGGAAAATAATTTATGAACCCATTTGTTTCGTGTATCGTAAGATTTTACTACAACAATCAATGTATCCGCACATATCCCCTCGGCAGGCTCGCATCTCTTTGATATTCATGTTTTTGCTATCGTCAAAAACTTTCCTATTGGTTTTCTATGGCAGTTTTAACTATAGTCAGTTCCAGCGATGGACAAAAAAAAAAAGATTTCGTTGCGCATTGCAAGAATGGACCATTACCTTCAATATTTGCATAGCAGTGCCTTACAATATTCCGAAGTTGCCTCACAATTAAAATTAATGTCCAAGAATCGTGGACATGTTTTAGGAGTAAAATGTGGTGAAAAGGCCATTTTTTACGACGTTTTAGCCATTTTAAGAACTTTTCAGGCTGCTGCAGGTAAAAAAAAAGCCTGAAAATGGGATTTTAGGTCTAATTGAGGGAGTTATTCTTACGCATGAAAATTCACTGGGTAGAAATGATTGTTGACCATCTTGGGTGTGACCGCACGCGTGTTCATCGTTCTGCAGCATAAACTACTGCCGCCTAGTGTGTTACTCTCTAAAGCCATCAACTGGAATTGAATTACAGCAGGTCCTAAAGTTGATAACGAAGGTCCTTCCGCATGCAGCGGCTCTGTAGTCGAATACTCCGTGGATCGTAGTGTAGCTTAGTAGAGCAGAACGTTGGGCCAGTTTGTGTAGCGACATATTCAAGAAAACTTTGCGCAGATTAACACAAGACAGAAGGAGAAACACGTACACACACACGAGGGCTCATGTGTGTGTACGTGTTTCTCCCTTCCGTCTTGTGTCATTCTGTGCAAAGTTTTCTTGAATATATCGTAGTGGAGGTCCTAACAGCCCGAGCATCCGAACGCTGCCTGGTGCGTGCGCAGCATGCGCGAATGCGAGACCCTGTGCTCGCGGGTGGCCATCCTGTGCCAAGGCCGCTTCGCCTGCATCGGTCCCACGCGGAAGCTCAAGGAGGACATCGGTCGCGGCGCCACTGTGCTCGTGCGCTGCGCCCCCCAGGACCCAGGTGAGCGTCGTACTATTCTCTTATTACAGGACACGAGATCGGAATGACACGTGCATGTCTACATTGGTCTGCCGATATGATAAGAAACAATGATGCGAAATGATTATACTAAAGTATGCTCGTCCTGCGGCTCACTGTAGATAGTATTTTTTCAAATAGCCGCGCACAGTGTTTCTGCAGAAGTCTTGTGGGTGCATTTTTTGGAATAAATGCAGCGCTATGTTTTTTCTTTCAGATGTAAGTGTAATCGAAGAAAAGACGTCGACTGCTCAAAGCTTTGGTTATATATAGAGAGATTGTCAAGAATTTCAGCTACTGCAGGTTTTTAACCGTACCGTAGCAGAGAAAACTTTTCGTTTATGAACCTCTCCACAAATACGAGGCGATAAAATTGAAGGCAGTGCCACGTCATCAGTGGTGCTCTACGGTGAACCCTGATGTGTTACAGGTTGCCTGTGCTGCTTTTTTTCACGAATTACCCTAGGCTGTTCTTTTCATTTTCTTGTTTGTTTGGGGAGGGGTTGAAAACGCTAGCAGCAGCTTCGCGCGACCGCACGCACACGAAAGTCAGGGTATTATCGATATCACATAACATATGCAGGCTTGATGTGCCGCATATTTACGGCTTTGACGACAACCACCTACACTCTAAACACGAATGCGGCTACATGTGAGTAAAACAAGGAGTAAATTGTCCTCTAGTGCACTCCCTTTCATAAAAGAGAGTGCGGGCTAGAGGACAACTTAACTCCCTTTTTACTCCTTTACGTTTAGAGCATCGTAAGAGTAGGCGCGGTGGTCATATTTGCTCCCTCCTGCAAGGCAAGTGAATATGCATTCAATGTATATTGCTTTTAATGTGTAGAGAACCGTGCACCAAGAAACGACACAATAGCGCCTTTGCCGAAGGTCGTGACACGTGGCATGTGCTGTATATAGTGTACTGCGGGGAGATAGGGCCACGGAGCATTAGATAAAAAGCGGACTAATTAAGTACGTTTAGCTGAAGCCTTTGGCCTTGTGCAGTACCTTTAAAAAAATTGGCGCGCGCCTATGACAGCTACGAACCGAAAATAAAATGTATGGGGACACTTAATTACGTTAAATGTGGAGAATGGGATAGCATTAGAATCAGTGAATTTTATGACAGACCACAACGCTGGGTTTTTCCCTTGATGATCGAGTTTTCTGTTCAGTGGAGAGAGGGGAAGTGGGGGAGGGGGCAGGTCACGTGACCTAAAGATGTCAACGTTCTCGACCAATCAGCGAATTTTATAACAGACCTCAACGCAAGGTTTTTTAGTGGGAAAACACTACTTAATGGGGTCAAAACCAACTAAGAATCTTGTGTGAAGCCTCGGAGTAACTCGGGTAAGATCGGGTTAGTTCGGAGGAGCGTCGCGCAAGCTGTAGCCAATGGGAGGAGGGCGTCGCTCCAGCTGTCGCCGAGTGGAGAGAGGGTATGACGATGAAGGGCGAGAGACGCGGCTGCATGCATATGCAGATGCCAGAAAGGAGAGGCGAAAACACATGTTTTCGCACGTCTACTCTGTTTAATACGTTCAAACCCTACCTCTTTTTTTTTTTTCGATGATTAGGCTTCTAATACGATTGCGTTAAAAAGGAGTGTCAGGCTCTGGCCTGCTCATATCTTGGAATTAGACACGTGCGCACTTTAAGATTCTGCCCACCGCAGGGCCCGTGTCGCACGAACTGGAGTTGCGCTTCCCGGGCAGCACGCTTCGGCGGCGGCACCAGGGGGGCGCCCTGTTGCGCTTCCACGTGCCGGCGCAGCCCTGGCACCGGCTTTTCGCCGGCATGGAAGAGATGCATGCCGCGGGCCTGGTCTCCGAGTACCTGGTCAGCGACGTCAGCCTGACCGAGGTGTTCCTGCACTTCGCCCACAGTCGGAAGGACGTCGGTGCCCAGTTGGACCTGTAGGCCTTCCGCTGCCATATCGGTTGAAGACAATAAAGTTCGCTATAGAATTCCATACCTTGACATGTGGACGAGCAGAGATGAGTGTATGAACGTCATCCCATGTGACGTTGTAGTGTTATTAAAAAAAAAATTAGCTGAGGTTTAGCTCTGGTTAAACCGGGCAAGTTGCGTAAGCAAGCAGCAACTGTTTTGCCCGAGGCGAACGCGCGTATTCATTCCCCGTTTCCCTCCCGCTTCCTCTCTCCTCTCTCCACATGCCGCCGCAGAGACGGTCCTGCCGTCTGGTGGAGCGCGGCTGAAATGGTTGCTATGGCAACGGCGCTCCACCTGTTTGACCTCGGCCATCGCCGGGAGCTACGCGACGGCTCGAAACCTGGAGCAGTATTGCTTACGCAATAAAAATTGTTCGTGCGATGAGTCAGAGAACAGGCACAAGAATTACAAGTTAAGCGGGCACAGTTTCCAGTTGATCACCTAACACTTGGAGTTGGCGTGGAGGTTATGCCACACGCCGTACTGTACTTCTCCGGAAATGCTTCGAGCGCCTGAGGCTGAACATCGTGCACGTAAAATGCCGAAACCACTGGGACACCATGGTAAGAGTGAAGCTTCCTGGAATAGCGAACTGCGGTCTTTGAGTTTTTTTAAGCGGCTTGTGTATACTTGGATTAGAAAAATTTCCTCACTAGTTTGCTCATGACCGGCACAATAGAGCCATCGATCTGTGTAGTGGTCTCCTCTAGCGGTTTGGATGATCCTGCCTGCATGCAAGGTGGCCTCGCTACTTTTCAAAACTACTGTAACTGGATCAAACAGTTAGGCTAAAGGAATATCCCGTGGCGCGCGCAAGCAACGAGTAGTATGCTGCTTTTGGCAGCAAGGTTTGAAATACTCATGGTAGCTCATAGAGGGAGAGCCGAGTAGTGAAGTTGGCACTGCGCTTGCTATCCCCCAGAGAAGACACGAATAGTCAAGCCGTGATTTCCACCAATATTGATAACTCGAGGTTTATTTGAGGAGGAACGCTAACGGCAGGAATCTGCTAACATTATCGAAATCTTATAGAGTTGTTGAAGTGCTCCCGTTATTATGCATTTCAGCCCTTGTCATTGCGGGGGCGAAGGCGATCGGTTAAGCGATGCGGCACCGAAAGGCCACAGCATTGCGGACTTCCTTCTCGTCGACATCCGGATGCAGATGCTGATGTCACCATTGTCCGTGACCGTTATGTCGTCGCTGTCGAACTCTCGGGCGGTCAGAGCAGATCCCTTGGCGCTGGTCAAGGGCGCTATATCCCAACTGGCGCCTGGTACATCGTCGACCAGACGAAGCGATTGCACGAGACGTGCGAGATTCTCTTTTCTGCTGGACACTGACTGTGCCGGCTTCGCTGCTTCACCATTGCTGTCCGCGCAGACGTCCCTCTTCACCTCAACGCCGCTAACTCCTGCGCTGACAAAGCCGGGTCCAAAGGCATTTGCATTTACTTGCGCTTTAACTAGGTCGTGATGACCTTCCGAATCCTTGCTGCTAGAGGAATCGACTCCCCCGGGGTCGCTATTCCCTCTCTCTTTCTTATCGTTAGCAGCCGTCGAAACTACGCTGTGTTGTGTACTGCAGGCGACAGGCATCTCTTCTCGATGCTTATTATTTGGCTGATCCACGTCGTGTGACAGTTCGCGTGAAATTTCGAAGAATGCAGGTTCTTTGCTCTCTTCGGTACGGGTAGGCGCCGCGCGCAAGGCTGCTGCGGAAAGCGGCGTCTCGACGTCTCTGTTAACTGTTGCCTGCGCAACCACAGAGCGTTGCTCGGAGGCAGGCGCTTTCCGCGAGAGTTCTGCCGCTGGCAGAAAGGCTTCAGCGGCAGAGTCAATCGCAGCGATAGCGCCTGGCGAACCTAAAGGATAAAAGTGTTCTTTCCTCTTGACCACACGGTCCCTGCGAAGCGGAGATTCCAGAGGCAAGTTGTCACAGTCCTCAGTGAGCCACTGCAGATTCTCATAAGGATTTGTATCAGTCGCATTGTTGCGTGAAGAGCTGTCTGACCGTGGAGCACACAGCGTGCCAGCAAGGACCGTGCTTGACTTGTCTATGTCGGACGCGTGCTGAGAAGACGGAAAGGTACACTCCTGCGTTAGGTCAGACGTTTCTTCATGGCCAGCTATTTCGAACATTCCCTCAGCCATCGACAGGCCGTAGCCATCTTCCTGGGAAGGATCCCAGGATGCAATTTTCTCCTTGAGGTCTTGCTCTTCAGACTGCGATAGCCCCACTGATATCGACTCGTTGCTGAAAACGTCTGCCGTCTCCCCGAAGGGCCACTGCTCGCTAGCGCTCCAGTGCTCACGAGCTGCAGGCGTTTCTTCGACGGCCTCCGTGAGCGGTACCTGCATCCTACGTAGGACTGCGATCTTTTCGGACAAAGTGCCAAGAGACGACCGAGCATCCGTGTCTCCTCTAGACGCAGAGCTCCTAGAGCCGGAGCATCTGCTCTCTCCCGGAAGGATCGACACCAGCGCCTCGTCACGAAGTGCGTTGCCAGTCCTTGGGCTGCTTGCTCGCTGAACAATGCTGCCGCAAACGCTCTTGTCATCGTTGTCCGAGCACTCCGAGCTCCTTTTCCCTATTGCTTCCAGAAAGAACCACTGTTCGCAGGAGTAAGGGCGCCCGAATGTCTTCCATTTGTCGCTGTTTGCGTCGATGTCCTCGATATCGCTGAAGGAAGAACATTCCCCGCTACTTTTGGCTCGCACCTTTGGTTTCTTGCGAACAAACGCGTTGGTATGAGATGCGTTTCGTGTTCTTGAAAACGCGCTTTCTTCGGAAATTAGCGGCAAGTTACCTTCTTCAGGATGCTCTCGGTTGAAGGGGAACCAGGTGGAACTGCGACTGGCGGATGGCGAATGGCGACTGGCGGTGGTTGCAACCGGAAGCCTTGCGTTGCGTGTGTCCTCGGTCTCCGTTGCTTCAGACACGATTTCCGTGTTGATGAGGGGGGAACTCTGGCGTGCATTCGGCAAGCTAGCGGCAGCGGTCGATGAGGTCTTCCCGCGCGTAGCGTGTAAGACGTTGAGCAAGCGAAGGCGGCTGGTGGTCCTGACGAACCATGAGGCACCACTGTCGGCACTGCTGCCTTCTTGCGGCTGATTGACTTCTGTGCTTGGTGATTTGGACATAACTAGCCATGCAGGTGGCGACCAGCCAGAGAAACGCCTTCGTAGTCTTCTGCTTCTTCTTACTCGTGGAAGGAGCGCACGCGGTCTTCTTCGCAGCCGACTATTTGGCAGTAGGACAACCAGGGAGAAAGAAAGGCGTAGGGTTTTAACGTCGCTAAATCGAGTAGACTTGCGAAAGCATTTGTTTAGCCTCGTTGGCTCATGGTTTAGCTTTGCTGTGTCGTCGGCACGTCTGTCGACGGTATTTGGTTCAGGTTAAGCTCCGATCGAGTTTAAGCTGATCTGATTTATTCGCGCTGCTGATGGAAGTTGGTGAAGACCATGTGCAATGCATCTCGAAAGTGTATTGCAGTTTAACACGGGGCGTGATTGGCTGCGGCGATAGCAAAGTTCCGTCGTGCAGTGGCCAGCGAAGCTGATCTGTTCGCGCCGCCCAGTCGCGGCAATATTTTATTTCTGTATGGGCCGTTGCTACGCTAGGTTTTGCCAAGGTCACCTTCAAGGTCAAGTTTCACACAAACTCGGTGAGGCGGTTAGCCCTCGTGAGGTAGTGTTCTCGCACTGCGATGTTACTATCGACAAAGGCTTCCTTAGTGCCGCACATGTTGATTACTGCAGCAGTGCTGAAGTTTTAAGTTCACGCGATAAGAAGCCTAAAATCTTTTGAATTCACTACTTTTGAGCTCCAGTGTTGAACGATCGCGGCTGTTTCTCGTGAAAATTTCCGGAAATCAACTTCGGATTTGGTGGCTGTGAAGGATCCAGAGAGATCTGATCCGTTTGTTTCAATTGCGAGTGATTCCCTATACTGAAGAGCACCTTAATGTGAAAAGACAAAAAAAATCGCATTTATATGTTTTTCATTGTTGTTCTTGAAGGTACGCTAGTAAATAAGTCATTCTGTTTTCTCGTACAGAGAAGCGTGACGAAGGATGATGCCAGATTTTTAGTGAGGACAGAACGATCTTTAATTAGGCCACAGAACCCTGGAAAAACGGCAGAGGTTTGAAATAATTCCGTTGAACTATTTCGCAAAGAGTGTTTCAAGGCCAGTTTAACGGTGCTGGATATCAACAGGTTCGCTAACCACTTTCTCACTGAATTCTCATTTTACTAATTACTAGTTGAGAATGACTAAACCTAGAGCTGAAATGTTATAAGCTCGACAGTTTCGTCGTGACGGTCACAAAGCTGGAAATGTGCAGTCAGCGCTTCATTAAATTTAGAAACTGAAAATAAAAATTGGTTTTGAGGGAACGAAATGGCGCAGTATGTCTTACATGTCTCGGTGAACACCTGAACCGCGCCGTAAGGGAAGAGAGGAAGGTGGGAGTGAAAGAAGAAAGAGAGAAAGAAGTGCCGTATTGGAGGTGTTCGGAATAATTTCGACCACTTGGGAATCCTTAACGTGCACTGACATCGCACAGAACACGGGCGCCTTTTGCGTTTCGCCTCCATCGAAACGCGGTCGCCGCGGTCGGGCTCGAACCCGGGACGCAGGCACGCAGGACGAGTGCCTTAACCACTGAGCCACCGCGGCGGGTTATTAAACTTAACAACCTGAAAAATCAACACAACATTCGATGCGCCGATGTCTCACAATCCGCACATGCCTTTATTCTATAGAGGTCATTTCTGCTGCGTACAGGCATAGGTGCCTGGTTTTTGGAAAGACATTGGCTTCTCTACAGCTGCCTGGTTTCCGGCACAGGCGGTTTATCTACTTAATGAGCGCCAGCGTGATCCCGTCCCCCACGGGCAGCATGCACGTGTGAACTCGCTCGTCCTTTGAGAGTTTGTCGTTGATCTTCCGAAGTGCGTCGATATAAGAATTGGTTTTGGTCTCGTCGTACACGCTTCCTTGCCAAAGGACCTGCAAGAGCAGAATTTACGAAACATATGTTCTCGTTATGATGTGATAACTGCCAGCGGAACTCATTTGCGACTATTTCGAAATTCCTGTTGCCTGTGGCGTCGTCTGCTGCCTGTTCCTTCATGACACGACCGACCGATCCAAAATACCTAAGTCGTCTCCGTGCGAGGGCTGTTGTACTAAGGAATTTTCCTTTATAAGGTTGCCCAGAGATATATATCGCAGCGATGCGCGCCATACCCTTCTCTAGTGGTCTTCCTGTATGTGGTAACGTTTCAGCATGTTTTTACTTCAAAGCAGTGACGGTTGGCTTTTTACTTGGTGCGACATGCACAATATTACACGGAAGCTTAAAGGCCCCGTGTCGCAGAAAATACGGCGTCGGCGTTGCCGTCGGCGTGACGGAAAAGTTAGGACTAGTCGATTACAACAGGCTCCTATAGATGGCGTCAGCCACATCAGCTGCGCATCGGAAACCCCTGGTCCTCGGATTCTTGGGACGCGAGTCAGAAACTCTACCGCTACGCCTCGCAGACACGTTCGTAAGGATTGGTTGGAGAGGGGCTTTATATGTATATGCCGTTTGCTATTTCACATAATTACTGTGGCTGTGAAAGAGGAAACAATGTCCGTGTCTGCGTGGACAAGAGGAACCGCTGTGGCGTCATATACTCTTAAAGGCGGAGTTTACGTGCCCCCTTAACTTTTTTCTCATTGAGCAGCACCGTCTCTGTTTCTATAGAACTACATAGATTTTCGGAGCATAGAGAACCATCGTGTATCCACTCCATTAGTTGCTGAGTGATAAACCAGGCACTTGGCGTTGGACTTACGTTGTCTAATGCCACGATTCCACCTTTCCTCACTAGCTTCAGGCAGCGTTCGTAGAAGTTGTCGTATTCTTGTTTTGCTGCGTCGATGAATGCAAAGTCAAAGCTTCCCGACTGTCCCTCGGAGATCAGAGTGTCTGAAGGTGGCGAGAAAAAAAAAGGAAAAGGTTACATGCTGGTTAAGAGCTAGCTGCCTTATTTCTATATTGAACAAAATGTTAACAAGAGTCAAAGATATCCAATAAATGACAGCAGTTTTAAATCATTTAAAGAGAAGTGCCTCCAAAACCTATTTTTGGCTGGTCACCGACAAGACGCCTTGCTGAATTGTTATACAGAGAAATTACACAACACTATCGTTCCCAACGAGCTAGATTTCCTCCAGCGGATAGATCCTTGTCCAGATACCAAGCCATCAACTGGCGCCGGTTACAAACTTACACCTTTCCAAACCCGGCCCTCTGGAGTCTTATGTACCCAGGGCAATTTTCAGAAACATGCGCAAACTGCGAACTTAGGGCCACCTTGGACCACATACTATGGGAATGTCCTCATGCTCCCCGGGAGGGACGAGGTATAAACACAAAAGATCAATGGGAGACCTTACTACTGAGCTCCGACCCGGCGACTCAGTTACAACTCGTCCGACTGGCCGAAGCCGCCGCCGAGAGTTAAGACCTTTCGGCCGTCGTCTAGGCGGGTAGCCCTCTGGCTACCCTCTTTCTGTTGGACAATAAAAGTTTTCCTATCCTATCCTTATAAATCATGCAGATAATAAATTGTATTATCAGCAAAATTCTTTTTTTATGCTGCGCATCATCGCAAATAAATGCATTCATTGGCTCTGAAACTTACGCACAGATAATTTTTTTCTTGTTTTTATAGTTTTTGTATGTTTTATGTGTTGTTATACTCGTATTTTCTTATTGCATTTTCTTTCGAAGAGAAGCAATGTACTGATACTGATCGCAGCCGCAGTTGAGTTCTGACTGCGCACCTTTCAGTTACACGTTGCCAATCCTATAGTGACAATGAAATTAAACTTTTTCATAGATCCCATAGTAGAGACATTTAGACTAAGGCGACGCTATCGGTTAGGGGCATAGTGGAATAGAGGGGGGGGGGGGGGGGGGGAGGACAATAACGCCCCTTTCTCTGGTCATTGTCTTGTGCCTGCGCACTGGCCCCCCATTATTCCCCTATGCCCCTAACCGATAGAGTCACCCTATTCTAAACGTCTTTAGTACACGGGCTACTTAACGTTATCAACGAACGTTATCACGCGATAAAAAGTCGATAGAGAGATAACGTGTTGAGCAAACCCAAGTGCGAGTGGCAGCATGAGCAGAAAAGCGAGCTTTCGGTCATGCAGACAATTTATTTTTCTGTCCCATTTCTAAACTCACTGCAGGTGAGAGGGAAAATATTCAGCCCGCTACGTGGGCGGAGTACGCATCGACGCTCTGAAGTACCAAACAGGCAGCCACAAAACTTTATCGCACTAAATGAGCACATAAAAAAGCCAGCCCTTCCGACAAGGAGCCTCCACATGCTCTCGCAGGCAATCACTTGAGAAGGCCGTACTGAACGCGTCGCGAAGCCGAAGTTTTTTTTCCTGCATCTAAGGTAACACGTAGAAGGCTGCGCGCTAATAAAGTCTCTCTGCTATCTCCAGCGTTCCTGGAAGCGTCAGTTAGGAAACTGCGTTCATCCCTCGTCCGCAGCACGTTTTGCAACAGCATGCTAAATGTAAATGTCGATGTGCTCACCCAGGGACTGCACGGCGTCGCCAATCCGCAAGTCGATTTTGTGATCGACGCCAGCCTGCGTTGAGCATGATGTGCATGTTCACAAATGAGCATCATTAGGCGTTGGTTTGTACGATAGAAAGAAAAGATAATAAGATGAATGAATGAATGAATGGGACGGAGCTTCGCATGTATGAGGGCCGTTCAAGTTCCCGTGAAACAGTGTTCAGAATCAAAATCAGTTTATTTAAACGAACAAACAGTACATACACATGTTTGTTTGTTCGTTTGTCCATGAAGTGTTGCCCATAAAAAGTTCCAAACTCATTGCAGTCGAATAAAAGTTCTATTAATGCGATATTATTAGATTCCTTATCGGGCCAGAATGCGTCGTTGGTCATAAAATTCGCCCTTTGGCTGGAGGGAAGTGACGTTACCAGACCGGAAGTGACGTCACTTGTGGTAAATTCATCAACAGTTTCTAATGCTATCGCATTGTAAGCACATAGTGCAGTTACGTGTCCCTAGGAAATTTTTACATAATAAATGCTTAAAAAATCAATAATCTTTGTTAATATCGGACTTATACAAAGTTGGAACGCACCTCTTTAAAGAAGGGCTTCCCTATGTCGGCGTATTCTTGGCTGTTGTCGAGGCCAACCACGACGCCGTCTGGCGGCAGTGCTAGGGCCGCTGACAACGCGCTGAGGCCAGTGAACACCCCTGCAAGAGATCAGCATCACCTCAAACATGACTCTCGATACGACTCCGCAGTGCCGAGTTTATAACTCAGGCGAACTGTTCAACTCTCACCCTTAGGCTTAAAAAACCTACAGTACACAGTCTGTAGGCTGTCTACAGAGCGTTTAAAGACAGTTTTGCAGCTCCCACAACCCCAGAAAGCGACCTTCTATAGCAAACTGTTTTCTGGGAATGACGGACAGATTACGGTCAAGGATATTACTCGGTCACTCCAGCGCTGACTATACAGCGAAAGAGAAATGGAGGTGACACTGTGTTAGGTCATAGCGTGGGTTAAGGCCTATATATGCGAAATGGTCATCCTCCGCTTTCCATTCATACATCCCTGGGAGTCCCCGTAACCCTCTTGGCGCACTGGAGCAGCGGTTAAGCGATGCGCCACTGACCTGCGATAGCAGGCACTCCCAGCGGAGGTCCTTATGCGACCCAGTTTAGGTTGCTTCTCCGGCGATTTTTTTTTTCGTCTATTTTTCGCTAGCGGTCAACGACGTCGACGACGACGCCGGCTTTTCTGCGACACGGGCTCCTTAACGTTGTCGCGTTAAAACGCAGCTTATCGTTAAACCGTACACGAATGGAACCCTGCAGCTGGTGGAAATGGCGCGAGGCCTCGTGACACTGACCGTAATAGAACGATCGCTTTACGACCCCAGCTGCGTGGAAACTGTCGCCAGACGTCGATGTCAGCCACGTGCAGAAAGCGGGACATCATGCGTAGTGCCAATGCTCATTAGTTACACCCGAAAGTGGTTCTTTGCTCCGCGGTTACCGGGAGCTTATTTAACGGGACGCACTGCCACGTCATTAAGTTTTCCAGCGCCTCTCGTTATATCCGAGTATGCACTCTATAACCTGAGAATAGGCGTTAGAAACGCCTTAGTTCATTCATAAGGCGGCTCTATTGAGTATCCGTAAAGGATGTAACTCAACTAAATTTATTGTCACGGATGGTGTGACGACAGTCGCGGGCAGTGTGGACTAAGGAGGGCAGGCTGCCATAGCAGTCGTCAAAAAAAAAAAAAGAAAAGCTTATTAGGTGAATGTGTCCTCACAAAGACTTGACCAATTATGCAGCAACTGCACTCACCGAAGGTTACAGTGCCGCTCGCCGCGCTGAACTTGAATGTGACGACGAACTTTCGCGATGATCGAGGCGCTTAAATCACCGACAAGCGTCTCGAACATCGTAGAAACAGTCACGCGTAATCATGACTTTTCCAGAGCCCTCTGGCTGAATCTCGAGTAGGCAACAAAATGATTAACAATAGAAAACTAGCGCAGCATAAAAGACGAAAGACAGTGCTCATTAGCATTCGTGCTGTTCGCTTTCTTTATTATTGAGTTATGCATCAACAAGCCAAGCTGCTGAACTGTATGATGAACTATATTAAAGGCTAGTTCTAAACGAACTAATTTAAAACAAGTGTAAAAAGTTCACCAGAAACAGTGTGTCGTATTGTTCGTGATCTTAGCTTGGTTTCCAGAAAGCCATGCCTGGCTAATTCCTAAACCACGTGTATACGTGAACCAAGGAAAGCCATGTGACCATGGGACTTATTACTGATGTATACTGCATCCTAAATATGAGCATATGTAACGCTGGTCGAAGACCTGATGCAGTCGCGCTCTCGAGTTGTCCCCTCAGTCTCTGTAGCTTTCGTTTACAGGAAACATTAAGCACGATTCGTTGACGTCAGTCTAGCATTTGCAAACATATCTTCCTATTATACCTTGGTAGTACTGTACAGGAAAACGTGGGGTAAAGCGTACTGTGCACGCGAAGGCAATCTTTCCCACGAAAATATATTCACGTAAAACTTTCTCAGTGGTAAATCCGCGGAATGAAATTTGCCTTCTGAGCACGGACAGGTTAGCACTTAATAACAAAAACAAACTTAAAACCAAACCCAATTGTGTGAACACCCAGAAGGCTTCCTTACCTATCTCCAGGTATCTTTTGGCACCCGTTGAGCGCAGAAGAAGCTCGAACAAACTCAGAGAAGACGGGTCAGACAGCATGAACCCGTGGTTGCCCAGGAGCTCCCAGGTTTTCTGTTGTGTCGCGTGAAGTTGTGAAAAGGTTTCCCCGTCAGTTAAAAAAAACAAAAAAAAAGGCATTTTATTCCGTAGCCGTAGCACTACACAGAAGAGAAATGCCCGCAGGTAAAGAACCCCAGGTGGTCTAAATTAATCCTGAGTAATCCACTACGGAGTCCCTGATAAGCCATATGTCGTTTCGAGATATGAAACCCCATACCATACCATACCATACCACACCATACCATACCATACCATACCATACCATACCATACCATACCATACCATACCATACCATACCATACCATACCATACCATACCATACCATACCATACCATACCATACCGTACCATACCATACATCCCGGCCGCGGCGGTCGAATTTCGATGAAGGCGATATTCTAGAGGCCCTTGTGCTGTGCGATGTCGGTGCACGTTAAAGAAGCTCAGGCGGTCGAAATTTCCGGAGCCTTTCACTACGGCCTCCCTCATAGCCTGAGTTGCTTCGGGACGTTAAACCCCAATAAAACAACCAAACCATACCATACTAAAAAGAAATGGCAAGATCGACTTGAACAATTAGCCATTGCCGCCATGCAAGTTTCGTGCTCATCGTCATCATTGTCGCCTTCCAGGTGTAAAGTCAGAAAAGCTTCCTCATCCATAGACAATGCACTGCTGGTATTAGCTCTCATGATCGCATGCTCGAATTCCGAAGAGGCTGCCTTGATGATGGCTCTACTTGGCTGAGCCTTTCCCCTCGGGAGCCGGGGTTGAGTCAGGCGGGCACCAGAAGTGGTGAAAATGAAAAGCGGAATCGACAGAGGCAGCATCAGCTGAGAAATCTAGCATCAGTGTTGCTGCCATTAAGGAAGCCAAGCCGTATGCTGCGGAAGAAATGCAAGTCGCTCTTGGTGCGTGTTTACCTGATTACAGCAACATAGTCAACCGCTCGAGAGGAAGGTGGATGTCAAATTTTTTATCGGAGCATTGGACAAGTCATCTTATAGTTGTACACTTATTATCGGTGATTTATATGCACCGACCGTGCTGTTTCACATAAATAATGTTGTGCTATCCGTCTGTATGCTTGTCCTAACTATATTGTCCTAACTATTGTCCTATTGTCCTAACGTATACATTTGGCAGGCTACATTCATTTGGGGGGATATAAATTCCGTTTGCAGTAATGAGGACCTCTCTACGTGACGTACCTTTACTACAGCGCTACTTTTATGCTTATCTCTTTCTGAACTCAACAATGTTGACCTTAGTCGACAGAAGGGCCATAGTATTTGATTCGCCCCATCTCCGTTATCCAGCGCTCGGCTTGAACGGATTAACCTTACTGCTAAATATTCTACGTTTGCACGACTAGTGGGTACGATGTATATGATGAAGGTGAAGAAACTTTATTTCCGCCAGAAGAAGACCCGTGCCCCTCCGGGTCCGCACGCAGGCGTCCTGGGAGGGGCAGCGTCGCAGCTGGAAGACTAGCAACGATATAGTCGCGCAGCTTCTGCTGCCAGGCGAGTAGCGTATCGTTGTATGCTAGGTCGGCACTACTGAGTATGGTCTCCCATTACTCTGCATTATTATTTCTGCCATATCCAGGGGCACTGGGGCATCTCCATAGTATGTGTTCGAGTGTAGCGGTATGCCCGCAGAACTCGCAGACCTCCGCATCCTCCCTCGCGTCACCTCCTGTCCAGCTCCTCCAGAGCGGGGATGCGAAATTTCTAGTATGGAGTCTTCTCCAGTCATAGGCCTCAGCCGAGCTAAGCGATCTATCCGGAAGAGGATAGCTCCCTTTGCTCTTTTTCTGATTGTCTGTGATGCTATTAAATGTGTTGGTTTCCTCTTTAGTGCTGAATTTATATGAGGTGTCCACGGCTCCCCGGGGTAAATAGGAGCAGGCGAGCCTGTGGGCGGCCTCGTTTCCAACCAGACCCGAGTGGGCTGGGGTACAGATGATTAGAATATTGTGGGCTGGGATGAAGTCTTTTAGATATTTAGCCGCCATTTCGTGAATGCGTCCCTTGCTGTAGTTTCTAATTGCGGCTTTGCAGTCGCTTACTACGTATTTGGTACCTCCTACAAACACAACCTCCTCCGCCACAACGGGTTTTAAGTCAAGGTGTCGTACAACGCCTAACGTTCTGCCTGTTTCTCCGACGGCTACGGAGACGGTGTCTCCTAGCGTGCCTACCGCGACATCAGTGTAGGCCACGGTTCCCAGTGGCATCTTGCCTAGCTTAGTAGCCAGCTGTGCGACCCTGCTTTTCCATCTGCCGGTGTCGCGGATGGGATGCATGTTTCTCGGTATGGGAGCGGTAATACGATGCTCTCTTATTTCTCTTCCGAGATCTGTTCTAGTGTTTACTGTGTTATCTACGATTACCCATTTCGCAAGCTCTAGGTATTTCCTTCCTGCGGGTGTGGATGATAGCCTTTCGATTTGCGATGTTCTAACCGCTTCAGTAAGTCCTCCCCAATTGTTATGCAGGCCCATTTTCTCCAGTATATCATTGGACGTGGAAATGGGCAGCCCTAGCACTCGTTTGGCACATTTCCTGATGATAGCATATAATTCTTTAGCGATCATTGCACGGTGGCCATTCGGACAGGGATGTCCGACCGGCATTTACTTCACCATCACCGGGACCTGTGGGACATGAACAGAACAATTTCCTGCCATTATGTAAAGTGTTCAATCAGGTTGTGACTGCCTGCTTACGACACGGGTTGGTGCATCAAGATCATTAAGTCAGCGCCCTTGTTTTCAGTGTCAACATTGCTTTCACAGCTGCATCAATACAGCACGGAACAGTATCAGGATGCACCTTTTGCTCACCTCTTCCTCCCCTAGTGAGCATACTGCATATCTGTCAATTAGCCGCTCAACCCTTCATCTTTTGCTCAGCATTCAGTCTCTCCTGTAGCGTATATATTATTCAGTTAGCCGTTCGACCTTAGCCTATCAAAACCGACGTATTCTTTCTTTTGAGTTCTGAACTCATCGTGAATTTTTGTACACCTATGTTAAATTCCTTCCGCGGCCTGGAATCTATTCCGCGATTGATTTAGTTTTATATGGCGAACGCGTTTCTACTGCTGTATTGTTCTTTTGATGCTTCGCATAACGATGAGGAAAACCTCGAATATATAAGAGAGGCACGTTCAAAGCGTTCATGAAAGATACACAAAAGTACAGAAATGAACTAGATGAAAGTCGTACGTGCTTATGAGCCGTTGCTCTCAATAAAATAGAAGGATTTTCAAAAAGTTACCGCGGAATTTCGCATGGGATTGGAACAGTCAGCCGAACACCCCGAGGGACATAGTGTTCTGGTGAATGCGTTCTGCATGGAGGCTTCTGACAATGAGAGGAGCTCTCCTGTTCGACTGGACGCATCTGCCGTCGTCATGGACATAGCGGCAAAGCTGCAGCCAAGCTAGTTAATCGAGTTACATGCAGTGTACTGAAAGCTCGCAACACCCGGTAGGTGTTGGTTTGTCAGCACCCACACGATGATGAAGGCTTTCAGTACACTGCATGTAATTCGTTTAACCGGCTTAACATCTTAGCCTCCTTCACATCATACAACCCACACTCTACCCTGACAAATACACATTTTGCGGCGCCTCTTCCACTCTGTCTCACACCACACCACATGGACTTGCCCAAAAGTACAAGCAGCCCCAGTAATCCCAAACCCCACCCTGAGCGGTGGGAGGCCGCACTGAGCATTTCTAGTCTAAAAGACCAACGGCAGCAGGTGCACCAGGCCCAGCTGACAACAAAAGCTATAGGAGTCTTGGACTGAGGGCTCCAACCCGCACAGGGGACTTCCTTTTTAGCTAATAAATGTCTTTCACCACCACCAGCCGCGTCACTGGAGTCTCATAGATCCAGGACACCTGAAACAGAGAAGGCGCGAATGGACAAGAATGGAGGCGAATGGAGGACAAGAAGGAACGTTAGCCAACCGGACAGGCGCTTTACGTTCCGTCTTGGCCTCGTCCCATTCGCGCCTTCTCTGTTTCCAACATTGCTACGAACCAACTAGCCCAAACCAAAGTACTTCGACGTGAACTGCCGAAAAAAGAGCTGTTTTATTCACTGTGCAAACATTTTCGTATTCAGAAATTCCGGAGAAAAGCATTTTTCAGCGGGAAGCATTTTATGAACGCAGTTTTGTCACATATCGTATGATTACCCTATAAAAATAAGTAAATCCGCAGATTTAACCTCGGGCTTATAGTTTTTTGCTATTAATGCTTTTGCTATCGTCAAACACGTTTCCCATTAGTTTTCTATGGGTATATACTCGATGCGAGTGAAGGACAATCTTTAAAAGAAAGATTTTGCAACGCATCGGAAGATTAGACCATTACCTTCAATATTTCCTCAGCAGATCTTATAAGGTTTCACACTTGCCTCATATTTAAAATTGATGTCCACGAATCCTGGACTTTCAGGATGCAAGATGGACAATGGGAACTGCAACGCAATGTCTCGTAATTGTTTTGTACCCATGCGAAGTGCCCAGATAAGTATCTAAAGTCCTGCACGAGCCGGAGCTCGTGGCACACTTGGGTTCATGAAAACGTGATTACCGAACGCAGTTTCTCCACGACGGGGTGAAGGGTCGTGTGTCGAAGGATGTACTCCCCGGCGTCGCCAGCGTACAGAGAAGTCTTAGCGAAAGCGTCCATGGTGCGCCAAGGTTATCTGGAAGAAGCGAAACCGTTATACTGCGGAGGTCACTGAGGCGGTCTCTGTCTGTGTGTTACCCTTGTTCTGCGCTTCCTTAATGACGCCTCTGAGTGCTGTGAATATATTGAAGCAAATGAGCATGCTCGCTTAGGGGGGCATATATTTGATTCCTTGCACTGGCAGCGTATGAACCATGCTCATAGTTCAAGGGGAAATATTGGAGGGGACTCACAATAAGCTCCGCCTTAAGGGTACGACGAGATAGCGTATTGGGTTAATTCCCATATATGCGGAAGGTCATTCTCTACTTTACGTTCATAGATCCCTGGGAGCCCTCATGCCCCACCTGGCACAGTGCTTTTGCCTTCTGCCTTGGTGGGCAGCTTGTGATGACGCCGCAAGATCACGTGACCTAGGTGGCTGTACCTTCCTCCTAGGTTGCTCTCTGGGGACCACCTGCCAGAGCCATGCTCATGATTTTTCGCTCACAACATCGACGCCGACAGCGTCTACACTGGATTTTCTTGTGAACGCGGGGCATTTAACATTATCGCGTTGAAATTATTTTTAGTTTCTAAGCACTGCCGCGCATTCACCTTCGCGCATTCAGCTTTAGCTCGCAAGAAAAGTACACCTTCACGTGCGAAACTGCGAAAGTCACACCGCGGATTCACAACCTCCCGCTTACCTTTCTATGAGCGCCTAAAGATCAGCAGTGTCTAAAGTGGGCTGACCAGAAGCGACAATTAGTGAAACTTGCTCTCAGATATGCAGCTAAGTATGCCGCATTATCGAATAGGGTGAGATTAAGAAGTTTGCGGGGATGCGGTGACCGCAACTGGCGAAGGACAGGGTTAATTGGAGAGACAAGGGAGAGACCTTTGTCCTGCAGTGGGCGTAGTCAGGCTGATGATGATGATGATGGTGATGCCGCGTTATAACAATATCTTTCCTATACGTCCTCAAGGGCAGATGTTTTCGAAGTGCGTCACGTATTTGAACGCACATAGTGAATAGGATAGGAAAAAAATGAATACTAAAAGAATATGATATGGGAAAGTGAAACGGAAACAAAACGTGAAGAAAAAAAAAAAAACACGCGTTATCTGCATTGTGATGCGTGTAAAAATGCTCCTCATTGCTCAAGAGGGACCCCGTCTATGCGTATATACAAACAGGAAAAACATTCAGAGTAAACGTTAGCGACAAGCCAGTCGAATCCATGAAGATAACGGTGGAATATGAAGCGCCATTCCTGAGTCCTCGCGCGTTTCGACTGTTTCTGAGGAACAAATAAAGGAAAGGAAAATCCTGCAAATTGCATATGTTGAAAAGTGGGTGACTGTTTCGAAATGGCTACAATTATTCACGGTGCAAACAGCAGTTATGCTGATACAGCTCCTCTAGACAGCGAAATACGAATATGGTGCTCGTTCTTTTCTTTTCCATCTGGTACTAAAATAGGACGGCTGCATTTTCTAACTGCTATGCTTTCGTTTAGGCCAACTGCGGCGGTGGTTCACTTGCTGTAGTGTTAGGCTGCTGAGCCGTGGCATCGAAACCTTCGGGACGTAAGGCCCCAAATCCTTATCGACAGGGGGCCATCCTCTACAACTACCTCCATCCAGCCCTTTCCTAGGACTGTACGATGACAGGCTAGATAGAACCGGCTAAAAAGAGGACAGTTCTCACCACAACACAAACAACCATACTCCTCGAACGGCATAGACTGGAGGAGGATACAAAACTAGCACATTTCCTGAACTTCATGTTTAGTCCCACAAAATATTCAGATTATACTCTCCTTGGGGCGGAGTAAGCCACACGCTCTATCGTACCTCTAGGGAATGCCGGGCCAAACCAGACAAAACTCTAACAGTGCCACACTCGACACACAAGCAGTGGGAAACGGCCCTGAGCAGCGCCAACGTGGATCAGCAAGCGTGGATCATCCAGCTGATCCGCAAGACATGTAGCTGCCGCCAGCGGAGCCCTGGACTAGCGGTGTACCGACCAGCCAGCTACCGCAAATCCTTCTTTTGGCTAAAGTTTTCTTTCTCTCTCTCTAGCTACCTTCAATCATTCAATTCGATCCATATATAGCTCTATCCACAGTGACAAAAGGGATCTCTCGCATCGAAGCAATTTACCTGTTGAAAGTGGAATGTATCGTTTCGTAGCAAGTCCTCTGCACCGTAAGAAGCCGCCGGCTAGACGAGGAACAGCACATGCGATGAGCTGGGGAGAGTATACTTTACTGGCAGATGTCCTGAGCTGTGTGTACGTATAGCGATTGGCTGGAGGCGTTGGCTGACAGGAAATGGATTCGCACTGGAAACAGAGCCTGGCGGGTAAACGCGCTGCGCTCTGTAACCAGGTGTTCTACGCCCGGGCAGGCTTCGCCTCCCCAGTACGCTTTCACGGCAGGGCAGGATGTGCAGATGGCTTGGCTACATGCCAGTAGAGGAGGACAGTGCCTTTGCTTTGCGCCAGTGGCAAAATTACGCCTATTTCCACAAGCAGACACTGTACACGAGCTTCAAAAGTTCGACCGCAAAGATGCGTCTCGTTATCTGAAATCCGCATGACATTCCGCATGCACGATTTTGAGCATAGTGTCAAATGTGACTCGCGATTAACTTTTTCAGGAATACTATGGCAAAGCTCTTACTCCGCAATGGCAACGAGCCTTCCAGCGAAAAAATAGAAAACGCCTCGAAATTTTATACGCGCGAGTGAATGGTGTGGTGGAGGACGGCTAAAGACTCATACTATATGCGAAGGTTTGCGAGTTACTTTCGGACTTCAGCTTTTAAATAGTCTTATAGGCAGTCATGGTGCGTACCCACGTGTGTGCGTCGGGGAGGGGGGGAGGAAGGAGGGGAGAGGATGCGTTCGCTGGCTCTTGTATTAATGTGCAGGTGTGTGCGAATAGCACTTTTCAAAACCGAATCGAATACGAATAGTGCAGCGTTGCTATAGCCCACTTCGAAGTGCAAGTATTCGCACGTAAATTGCACACTATTCGAAATCGAATACGAATAGTGCAGCTAACGACCGAATCAAATACGGATCGAAAAGTGAATTACCCGAATCGAATGCGAATAAAATATTCGTTGAAATAATTGATAGAACTTGTGGCGTGTGAGAGAAAACAGCGCTAGCGATAGGTATGCGTTAAGGTATACAGATGTATCTGTCAAAAGATGCACCACAGACCTCCAGTAGGGGGACGCAACATAGAGTCAGTATTTAAAATCCGTGACCGCCGTCTAACCGCCGTGTGCATAGAGTTTCTTACTATTACCTAGAGGGAAAGCTGGCGACCCTTCTATGGGAGTTTGCATGGAGAACCCTAGAGACCACTTCAGCCACCATGGGCGCTCAAATCATCATGGGGCGGTGAGCTACCGACTGCAGAACTACAACTTTTGGCCAAAAAATAATAGAAAAATAAAGCTGTTCGATAACTACAAATGTCCTAACATTCAATATCTTGTCTAATGATTGCAACAAACGAGCAGAAAAGCATTTAAGTGCAAAGTTTGCCCAAAATAAGAGATGACTAGCTTTCCTATTGGCCAAATGATGAGCACTAAAAAAACTAATATTTCGTAACTAACAGGCGCATTTTTAAAAGTAAATATGTTTTAAAAAAAATGTTGTTGCTTGGATACTTTAAGAGGTTTTTTAATAGCATTTCGGAAAAGTAAAACCTTTTTTTTTTTTTATTCGAGCTGTTTGTCATCAGGCATAATGAAAAAGGAGAGAAAGTTATAAAAAGGAGTGCAAACAAACCTCGCTTAAAAAGCGGCACAAGTTCGTGATATAGCGATTATCTAGAGTCCACTTGGTATAGTCGTCTGCAACGTCCCATCGCAGGCCAACCTTTCTTAAAGGGTCAGTCTACTCACCGAGATGAGTGTATAAATAATGGCATATTCTGGTAGTTGGCACCCTATAACATCAATAACGAGGAGTCTGCGCCCGGTTTAGGCAGGAATTTATATTTTATTTCGGCGTTAAAAGTCGCGTAAAAAAGCATGGTGGCGACCCCAAACGTTCATTTTGTTCAAGAAAGTGGTAGTCTTTTTTTGTAGAAGCATAAGTGAATTTACTACGTACCATTTGTGTGCCCCAATGTCAGAGAAACGCACGTTTTGTTCTAGTAAACTGTAGAAGGCGTACCGCTCGCTTTTTCTGTAAATCACATGAATATTTATAGTTACACGTACGAAAAAAGCAGGCACATTCCTGCTTTTAGTTCAGCGTATGCTAGCAGAGACGCAAAAATAAACTCAGCCTATAGTGGCGCCATCTGGTCGTCAGGACGGGAACCATTGCTGTAAACAAATCGACTCTCCACTCAAGCCTAGGAGCGGCAGAATCGTCACTCTAATTATTAAAATAAAGCAAATTTATCTCTTATGCGTTTTCTTATAGGCGAGATGAGACGAAGCGAAAGACAGGCGCCCCATTTATGGCCAGTGAACGCACTTAAAAAGGCAGCAACAACGAGAATTCAGTCCGAAGCGAGAGGTCCGGCTTCGACGGGCGCCGCCATGTTTGTCGCCGCGCGGCGGAAATCCAGATGGTTGCCAGATGAGACTACCATCTCATACAGATGTGTTCCCACATCAATAAATTCTATTTTAAAATGTTCTACCGCACTCCTTGGCACCACAGCTAGCTAAACAGTAATTTGAGTAAACAGCTATCGGTTGCCGCAAAGAAAATATGGTCGATAAAATTCAGTAGACTGACCCTTTAATAAACGTCGTCTCACGGAAGCTGTAGCCGGGCAAGTCCACAGCAAGTGTTTTTCATCACACAGGTCGGGCGCAGCACCACAATGGGGACACTTGTCTGTCACTTCGTAACGTTTGTCACGCCACCGATGACGCACACAAGGAGTCAGAGCCGCTCCTGCCCGAATCCGGCGCACAGATACCTCCTCCTCCCGAGTGAGACTCCGGGGGAGAGGGTACGAACACGGAGGAATTAGAGCGCGTGTTCGCTGACGCAAAGACTGTTTCTCGGAAACATGGGACAGGAACGGATCTGAGGGAAGAGGGGACGGTGGCGGGATATCGGATGTGTCAAGGTGTGTCATTGCATCCACATGAATATTATGCGGATCCTGGGCATGCCCGCGAATCCAGTGTATACGCACAGGACAAGGGTATTTTGTGCAAAGTTGGTGAATGGATTGTGTAACTTGAAATGTGCGCCGGACAGCCTTAAGCTGTTTAAGGGCGGCAAGGGAGTCGGTGTAAATGTGTACAATATTGAAAGTAGGTACGAGTGGAAGAGATGCAATGGCATTGTGTATCGCCTGAAGCTCCAAGGCCAGGGGGGAGCAAGTATCCGAGCTATATGTAGCGCGGGAGTTGAGATGAGGATGTGAGGGACTGTAAACTGCAGTAACTCCCTGCACTGCTGTGTGTGATGCATCGGTGTATATTATGCACCCTGAAGGAAGATGGGCGGCTGATATCGGCGTCGAAGCAGAGGGGCGATTGTCTGTGAGCTGACAGTATGACCATGGGGGAAGAGTCTGTAAACGATGAAGCTGAAGCGACATCTTGCGTGCTCTGTTTGCCTCACGCTGGTCGATAAGTTCACTCAATGTATTAAGTTGAGCGTACTCTTGGAGAATGGGTATGGGTGTGATACGCGGAAGATAAGTTATGGCGCGCATAGCCTCCCGATTGATTGATTCAAGGGAGTCCCACTGTCGTCGGGTGAGGCGATGAAATTGCGCTTGGTACACAATCCGCGGCTGAAGGATGGAGCGCACGAGCTGACGGGCAGTATCAAAACGCGCTCCGCCAGAGCGCATAGCTATGCGTCGAATCAGACCGAGAGTAGCGTGAGCCGATTTACGGGTCGCGTTTAGCCACGGAGTCCCAGTCCCAGATGTATGAAGTAGGAGACCTAGAACACGCACACTTTCAACTTGAGGAATTGGAGAATTGTCTACCGTAAAGCTAAAAGGTGCTGCTTTCCGTAAGCCACTTCTGTTGCCAATGCGAATGAAACAAGATTTATTACACGAGAGGGTCAGACCCAAAGGGGGTAGTCGTGATGTTAAGGCATCCAGCGCTTGCTGAAGCGCCGACTGTTGCACAGACGCATCTGGATTACAGGACCACAAGGTTATGTCGTCGGCGTACGCAAGGACGCGCACAGAAGGAATTTTCTCTAGGGCTCGGACAAGAGGTATAAAAGTTACATTAAATAATGTGGGGGCGAGGACGGAGCCCTGGGGTACACCGCGGTTGGAGGTAAAGTGACCAAAAGGCTTCCCATGGATACGTACACTGAAGGTTCTGTTTGTTAAAAATGAGTGAATTGAAAGGAGAAAGCGATGCGGGAGACCGAGATCTTGAAGGGTGCCAAGAATAGAAGAGTGTAGGACGTTGTCATATGCCTTTGTGATGTCAGTCGCGATCACCGTGCGAACAAGATGACTATGGGGAGAATGGTTTAGTACGTCCGCAGCCAAAACAGCCAGACCGTCTTCTGTTCCAATGTGAGGGCGGAACCCAATTTGAGATTCTGGATAACAATCATTCGATTCCAGCCACCACGACAAGCGAGCTGCTAGAATGTGTTCATAAAGCTTGCAGATAGTAGGCGTAAGTGAAATAGGGCGGAGGGCCGAAAGAGAAACCGGCGGCTGACCTGATTTGGGGATTGGGACAACGATTGAATGTTTCCACTCTGCAGGAATAACTCCAGAATGCCACACCTCATTGAATGTATCAAGGAGGGAATGTAGAGCAGGTCCTTCCAAGTTGCGAAACAACGAGTTAGGTACACCGTCATGCCCGGGAGCAGTGCTTGTTTTGAGGCGATCTATGGAGGCCAGCAATTCTGCCATGGTAAAATCTGAAGTAACCTCATCAGGGGGCTCAGAAATCGATAATATGGGAGAAGGGGTGGGGAGGCAGTCATGATGTGGGAAAAACTGACGGGCTGCTTGTTGTGCAAATGAAGTTTCATCCACATTCAGAGCCAAGCGAATGCTCTCGGTATAATCAGCTACTTGAGAAGTGCGTTCCATGGCGTGAAATACCCGCCAAAGATGTCTATTACCCTGTGTAGAGGAGAGGCGGGCACACCATGCAGCCCAGCGTTGTCTGCTAAGTCGCTTTGAGTAGCGCCGCGCACGTGCAGTAGCCCGATGAAGAGCTGGAAGAGCTGAAGGGTCGTCGGGATTACGAGAAGCATAATGATCCGCCCTGCGACGAAGAGCCCAGAGATTAAGGAGATGCATGTCCGGGTTCGGATCATCCTCATTTACAGTAGTGGCGAATGTATGAGTGGACAAAACAGCTGAGTGGGTAGACAGAACAGTAGATGGGTTCAGCGTAGACAACCTATTATCTGCGCGTACGGAATCCCATGATGTAAAGCGCACGCTGCGGCGTATTTTCCGGAGACGCGAAGTTGTGATGGAGATTAAAATAGGGCTGTGATCACTGCCCCAAGTGTCTGGTTCAACATTCCAACGAGGGTAGCTGGGCCCTAACCACCAAGACAAATCAGGCGAATACGGACCACCCCGAGGGCGCGTTGAAGTTTGCGGTTGATTTAGTAGTTGAAATGAATGATCTAGAAAGGTGCCATGAATGTGAGCACCCCGGGAGGAATCCAAAGGGTAGCCCCACGATGTGTGAGCGCCGTTGAAATCTCCGCCAACTAAAATAGGGGTGCCCGAGTAGTTATTACGGAGAAAACGAATCCAACCTAGGTTGGGAGACACTGTTCCCGGACGACCATAGAAAGATACAAGTATCAGTGGTGTATGTGCAGGTTTTACGAGAAGGCCAACGACCTCCTGGCGAGTGTTGCACCACCGTGAAAGATCGATCGGTGTATGGGGAACCGAACGATGAACATAAATTGCAGATTTACCGGGATGGAGGGAGGAAGCGATGCAGCGGCGATCAGGGATGGAAGGAGAATGGTACGCGCAGAAACCAGAGAGGCGAGGAAGGGAATTGTGCTCTTGAAGAAGGAAAGCCCAGGCCTTGAGTTTGCCGTCACGCAGGCGGATGTTCACTTCAGATGACTTAATAAAACCTTTTATTGGCATCGTGTGTCGTCACGTTTTCACTGCTATGGTTTTTGCACACCGCGTTCGCGCGAAAGTTGTTTGCGCACACACGAACAGCGTTTTTGGAATGAAACATCTTAGTAATGACACTCTGTGTTCCTAAAAAACTGCGATTGTCTCGCAACAAGTAGCTCACCGCCCCATGATGCTTTGAGCGTCCACGGTGGCTGAAGTGCAGCGCCGCCAGCTTTCCCTCTAGGTAATAGTAAGAAACTCTATGACCGTGTGATACGAATGCATAGAAAATTCACTTTTATTTCTGCTACCGACACTGAATTCACTATATATAACATCTAGGTAGATGAGAGTGGCGCGATCTATGAACCATGACCTCAGACCGCGGGTATCCGCAAGGTTAGCTAAACCTGGCTGAATCCTGTTGCGTCGCCCAATCTTGGAGGCCATATATGAGCATTACAAACGCTGCCACACGAAGGTACCGCGTCGAGGCGCAGAACCGCCCTTTCCGCGTAGACCGAATGTGGGAGCATATACGCGTAAATACTGTGCACCGCCGAAGTGAGTTCTGTTTTCGGAGCAGTCGTCGATAACTGCCGCCTTTTTACGCACCACTTATTCGGAAACTACTCGAACATTCGAAGAATAGCAGCGTTAGTAGTTCGAAAATACTTCGAAAGTTCGCATACTTAGAAAGTATTCGAAATATCACGAATAACATAGAACACGCACTATTTGATTAATTCAGCAAATCGAATAGGAGGATAGTCGACTCGCTATCACAATTTCGAATATTCGCACACCCCCACAAATGTGCCAAGACCTCCTCTTTTTAGAAACTTGATATACGTTCATTTCCTGCTCGTAAACATATAGTTCGCTGGCACTTTTTTTTAACCCATCTGTTTCCGCTGTACGCCACCACATGCTTGCTCAGACGAGAGAACAAAGCCGCGACAAGGCACATTCTCATTCTGTGCACGTGTGGGCGTATAATCACCCAAGAATCCAAGAATAAGCGGGCATGACGCCTTGCCGTCGTTTTAGCTATAGAGCCAGCGTGCACAAAGCCGGTCGTGGCGTGCGCGGATAGCTGCTGTGAGCTACAGAACTTTCGCTAGGATTCTTAGTGATTTAACTGGCAGGGGGCCATAAGGATGAACCGAAACACATTCACGCAAATCTCTCGGCCGCTCGATGCGCCATCCAGCCCTCTAGTGGAGATCAGTGGTCGGGACCAATCAGCGCGTACGTAGGGGTCCGCTACCGTGATCCGCTCCCGCGGGACAGTACTGCGTACGCGTTAGTTGAGAGAAAAAACTGACGCCAACCAATATTTTAGTTTTTCCCAACGTTTCAGGACCAACTCGGTCCCTTCTTCAGGGGTGACTAAAATGTGCCAGTGCCAGCAGCAGCGGGGTGTTGCCTTCGCTCTCCCTTTGTTAGCACGTGGCGCAGTCCACTAACGGACGCAGAGGGGAGCATTCCTGGAGTTCTATTCATCGCCGCCTTTGTGAGCCGGATGTGCCATGACTCCACATATCGCCTCTTGAACAGGTTTGGCTCCACGGCCAAGACGCTCACCTCTTCGAAGGCTACTGGGTTGTCGGCGCGCTCGCAGTGTTCGGCGAGGGGGTTGGCTTCCGAGTTCATTAGCCGGACGTCATTCTTTTTTTTGCCTTATTCTTTCATGGAGGCTTTTTTGTTTCGCCGATATATGAAGCCGGGCGCTTGGAGCACGGGATTTTGTAAATGACACTCGGTTGTTTTTCTCTGGGGACGCGGTCTTTCGGTCGTGTAAGAAGCGGCTTATTGTCGAAACAGGTTTGTGGGCAATGTAGATTCCATATTTTCCCAGAATGCGTGCAAGTGCCTCGCTGGTGCCTCGCGCGCGCGTTTCGTTGTTTCATTGCTGGGCAAAATTAAAATATTGGTTGGCGTCAGTTTTTTCTCTCAACTATCTCAAAACCCAACCAGGCGGACCTCCATCGAAGATGTTTTCGTTCAAATGCGTAAGCGTTGATGCGACGCGGCAAGCGCGCACGCCGCTGACGGGAACGTGGCGCCATACGGCGCCCCCATGTCGTTCTGCGCACGCGCAGTGGCGCCTCGCGGAGGCAGATTACGGTAGCGGATCGCGCTATGCTATAACTCCCTAACTATTTGCATTTCGACCCCAGGCCTCCCCCTCCCTTCTCACTGCCCAGCTGCACCCGGTGCGCACCCCCTCCTCCCCTCGACGCTACCGTGTACAGCCTTTGCCAGGAGTTTAGAGCTCAGGGAGGTTTGCTTCTAAGTTGTGTAGTGAGGCTGTTGTAGCATCCGTCTACGGTGTAAGAAAATTCTAACCTTCGGATGGTGGCCGAGGGCCAGAGTTCCTCTAACATTCAAAGATTTCGAATGCCGGGGATGCATAACGAGCCAGACGGTGTGTCCCTGAAGAAAACCCTGCTGTGTTCTGAACTTTCGACAAACAGCATTTGTTGTGCTGACATTGATCTCTGTTATCTCTCACATCCCAAGATGTCGGTTGCTTGGCTGCCTGTGCTGAAAAGGCTGACGGAGGTGCCATTGCCCCAAAGAAAGCGTTAAAAAAAATAAACACCTCAGTGTATGGATGAAAAGAAAAATAAGAAGTGCGCGGTGTACTAATAATTGTGGCGATGGGCAAAGAAACTGCCAGCCATGGAGGAAGGACTGCTCTGCGCGCTGGTGTTCTGAACTCCGCCATTACAAAGAGAGACATCAGGCTGATGCACTGCTACTGCAGTCCACTGTTTAGTCACCAGAGCTGACGCATGGTCGAAGTAGAGTTGTTGCAGTTATCCAAGTATAGTTTCGAGAGCGAGTCAAACGACGCAGGGGTGTAAAATTTTGCGCAGGCAGGTTTCCACACCTTAGTTTTCAAAGAGCGCGCCAATTTTGTCTGCGCAATGGCAATGGTGCCGAAGCCAACGTTCTGAGCCATGCTCTGAGCTGTAGCATGCGGAGGTCATTCATTGCGCTGAAATGAAAGGCTATATATATATGTTATATATCTATAGCATTTAAAGTGATCTTTGTCAAAAAATATAACTTAAGGCAGATAAATCAGTGAATCATGGATCAGCATTCATGATCACCATCACCACAGAATGATCCGTCTGCACGTCTCCACATGTGAGCGCGGCAGAAAAAAAAGCAGTGCGTAAAAGGCGCTAAGAAAATAGTCTGTTCAGGTATATCCTAAATTAAAAGCTGCGTGGCTGCGTGCTCACAGGCGTGCCCTCGCAGAGATGTCTTATCGAGCCATTCCTTCGTTATTAAATCGTGGGTTGCGCTACGCGAGGTGTTCAGCACTATTTGCGAGCGCATCCAGAGGTTTGCACAGCCATGCATCTTGCAAGGTAAACTTAGTTTTTCTTTGTATTGTAGTGAGTCTTCAGTGTTATGAATTCCGTTGTTTTCAGAGTCCGATACGAGCAGCGACTTCCGCGCCAGTAGGCTCTAGGTGGGATAGACTGAAGTCGGCCGTGAAATGGAAGTTTGTGGCCCAAGATGTAAGTAGACCGAAAGCGCTGTGATAGCTCGTGTTGCTCTGCGGTGTCGCTGTCAATATGCCTTTGTGTAAACGTGCTAAAGTAGTTTCTAGCTTTCATGTGTCTGCACCAGGCCGGACGTTCAACTTTTCCGTTCCTTATTCCACATTAGAGAATCAGAGAAGGCAGCATTTACGTCTACGAGAGTTGTGTGGACAAGGTGGACTTCAGAACATTCTTCACGTGTAAGATTTCAGCGTGCCGTACGAAATTTATGCATAGGTAAGCTTGTTCTTGGCATGACGCGCACCGTTCTTTCCTCGCAGATTTAAAGATTCCCGACACCTTCTTATCCTGGTTTCTAGTCACAGAGCTTCACGTGTGGCAAGTATTTGGCCCGGCCTTCATCTTTCTTTGGCAAGTGCTTAAAGCCGTATAGCCGCTACCTAAAACGTTTGTCTTCTAGGATGTGCTTGACTCGAGCCATGGCTGAACTAGACAGCCGCGTTGCACTTTGCCTTCAGTACGAAATTGTTCGTAACCTCTGGGAAGACACGCACAAGCGCACAGGAAAACTTGCGGTAATGTTCTTCACGTCACGATTGCCGGTGTTTATGGAAGACTGATTTTGGTAGCCCTCTGTTATGTCCCTCTCTTAATTTCAGTATATGCCAACAAGACTTAAGAGGGAGTCTCTAGCGGATCTCCACGACCACTTCAATGCCATGCTCCTATTGTATGATGAGGTAGGCATCTTTGCCATTAAAAAAAACAAAAAAAAATTCTACCTATGAAACAAGCCTGCTTTCACAATTTTTTGAGTTTTTCTATCGTTCAGTAACATGCCTTCTCATACCTGCATGCTATTTTATTTGCCTAGTGCTTTCATGTCACTGCACTACCCTTTTGTAACCTTTTGCGTTTTTATTTTTCATGACCCAGGGTTTTTTTTTTTTTCTTCATTAGGACCAGGAGAATGGTTGCTTCAGGCAGCAGCCACTGTGGTCTTCTTCATTGTCAATGGTCTCACTTGTGTATTCTTGGCTATGTGTGCACTGTAATTATGGGCGAGTGTTAAATTGAAGGTAGCGCACATTTTCTTCATTTAAAAAATGTTGCTTATCATAAAAATCCAGCCACCGCGGTGGCTCAGCGGTTATGGTGCTCGGCTGCTGACCCAAAAGACGCGGGTTCGATCCCGGCCGCGGTGGCTAGAATTTCTTTGGAGGAGAAATTCTAGAGGCCCGTGTACTGTGCGATGTCAGTGCACGTTAAAGAACCCCAGGTGGTCGAAATTTCCGGAGCCCTCCACTACGGCATCTCTCATAGCCTTAGTCGCTTTGGGACGCTAAACCCCATAAACCAACCAACCATAAAAATCCACATGTGTTCATTCTAGGTCTCTCCCCATATGGTAATGTGATATATAGTAGTTCATCATAGTTTTATAATAAGCTGTGTGTGCTTGCTTTACTATCCACTGTTTAATGGTGCACCTTTTACTTTTTCTGTGTAGTAGCACTGCTTTTGCAGTAAAATGCCCATATGCTGTGTGATGTCAGCCCACGTTAAAGAACCCCAGGTGCTCTAAATTAATCCGGATCCCTCCTCTGTGCTGCCCTTCATAGCCCATGTGTCGCTTTGGAACATCAGATCCAACATTCAACCTACTATATCATTGGTCATGCACTCTTTCCATCTTGGACGAAGCAGCTTTTTCCTCAAAGCCAATACATGTAGAGAGAAGTGCAGGGTGCCTGGTTGTTGCAGAGTAACATAGGCAGTGAAGCTTGCAGTTATGTTTTATGCCATCTAGGTATGCACTGTGATGAGCTATGTTGCCAATAAGTACTGGTTTATGGTTTATGGGGTTTAACGTCCCAAAGCGACTAAGGCTATGAGAGACGCCGTAGTGGAGGGCTCCGGAAATTTCGACCACCTGGGGTTCTTTAACGTGCACTGACATCGCACAGTACACGGGCCTCTAGAATTTCTCCTCCAAAGAAATTCAGCCGCTGCGGCCGGGATCGAACCCGCGTTTTTCGGGTCAGCAGCCGAGCACCATAACCACTGAGCCACCGTGGCGGCGACAATAAGTACTACATACATTGCTTTATTGCAGGTTAAGCTGAGATCATATCTAATATGCTTGTGAATGTATGATAAGTTAGGAGTGCAAATCATCATTTTTGGTGACTGCTAAAAATCATCATAAAATGGCAACAGCAACAGTGAATTTAAAAGGAAATAGTCCTGCTGTTTTAGTCGACATTTGAATTCAGTATTTGAGCTCATATATTTGGGTGTGAGTGTGATCACTGTAGCTTTCTAGAAAAAACTGCTGAAACCTTAAGGATTGTGCATTGTGATGAGGAAGAGAGAGAAATGGAAAAAAGATGGGTAGAGAAAGGGACAGAGGCCAGTTTCCTTGACATTAATCTACTTTATGCAGACTCGTGTGAAGCAAAGCATTGCTGCATAGAACTATCGGTGCATAAAGCTCTGCTGCATAAAAAAGTACTTTAACCTCCACACTGCATAGTTTGATCAGAGTTTGCCCAAGAAGGTACCTTCCTCTTTATGTTTAGTGGAAGCTAGAAATTTGAGTCACCAAAGCAGTTACCATGTCTATCAGCATGAAATGAAACTCTTACAAAAGAATCGAAACTCCAACGGCAGAACTGGAGACAGGATACTGGAGCACTTGATTTCCCCATTGAAGGCGTAGAGACCACTCCTTGGAGGCGTTAATAGGCCATGCTTGTGTCTCCTCTCCAGCTGCTAATATTTTTGGTTGTTTGTGCTCACGGTTCAGTCATTTTGTTCGCATTTCATGTGGTGCTGATTGTACATGGCTAGTGCTTTTATGCGTAAGAGGGAGGGATGAGCATGTCTTCGGCATTAGTTGTGATAATGTTGCCCCATGGGTGCCACATGAATTTGCAGCTCACTGTGAGTGACCAGAGTCACTTGTGCAGCTTTGGATTGCGTTATTGGACAGCAAGGTCCAACATAGTTGGCCAGACACCTGCTCACTAACCGTACTTGATAACATGAACAAGGGCAAGCTTGCAGCGCCGCCGCGGTGGCTCAGTGGCTATGGTGCTCGGCTGCTGACCCGGAAGACGCGGGTTCGATCCCGGCCGCGGCGGCTAGAATTTCTTTGGAGGAGAAATTCTAGAGGCCCGTGTACTGTGCGATGTCAGTGCACGTTAAAGAACCCCAGGTGGTCGAATTTTCCGGAGCCCTCCACTACGGCGTCTCTCATAGCCTTGGTCGCTTTGGGACGTTGAACCCCATAAACCAAACCAAACCAAGCTTGCAGCTATAGTCTGATACAACTTAAATCTGCATTTAAAGGAAGAAACAGCGCGACAAAATACGGACACACGTAGAAATGACACACACACGAGCGCTGACCCACAGCTGAAAGTTTATTCTGGTAGAAAGACCCTTAAATAGAAAACATGAGGGGGTGGGTAACAGGGCTGCTGAGCGATAACCGGCAATCAGTGTGGTCGCGTCACAAGATGACACAAAAACACAAGAGGGAACAAAAGAAAGTTATAAGCGATAAAAAGACGGTGTAAAGGGCCGCGTAACGGTGGTCAGGTAGGTAACATTAACAAAAACTATGAAAAAGTGCCCAAAAGGGCGGGGAAAGGTAA
Organism: Amblyomma mixtum; assembly: GCF_055824585.1. Lineage (NCBI taxonomy): Eukaryota > Metazoa > Arthropoda > Arachnida > Ixodida > Ixodidae > Amblyomma > Amblyomma mixtum. Next base: position 295,461,183 of record NC_143012.1, read on the forward strand.
AAACTATGAAGGACGCAGATGAAAATTATATAAATTGTATAATAATTGTATAATTTTCATCTGTGTCCTTCATAGTTTTTACCTTTCCCCGCCCTTTTGGGTACTTTTTCATAGTTTTTGTTAATGTTACCTACCTGACCACCGTTACGCAGGCCTTTACACCGTCTTTTTGTCGCTTATAACTTTCTTTTGTTCTCTGTTGTGTTTTTGTGTCATCTTGTGACGCGACCACACTGATTGCCGGTTATCGCTGAGCAGCCCTGTTACCCACCCCCTCATGTTTTCTATTTAAGGGTCTTTCTACCAGAATAAACTTTCAGTTGTGGGTCAGCGCTCGTGTGTGTGTCATTTCTACGTGTGTCCGTGTTTTGTCGCACTGTTTCTTCTTTTAAATGCAGTACCAACTAGCCCGGAACCTTGCTCTTCTTTTAAATCTGCAGTGAAGCTCCATTTACGCTTAGGACTGTCACACTGAATTCCTCCACGACAAAAAAGTATTCCATTGTTAAAACCTTTCTTTTACCTGATTGAAACGAATCACGAGGAAAAATTTATAAGCTTGAGAATTTTGGTTCCTGTCTTGTTTAATGTAGTCAAACATAAAAAAGCTGATTTTGTTTGTTTGTGATTGGCCACCGGAATAATACAGGACCCAGTGAACCATTTACAAACTGCTGTTTTCAAGTTGTATCCTGCGATATGCAATTAATTTTCAAGATCATATTACATGCCCTGCATAACAGTCGAACGTGCCACTCACTAACGAACTTAATTTCAATGCAGCATTATGCAGAACATTATAATTGGTGCAAAATAGAAAAAAAAGCAGCAGGCTGTTGAAAATGTACATGCTAGGCTTACAGCACAGCACTTGTCTTACCCACCATTGTAATAATTGTCCGTTAGCAGTAGAATGAGTTGGTCACATTCCCATTTTAGTACGTCTCAACCAAGTTGTGTAATTACAGTTGGAATAGTGTTATTATAAAAAAGACACACTGAAGTCTGTAGAACCTACCGTCTCTTGAGTTGTGCTGTGCAAGACCACATCAGTTTAAAAAATAGATAAGTCCATTGGATTCTAGAGTGTGAAATTGGTGCTAGAGGATAGGGCCTAGCCTAGCAGAACTGGATAAATAGCTTATATGAAAACTGTATGCAGGGTCTGCAAGGGGATGATAAGGCACTTGCCAGTGCACTTTGGCGTGTCCTCCTGATGTGCGAGGGTGAAGATCCCGTGGCACTGGAAGCACTTGTCCATTATGTTCGGAAACAGGTCTGTGTTATTTTCACACAAACTTTTCTGATAACTGCTTCATTTTTTGAGCACATTTTGAAGTTAGTGTGGCTTTTGCCAAAGGTGCAGCTTCTTTTTCTTTTCTTTATCCTAGAATTGCAGTCATGTGTGTTTCAGGTAGGTACTTGCAGTTTTTTTGTACGTGGGATGTCCCAGCTGGCATGCTCCATAACTGAAGGTGGAACGCGGCTTTCAGCAGAAATTTTTTCTTTCTTGATGTATTTACATGAAATTTTTAGCATGTTAAAAATACTTTTACTACTCTTGCAAAATTTCATTGTTATATCTCCAGAAAACAGTTTTTTAATACATATTTTTCTTTGAATACTGTGAAAAGACTGCAGAGTTCAGAATATGCAGCAGAATATGGATTCAACATTCAGTGCATTCCTACTGACATGCTACAGGTCAGGACATTCTTGAAAAATTACAGACCTATCAGCTTACTGTTCATTGCCTACAAGGTATTTACTAAGGTAATCGTAAATAGAATCAGGACAACCTTAGGCTTCAATCAGCCAAATGGTCAGGCAGGATTTTGTAAAGGATACTCGACAATAGACCATATTCACACTATCAGTCAGGTGATAGAGAAATGCGCAGAATATAACCAACCCCTATATATAACGTTCATGGATTACGAGAAGGCATTTGACTCAGTGGAAACTCAGCAGTCATGCAGGCATTATGGAATCAGGGTGTGGAAGAGTCTTATGTGAAAATACTGGAAGATATCTATAACGGCAGCACAACTACCATAGTTCTTCATAAAGTTAGCAATAAAATTGCAATAAGGAAGGGTGTCGGAGACATGATCTTGCCGATGCTATTCACCGCCTGTTTACAGGAGGTGTTCCGAGGCCTGGATTGGGAACAGCTGGGGATAAGAGTTATTGGAGAATACCCAAGTAATTTGCGATTTGCTGATGATATTGCCTTGCTAAGTCATTCAGGAGATGAGCTGCAAAGCTGATCAGTCAGTTAGACAGGCAGAGCACAATGGTAGGTCTTAAAATTCACAAAACCAAAGTAATGTTTAACAGTCTTGCAAGGGAATAAAAGTTCACAATTGGTAGCGAGCTGCTGGAATTGGTAAGAGAATATGTCTACTTAGAGCATGTAGTGACTGCTGATCCGGATCATGAGAGGGAAATAACTAGAAGAATAAAAATGGGGTGGAGCGCATATGGCAGGCTATCTCAGATCACGAATGGCAGTTTACCAATGTCCCTCAAGAGAAAAGTATACAACAGGTGTATCTTACCGGTACTCACCTATGGGGCAGAAACATGGAGGCTAACAAAGAGGGTTCAGCTTAAGTTAAGGACAACACAGCGAGTATATATAAATGATAACGTTAAGAGATCGGAAGTGGGCAGAGTGGGCGAAGGAACAAAAGCGGATTAGTGACATCCTTGTTGAAATCAAGAGGAAGAAATGGGCTTGGGCATGGCATGTAATACGAAGGCAAGATAGCCTCTTGTCCTTAAGGCTAACAGAGTGGATTCTAAGAGAAGGCAAGCTTAGTAGTGGGCGGCAGAAAGTTAGGTGGGCACATGGTATTAAGAAGCTTGTGGGGATATGGTGGCTGCAGCTGGCAAAGGACAGGGTTAATTGGAGAGACGTGGGAGAGGCCTTTGCCCTGCACTGGGCATAGTCAGGCTGACGGCGATGAAGAGTGAGAACCCACAGGTGGTATTTACTCAAGCATTATAGCTGTGCGAATGCAAGTGTCCTGTCCTGTGCTAGTTTCATGTATGCCTAATTGCAACTTGCTTCAAGTTGTTACCTTCATCTTTCGCCATATCGTGTAGAAGCTCCAAGGCAGCCCAAGGCAAGTGTAGGCAGCTGAAGGCTTAAAGGGTCAGTCTACTCACTGAGATGAGTGTATAAATAATGGCATATTCTGGTAGTTGGCACCCTATAACATCAATAACGAGGGGTCTGCGCCCGGTTTAGGCAGGAATTTATATTTTATTTCGGCGTTAAAAGTCTCGTAAAAAAGCATGGTGGCGACCCCAAACGTTCATTTTGTTCAAGAAAGTGGTAGTCTTTTTTTGTAGAAGCATAAGTGAATATACTACGTACCATTTGTATGCCCCAATGTCAGAGAAACGCACGTTTTGTTCTAGTAAACTGTAGAAGGCGTACCGCTCGCTTTTTCTGTAAATCACATGAATATTTATAGTTACACGTACGCAAAACGCAGGCACATTCCCACTTTTAGTTCAGCGTATGCTAACAGAGACGCAAAAATAAACTCAGCCTATAGTGGCGCCATCTGGTCGTGAGGACGGGAACCATTGCTGTAAACAAACCGACTCTCCACTTAAGCCTAGGAGCGGCAGAATCGTCACTCTAATTATTAAAATAAAGCAAATTTATCTCTTACATGTTTTCTTAGAGGCGAGATGAGACAAGCGAAAGACAGACACCCCATTTATGGACAGTGAACGAACTGAAAAAGGCAGCAACAACGAGTATTCAGTCCGAAGCGAGAGGTCCGGCTTCGACGGGCGCCGCCATGTTTGTCGCCGCGCGGCGCAAATCCAGATGGTTGCCAGATGAGACTACCATCTCATACAGATGTGTTCCCACATTAATAAATTCTATTTTAAAATGTTCTACCGCACTCCTTGGCACCACAGCTGGCTAAACGGTAATTTGAGTAAAGAGCTATCGGTTGCCGCAAAGAAAATATGGTCGATAAAATTCAGTAGACTGACCCTTTAATCTCTAAAACTCTCTTCCCATTTTCACATTTTTTACAAGAACTGGAAATTGATTGTTGTGGGGTTCTTTCGAGCCATGGAACGCTGTTTTGCCGTCCTTTTCATAGCAGCTGTACCTTCTGATGTGTTAGAAATTGCACCCATGTTTTTGCCATGAGCATGCCCACAATAAGCGGTTTGTTTCCTTTCTACCAGGTTAACATGCTTGACAAGATGACATTGGATGAATTCATAAAAGAAAGGAACATAAGTTGGACTCCTCTGCTGGACTGTGAGAGCAAGGAACAGCACTGAGGCCACAGAACTGTGTAGTGCTGATTAGGAGCGAATTTGCATAGCAGTGTTGTGTGTATAGTGTACATAAAAAATAATAGATGGCACACGCAGAGATTATTGGCTGGTGTTTGTGATGTAGGTCAATGTGCTTTAATTATGTGTGCACTTTTCCTGCCATATCTGCCGTTCTGTTGCGGCTTTAGCCGGAGCAACTAAATAGCACAGTACCAAGGTAGGTCAGTAATTAGCAGGACACACATAAAACTGCTAGGCCGAAACTTAAACGCTTTTAAAATTTGGGCGTGCTCCGCAGTTGGTGGCAAAGGCAGAGTTGAATGCCAAAAGTGATGCGGACTATAGTCTTGCCTGAAGGTATAGTAGTTCCATGTCAACAGTGTGCACAGTTTTCAAGCTGGGTCAGTGTGGAGAATACAGCTTCATGTGTAGTAAAAAAAATGCCAGCTATAGTCCGACGGCCTTTTCGATAGTGTAAGGCTGTCCAGGCAGCTTGCATCTAAAAATTTTAACTGGGGGATGTTTTCAGAACTACATGGACAGTGGACTGCAAAAGAGCTCAGCACGCCTTTTAATGGCAAGAGGAGGTCTGTGTTCATGTTTTCTTGAAATAAATTCATCATACAGTTCGCGTTGGTATAAAGAAGAAAAGTATGCACTGAATTGTGCCTCCCGCGGCGGTTGAATTTCGATGGAGGCGAAATTCTGGAGGCCCATGTTCTGTGCGATATCAGTGCACATTAAAGAACCCCAGGTGGTTGAAATTTCCATGCCCTTCACTACGGCGTCTCTCATAGCCTGAGTCGCTTTGGGACATTAAACCCCACAAACCAAACTGAACTGTGCCCCGACTGACTTGAGCACTTTGAAGGCCTGTAGGCCACGTTTTTACACACTGATGTTGGCCAGAAAAATAATGATGAAACTTTAAATAATACCACCTGATGCAAAGTCACAAAGCTTTATTGTAAAAATTCTTGCATCCCTTTAAAGAGTACATACACGAAATTTTTGCTTGTGTGTTTTCTTTCAAATGATGCGTTAAGCATTAGAATACATGGATTACCACATGGCATTTACCTACGAGTGCTAAATAATTCAAATTAAATTTCTTCTCTCATGTTGTTTCGGTTTTTGTTTCATCAACCGAAGGATGGCTGTGATGTGCGAGAAATGGTTAGATCATGTGAGGCATGGAAAAAAAGCTTGAGGCGACACATAATCTGTCTTAAGGGTATGACGCGGTAGTGTTTAATGGTTCCCTTCAGTGGCCCGAGGTCCTCTTTGTGTATCACTTCGCCTAGGTTCTGCCTACATGCCCATATATGCGGAATTCGTCATTCTCTACTTCACATTCATAGACCACGGGGAGTCTTCATTCCACTCCTGGCGCGATGGTGCAGCGACCAGTGGGGTTTCCGAGACCCGAGTACTCTCCCCGAACAACCTCTTGCAACCAATCATTAATTTAACTGCCACCTCCTATGGTGGGACATCATAAGGTCATGTGACCTATACACAAAGGCAGCTTTCTGTGGTTTTAGAGTGGAAGCTATGAGCTTGAGACACCGGCTTCCACAAGTGAGCTGTTTGCACACACTCATGAGCCAAACACACAGGCTGTGAAGCTGGCGGCGTGCTCTTAGCATCCACTGCATAGCCACAGAAAGCTGTCCCGAGTAGAGGTGGCAAGAGGGCCCCCTGCTTTTTCACTCACAATGCTGACAACACAGATGCCAGATTTTCTGCGGAACGGGAGCCTTAATGCTACTGCATTTAAGGAGTATAGACACCTAACTTTTGGGTGCGTGTTTTCTTCTTTGTAATGAGGCGTGAGGCATTATTACACACGGATTATCACGTGGTATCCTCCTACGACTGCTAAATAATTTATAATCGAATTTCTTTCTCGCGCTGTTTCGGTTTCAACAGCCGAACGATGGTTGTGATGTCAAAGAGAGGTTGTAGGTCACGTGAGGCATGAAAAACTGAAATATGATTGGTGCTTCTACATAATATAATTGGTACTTCCACATGTGTTGTCATTCTGGCTCTTACTTGAGGAAGACTGGCTTCTGCACTGTAGTGAATTAAAATGACGAAGCAGCGATTATATCGAACTTTTCCATGCGTCACATGACCGGCTGTTGAAACCAAAACGGAAACAGCATGACAGAAAAATTCGATTATAATTTATTTTGTGATGGTAGGCGAATACCACATGGCGATTCATCCATAGTAGTGTTTTGAGCATCATTATTGATAAGAAAACATGCAGCCAAAATTAGGTGTCTGTACTCCTTTGAAACTTCGTGCTGACATGTTGTTTGTTGCCATTCCAGCTCTTGAAGCAGGCTGGCTTAGGCGTTGTAGCTAATTAAAACTACGTATCAGTGATTTTGTTGCAATTTTTTTTATGCCTCATGTGACCTAAACATATCTTGCGCATCACAGCCATTGTTCAGTGGAAACCGCCACGGTGGCTCAGTGGTTATGGCACTCGGCTGCTGACCCGAAAGACACTGGTTTGACCCCGGTTGCAGCGGTCGCATTTTGATGGAGGCAAAATGCTAGAGGCCCATGTACTATGCGATGTCAGTGCATGTTAAAGAACCCCAGGTAGTCGAACTTTCCGGAGCTCTCCACTATGTCGGCCCTCATAGCCCGTGTCACTTTCACCCACAAACCAATCATATCACAATATGCATCACCAAAGTGCCTAAGCTCATGCCTGATGGTCTAAAGCAACTACTAAACCTGTCCAGAAGAGCCATCATGTAAAGAAAAGTGTTCTGTGCAGCAAGTCCCAAGCTTTCATGAACTCATCTTCCACCGCTGGGCCGAGGTGGTGTTTTTACACCAAAGATAAGCTTCTATAACAGCAGTCATAAAATACAAATTCAAAACTGTTGCTTGCCTCTGCTTCTTTCTTTTTATCTTGGAATCTCTACTGTAATGGAAGCTATAGCGGCATGTCCAGCACAATATGTACAAATGCTGCACGTGACAGTCTGGAACCACACATAGCCCTAACGCTTGTCTTCAACTGCATTTGTGAACACAGTCTTTTTTTGGCTCTCTACAAGCAATCTAGCCAATGGCCACATTGGCACGAGGCTCATGCGTGCCGAGTTGCCCACGCACTGGCCCTCAACAAGGTCTTGTACTTTGCACCCTACGTTTCCTTCAATCAGACTCAACTTAACGCTCTTGAGACTGCTCTTGTGGGCCTCACAAGGCAGCTCTCAACTTCCCTATCACTACCTCTACTGCAAAGATCTTTGCAACAGGCCTCTTTCATCCTCTCCGTTCTCTGCTCTCTCTCCATCATGACTCGCAGATTGCCCGGCTTTCCCTTACCCGTCAGGGTCAGTGGTTACTGACTGAAGCGGGCATCTCACCCATTCCCTGCGCCCCGTTTACCTCTCCTATTCCTACCCTGGCTCCCAATCTTCGGATCCTCCCCCTTCCGTCCAACATGTCCCCCGTTCTGCACGCCGGCCGTCGTCATGCGGCCGCACAGCACCATTCCCCTCTCTTTGATACCCAGGGTGTAGCTTACACGGATGCCTCCTTCGTGGCTCCTCGAGGTTCCTGCGGCTACGCCCTGTACCACCCCCACCTCCCCGCTCCTGAAACTCACACCAGCGGGCCGTTTCTACGCCCTCCGGATGCACTGTCCCTCGAGGTCCTCGCCATTGCGCATGCCCTCCAGTCATTTGCCCTCCTTCCCTCTCTTCAAGAGTACACAGTCTATTCAGACTCACAAGCCGCTATACACCACAAACAGAAACGCACCCTAACCCCTTCTCTCCAACAGGAGGTCGAACGAGCGGTCTCCGCATTGCAGCCTTCCATCGTTTTCCTCCGCTGGGTCCCTGGGCATTCAGGGATTGACGGCAATGAGCTGGCCCATCAGCTCGCCTGAGACACACTTTTCCGGGCACCGTTGATCCCCTGGCCCAAGCCCTCGGAGGACGGTGGGAGACTCACCCTTCGCCGCACCATAAAAGAGGTCTACCTCGAGCTCCGCCTCGACAAACGCCTTTACCCTCCCCCTCATCCATCACTCACAGTGCCGGAGGCTCGCCTTCTTCGGCACGTTCAAATGAATGCAGTCATCACCCCGTCTCGCCTCTTTCTCTATCGCTATCAATCAGACCCTTCCTGTCCCAACTGCCCCTGTATCTATGCGGACCTGGCCCATTGCCTCTTCTATTGCCCGGCTGCTCAGCAGTCGGGTTCTTACCCCCCACCTTCTTTATCCATCACCCCCTGGCTCGACTGGCTTGGCACTGAAGGGGAGGAAGAACAGCGACTTCTGGTCACCCAGGCGGTCGACATGCTCGGCCTGTAAATTTTGGCCGAATAAAGGTCTCGTACTACTACTACTATGGTGTGCACATCATGAAGGCTTCCCAAAAACTCACCACTATGCATATATACGTCCCTTCTAAAAGCAGGTGCAGGCATCAACATAACACGCATGCAGTGGTGCCCTTTACAAGCACTAGCCACCAGAAATAAAGGGCTCATCCCTTTAATGTTAAACCGAATAGTGCTGTGGAATTCCAAAGACAAACTCTTTCAGCACAGTACATGCTAGCGAAAATTCGAGATCACTGCGGTAATGGAGTAATGCGAAAGCAATGACACCTCCTCATTTCAAGTTGCTTTTTTGTTTTTAATTGGTTCCTTAATTACCCACTTCATTCAAAATTAATTCATTTTAATTTCCCTTCATGTACTATTAATTCATAATTAAATTGCCTTATTCACAATGCACCTTAATTCACTCTTGACACTTTCTATAGCCATTAATTATTGATTGGATTTCGATTAACTGCACATTTCCCTCGTTTCATCTCAGTATTCATTCCGGACTTTCAAAATGGGTGCCATGCATTGGCTCCGCCCTCACTTCCGACCATCACTCGCAGCATTTTCAAATTTGGCACCACTTTTTCTCTGGCCCCACCCACTTTTTGAACATTGTTGGCTCTAATTGTTCATCCAATATCGATTTTTTTTTTTGTGCAGCATCCTCACATCATCCTCTTTTGATTACAACCATTTGTTTGACACACTCTCTTCCGAGTTGCCCACAGCTGCCACCGACACATCTTGCGGACATGACCCCGCCAACATATCCCAAGATAGCTTTCGCATTAATAAATCCTACTTAGGTACAGAACCACTCTGTAAAACAAGCCCTAGCAGTGCTGTCAGTTGGGTCACAAATGTGGTTTGAATATGGGAGGCAAGGCCCAGTTTCATTGGGTGCATATGATTATATGAGAACTGATGTTGGTCCAGTGTTTAGAGGAATCCCCCTAGGCGGAGGAGATTTGTAATAAGGCAGTAATTACTCATTGCCTTGGTAAGGTAACTTCCCCAGTCAGGCAGTGGTCCTGGATTTGAACCCCCGACCACTACGAAGTTTTTTAGAAGAGCTTTTGTTTGTAGCTGAATGGCTGGGCTTGGGTGGATGCTAACGAGTAAATGCTCCCTTATTACCCAGTCAAAAACCTGAGAAGCTGGCTGGTTGTTTATTGTTCATAACTTCTGCCTATTATCAAAAACAACCATACTGACGCCACATCTTGCTGTGTCCTATGCCTTCCATTGCATAGCAAAAGCACCCTCTTCCAGCCCATATCAATTTGAATGCAGATTCACAGAAGAATGCACAGAAGAAAGAAGCATGACGTTTTACGTCAGGCACACCAGTGCTGTCATGAATCACAGAGTTTAATGTGAAATTCACTGCGGTCAAAGACAAGCTTGCGTGGTGTGGCTAAAGGACGCCAGTCCACTTTGTGCACCAAGTCAAAGAAACCCGTGCCGATGGCCATGGGCACACCTAGGATAATGCTTTCACTGACTCCCGAGATTTCATCAGTCTGCCCATAGTAGGCGGCATCAAACAGGTGGTCCGCCGTCTTCTCAAATGATGCAAGCATGAGGGCACTCTCCTTCATACGTGCCAAGCCATGTCGTGTGATGCCAAGAACTTCTCCCCTAAAGGTCATAAGGTCTGCCAGAAGCATCAGGTGCCTGCGGTCCACGCTGATGCCATGGTTTGCCATTGTACCACCGATCTCTCGTATAATTGTGGCCCGGGCAGCTTCAATGCCGAGAGTTTTCTCAACCTCTGAAGTGTTGTTGGAGGATGTGTGGGTTCCTTTGACACCATAGGTGGCAATCACTTCTCGCAAGCCGTCCCCTTCTACTAGAAGGCGATACCTGGTGCCACCGAGGGAGTCATCAGCATGAATGACTGCTCGAGAGCTGCTTGGAATGCCCTTGATGACAACCTTCGGCAGCTGCTCTAACAGATTCTGCAGTGAGTAGTACAGAGACGCTTTTGATGTAGCAGTGGGATGTACAGTCAGCATCGAGGCACCTAAGGTCTTGATGTTCTGGTTTTTGATGCGAAGCTTGGAAGTCATAATTGAGTAGCAAATAGTCTCAACTGTGACTTCCAGCTGCAGCAGTCGAATGCGGTCTATGTCAAGCTTCACAAGCACAAAACAATCATCGGGAAGAAAGACCTCCTCCAGGTACTCGGACACTTCACCCAACAGCGTCTTCTCAATGCGGCCCTTCACGCGACGTGCATACTCGGCATCCTTTTCGTTCACCAGAGCAGCTGTGATGATCGGTGTGCTGATGGCCTGCACACAAAAGCAAGGCTATGTTACAGCTCAAGCAGGAAAATAAACAGATGTCCTTGAGTACAGCTTGGGCGATTATTGACTGTACCCGAAATGATATCCCTGGCAAAAGTCTGAGCACCAAAACTCATTCTCAGAAAACAGTCACACAGATGCAGCTAGTTCAGAGTATGCACATTATGTGCGAACAATGACTGCTTAAATGCTGTAAAACTGCCATGACACCTCAACTTTGAACAAAAACTGCTCACTGGACCTCATTCCTGCTTTTCCAAATGACGGAAGTGGAGTACATTTGATGTTTTACTTTCCGAACTCTATGCTGGTCTGGCAGCACCAGCTTTTAGTCATTGGCGACATCTATTGTTTACGGCCACATCATTTGCACACGGGGCAGCTTGTCATTACCAAAGCGGCGTGTGTGGGAAACACATATGGTCCGTCACACCTCAGCTGTCCGGTCGCAGTTCTAATTGATAGCAAGAACATTATGTGAACTCTACATTTGTACAAGGCTGCACATTCTTCATCACTCCGAGCAGATAAGTAAAGAATGTGCCTGTTTACACTACGTAGCTATATTGAGTGCCACTAATTGAACAAATACGATATACTTTGTAGTAGGATGGACAATTGGGCTAGTAGGTAATAGCTCATTAATGGTTGTGATGTAAAAAGAGGTGCATCCTGCTGTTGCCAGCAGCTATGTCCGATCAGTGATGGTTGAGATATAAACGAGGTACATCATGTCAGTGGACATAATTTGTCTGCAGTAAGTATGATCATTTATTTTAAGTGGAATAGCTTTACTGGAACAAAACACAGGAAAGGAACAAGGAACACACAGATGAGCGTGAACTGGCAGCTACATTTTTTATTCTGAAAGACCACATACTTGTAGCTACTATCACAAGACTTAACAGGTCTCGCACACAAGCTCAGAGTACAATTTAAAAAAACGTCACAAGTCAATAGCAAAACCCTTACAACCAGAGAGCAAAAAATAGAAAAAAATTAAAGACAACACAACATGTATTGTCAAGGAAAGTAACTTATTTACTTGCTAGCAGTAAGGATGGCTGACTGCTAGCATGGCTGACTAACGCATTCTTCTTGAAGATAAGATAGAAAAGAGACAATGGTGTAGTTAATGGAGGCACATTTTATTTGAAAAAAAAAACAAGAATACATTAGTCAGGCACCCTCACGGCTAGTAAGTAAAGGCATTTCTTTCCTTGGCATTGTGTGATGTGCTTTTTCGTTTTACTTTGTTTTTGTTTTCAGGTTGTAAGCCACTGACGTGCGGTTTTTCAGATTGTACTCTGGGCATGTGCATGAGAGCTGCCGGGTCTTGTGATTGTAGTTATAAGTAAGCGGTTTTTCTGAACAGAAAATGCAGTTGTGAGTCAGCACTCGTCTGTGTGTTCCTTGTTCCCTTTTTGCCTTTCGTCCATTCCTGCTATTCCACCATACTTGCTGCAAATAAAATATGTCCACTGACGTGATGTATCTCGTTTACATCTCAACCATCACCGTTAGGACACTGCTATTGGCAACAGCCTTCAGGGGAAAAAAAAAAGGGGGAACGCAGGATAGGCAGCAAAGAAACATTACTGTACAACGTTCGAGCTCACTTCCACAAGGTCCCTGCCGTGGCGCTCTATCTATCTGCGGCAAGGGATCAAGGACTATCTACCGCAAAACTTGTGGTAGCACAGATAAGGAAGACTTCTTGCAGCGCTTTTTTCTGCTACAGGGTTTTAACCATGACATACAATTTCCCTGACAAGCAAGCAGCAAAGTGTCAGTAACTCCTAGTACCCGATAACACCTAGATGTGACCACTGCAACCAACAGTACCTCGTGGTACCACCAATAGTACCAAAAGCAGTTGAGTTAGCATGCCCTGCTCAAGCACAAGTGACTTTATAATAAAGTGCAAGAAGTAATAGCATATAAGTACAGACTCCTTCGAAAGTCTTGCTTGTATGACGAGAAAGAAATGGCAAGACCTTCCAGCTGCTTTAGCTTCTGTCTCAAAGATTATATGAAAAGTTTGCACCAACACACTGCTAGCATTTTGAGAACTGTGTATTGCGTTCAACGCTGTACTTACACTAACCCAATGTGGGCAGTGTCTAAAGAAATTGTTTGTTGACTAGCAGGTCACCATAGGCATTCTTCTTGGCTGAGTACCCTAAAGAGACAGTCTGCTGCCGGAGACAGGCATAAAAATATTGGCATATTTCTGCAAATGTTACCCTATGATGACAACAGTGAGAGCAGAACTCGATTTTGGCGGGAATTTATATTTTTAGCTGGTAAAGAAAGTCAGGTCAGAACTGAAGGTCGTGCTGTGCTGTGTTAGAACTTCACAGTTCTCTAAGTAACCGAGCTACATTGCTCGCAGCTGATAAATTACACTTTGTGAATAGCACTTCATGCAATACGTAGCATTATTCTTGCTGGAAGAAACTTCAGATGCCTTAATTTTTTCCTCTTGCAACTACAGTCACCATTTCCTGCACTGTTTAACCCTGCTTTCTCATCGCACCTTTAAATTTTTTTTGAAAAGGCACACTGTTGCTATGCTGCCAATTGCACTGCCGGCAAAAGTGGTTGCTGGTTTCTCTGATATCACAAGTCTTATTGATCTTTTAAAAATGACTGTAGTGCTTTCAAGTCTAGCTTTAATAAAACCTCTGCACTGAGATTAATGCCACACTCGTTACTGCCACTGCACGCCACCTAGGTGGCATGGCAGTCGTGCTCCTGATGTCAGGGTTTGAAAGAGAGATTCCCATATGAAAAAATAAGGTTTCAAAGCATTCTGGTGTTTCTCAGTGCCACAGCCGGGTATTTTTTCATTTCAGCAAGGAGCTTTCAATTGCTGCAAAATAACACCTGCGATAAAAGCCAGAAGACTGTGCTTTTTAAGTGTGTTGCATTGATGTGGCATTCACTGCATTTCACCAGTGCTGCCACCATTGTTAAGGTACATGCTGGCAGCGGCATCATAAATGAATGAGGAGCGCAACCAGGACCTTCATTGCAAAACAATCTGCAGGCTATTTTGATGAGCCTGCCAGGTAGTCATCAGGATTTTGATGGCTTGTGCCCAATGCAGTATTTCCGGCAAGAAATGCACACTGCTTGTACTGTGTGTCAGCAGTTCACGTCAACTGGCATTGTAGATAACACGTGGGGGGCGTAGGTTAGCAATGACACATGAAGCATTCAAACATTAAAACATGGTTGTTGCTGTCAATGGGAGGATCTTTGCAATCTTGAACTGAGTCACTTGTATTTGGAATAGATAATGCGTTCAAGGTGTTCAAACCATACAATTAAAAGAATAATTCAGTTGAAGTGACCACCGCTGTTCGTCAAAAAATCAGGCCTTGGCTCTTTTAAAAATAATGTCACAGATTGAATACTACCCCAAGGCTAACGCATGTAGCCTTTGCTTTGTTTTCACAGCTTATACAAATGAATGCACATAATGATTTAACCTTATTTTGGCAATAAAGGTGCACCTTAAGCACATTTAAGGTTATCCACATTGTCCTTAACATGGACATTTGAAAAACACACAAATATGCTCACCTTGCTGGCATTAATAATTTCTTTTATCCGAGGAACACCTTGAGTAATGTTCATGGAGGCAACTCCTGCAAAGTGGAACGTCTTCAGCGTCATCTGTGTGGCTGGCTCCCCGATGCTCTGCGCGCACACTGCTCCAACTGCAGTGGCAGGCTCCATCACCGAACGAAGGTATTTCTCTCGACAAATGTCAAAGAAGCTGCGAAGCTGTGAAGACGTCAGGCGGTTGAGCTGCTTCAGGACAGGAATGTCCCTCTCTTTAACTTTGTATCGGGTGTGGGTCTCTTTAACGCCTTGCGCATAGGTGGTCATAAAGCTTTCCAAGTCATCTCGAAAGCTCTCTCCACACATACTCATTGCTTTGCTCTCCAGAATCTCGTTGGAAAGCTGTAAGATCTCATCCATGTCCAGTGGTGGCTCCTCCCTACAAGGGTTGCGAGCTCGTGTCACTTCCATGACTCTGCTGAAGTCGACTGGGGTATCTTCCTTACCTTCCATGGAGGCAGGGTCCAGGCCATCTGCTCCGTAGCAAAACTGAACTACCTCACCACACGAGTTGCGCACAGACCTGTCATAGTGGCAGCAGAGGTCTTCCAGGGATTTGACCAGACGGCGCTGCATGTAGCCTGTCTCGGCTGTCTTCACGGCTGTGTCCACCAGTCCCTCTCTGCCTCCCATCGTGTGGAAGAAGAACTCTGTTGGAGTCAGGCCGGAGTAGAAGCTGTCTTCCACAAAGCCTCGTGCTTGAGGAGAGCGGTCATGCTTCTCAAAGTGGGGCAGCGACCTGTCCTCAAAGCCATTGGGAACGCGATGGCCACTGATAGCCTGCTGCCCGACGCAGGCGATCATCTGGCTAATGTTGATGAAGGAGCCCTTGGAGCCACACACTGCCATAATGAGTGGGCTGTTGGTCTTGTGCAGCTCACGCAGGCATGCCTTGCCTGCATGGTCTCTCACCACGGAAAGCTCCCTGAGGCAGACTGATTCCAGTGTCTCCTCTTCATTGCAGCCAGGCTGGGCTTGCAGCTTGCCGCACTTGAGCTTCTGGATGAAATCCTCACATTGGCTGTAGCCAGCACTCACCAGCTCCTGCTTAGCCTTGACCAGTCCGGCACCTGGAGTCACATCGCCGATGCCAATGGAGAATCCTCGATTCTGAATATAATACGCAGTGAGACGCACCAGCCTCCACATGGCATCGGCAGCGTACTGGTCACCATAGTCTCGGAGGAGAATGTAAAAAATGTTGTTCTTTGATCCGGACCCCATGGTGCCTTTGTCCATGGTGCCACTGAGCAGTTCACTGTTGCGAATGAGCACATACGCATCGTTGACGCACATTTCGTCTCCTGAGGTGTACGATTTGCCCTTGGCTCGAAGGCAGGCCATCACAGGAGATGAACGGCTCGGCCGCATGATCAAGCTGAAGATCTGTTTTCCTGTCCACAAGCACACTGGCTTGCGAATGGCCGGGGGTGGGAGCTCAACTGACATGTTGGTGTCCTTGCCTGCAAAAAAAAAAAAAAATGTATACGTAACAACAGAATGTTCATTCCAAAAGAAGTAAGAATGAGAGGACTAACATTTACTCGCTACATGCGTTTCATAAAAGTGAGCTGAAAAAATTAAATGGGCTGTTGCAGGGTACACTACAATTAGGGGCTGGACTTTTTGGCTATTATGTTCTGTAACTTTGGGAGACTTTTTCGGTGCTTATTTACAGACACAGTTTTCGTTTTTTTTTTTTGTACTATGCATAATTCATGCGCATTGAAAAGGTTAGTTTTTATCTTAGCTTTTTATCACCTTCAGCATTCTACTGACCTTCAATTTATGCGCAAATGGTAGCTAATTACTGGCAAAGCACTTGTAGCTGTGCTTGCAAAAAGCAATGCTATTTTCAATAGAAAAAAAAAAAAAAACTCACGGAAGGCGAACGAGCAACTGAACAAAAATGCAAGTGGACGTTAATTTCTAAAAGGTGGATTGCTGCGTGTGCTTGTGTGCGTTGTTGCGCTAGCCCAAGTGAGAAAGAGGGCAGGGCATCACATTGTTGACTTGCTAACTACAGTGATAGGAGTGCTGCTTAACTGTTGCAGTCGCCAAAACATTACACGTTTTCGTGACACTTATGCATGGTTTCGAGTGGCCTCTCATCCAGTGAAGACACCTGCTTAACGAAGTAACTGTTTTAAACAGGTGATGACAGTGAACAGTACTATGCCATCAGATGAAGTATGGTGATGATGAGGTTGCGCCTGCCAGCATGCAGAGACGTGCAAGGTAATGATGCGATACGTCAATGGGCACAACTGCGCTACTTAATCCAACGACGCACTGTCTTACCTCACTCTGGCTCCCGCACTTTGTTATAATCTTCTGCTTTGACTCTGTAACTCCTGCTCGATAGCCAGCTAGCAGCAGCACGCCTGTCAAGAATGCTGATCTTCTTCGGTTAAGACCGCATTTCGCAAATTGAATTCAGTGTACCCCTAGAAGTTGATGAGAGAGACCGGGAGAAAACCGCCTTTGTCACCCCGGACGGCCTCTATGAATTTCGTGTGCTCCCCTTCGGACTCTGCTGTGCTCCAGCAACGTTCCAGCGAATGATGGATACCGTGCTCACCGGCCTTAAATGGTAAACATGTCTAGTATACCTGGATGATGTAATCATTTTTTCAACAACGTTTTCGGAACATTTGCAGCGGCTCAGAGTGGTGTTAGAAGCCGTCCGATCAGCTCATCTTTCTCTAAAGCCGCAAAAATGCCATTTTGGATTTACAGAATTGAAGTTTCTCGGGCATGTCGTCAGCTCCGAGGGCATCCGGCCAGACCCTGACAAAATTTCTGCCGTCGCGGACTTCCCGGTTCCCACTGATAAAAAAGCCGTCCGACGATTCCTAGGCCTTTGTTCGTACTACCGACGTGCGCGCAGCGCTGCACGAGATGCAGTTGCCCTCATTGGCACAGAGGCATGAGTCTGTCCTCGGCGTTTTTTCTGTTGCATGAAGCTTAAAAATGAAATTTGTAGGTTCCGACAGACGAGGAATGTGCAGGAATGTGCACTCCGTGCGCCTGCCTTCTATCCTGCCGACTCCCTCCTACTGAGAGCTGCTCAGGCAGACAGAGAGCTATTGCAGGACTTTCTCTGCATGCGTGAATGATCGAGAGAACCACAAACCCCTGCAAATTCCACAGAAGCATGTTCCCCTTACCAAAAGTAAAGCAAAAACAAACAAAACTGTAGGCAACAATGTAATTTTTTTTTTCATACGTTTTTCCTAGTTACTATGTTTCCTGGCTAGTACGCTTTTTTCCCCTGCAGACATGTGAAAAAGTAACAACGGGGTTGTACTGTATACTAAAAAGAAAAAAAAATGAGAGTATTACAACATTTATAGTGCATCTCGGACACATCCTAATATTCTAATTATTCATGTGCTACAACATATAAGCTCTCTTGAAAGTATCAACATTCCCAGCTGGAGCTAACATTTATACAGTAACAAGAATTCAGTTTATAATGAGAAAAGAATGTGCACAACATGACTTTGTACAACTACAGAGCTTTTACCTATCCTGCTGACTTGCATTATCTGCCAAAATGAGCAACCACTCTAATGATTTATGGTGTATTACCTTGCTGTGAAAGCATGCCTATGTAAAGCTGTGAAAAGAGTGAGCATCATCACATGTAATTGTGTGACAAAGAAGGAGGACATACCAGCAAGCATACAGGATGCCAGCTGGCAAGCTTTAGATCTGTCCAGAAAGACATCCTTCTGAGTGATGAGGTAGCCACCAGTGATGAAGTCCTGAATGGCAGCAATCAGGGGCTCCCCATTTCGAGGTGTCACCAGGTTCGCTCGCGTCCCCATCAGCACCAACGCTTCGGCACGTGCCTCCTCCGTTTGGGGCAGGTGAAGGTTCATCTCGTCGCCATCAAAGTCAGCATTGTATGGTGTACAAACGCACTCGTTGAACCGAAATGTCCGATGGGGCAATACCTGAAAGAAAAGTCGATGCAACTTTTTATGTAAAGGTACCAGGAGCATCAGCAGGAACAACCAGTTGTATACTGCAGCATCAATTCTGACAACTCTGAATTCCCCAATAAAAGGTGCCACAAGGCACTTCTTCATATGAAAACGGAACATCCTTTTTGCCCCGTTACTGATCAGTCACCAAGACAGGCTTCTGACAGCCATCAGTGACTTAGCTATGCTGTGGTTACTTAAACTGGTCTCTCACATTTCCTTCCTGATGAAGCTTATCTTTCCTTTTTCTAAATCCATAAGAGCACAAAACAATAGCTGTACCTTTGCAACGTGAGCCATGATGCTCAGCTTGTGCAGAGAAGGCTGCCTGTTAAACAGCACAACATCGCCATCCTTGAGATGCCTCTCAATGATGTCACCTGGCTTCAACTGCTGAGCGAGCTGCTCTCGGTTGCCATAGCGCAGGTAGCGCTTGAACCCAGAGCCACGTGACTCCATGAAATTTGCACCAGGATGCACATCGCAGCCGTTGCGCACAAGCTGCCGCATCAGATCGAGGTTGTACTGGGTGACCCTTTCGGGGTAGGTGAGGATCTTAGCCACATGGACTGGAACACCAACCTGGGAAGTGAAAATGAAAAATGGTGTGTGCTCAGCATGCGGGCAGTTAATCATCAAACGAACTCATTTTTCTCACCACTTGATTCAAAACTCATTACGCCATCATCAAAAAGGACTTCGTGACATTCATGTCAATGGTGGTGTAGTGTAGCCTCTGGGACCTGCAACCAAAACCCAGTGCTGACGCACTGCAGTTTATTTGTGATATCAGGTGGTGACGGTGACACGTGTATTTCGGCCCTTGACCTTTTCCAGCTCTTAAAGGGACTCTAAAACACCTTCCAAGGAGAGTACATAAACTTGCTCAATTTCAATTACTACAATCTCTTGTCATGAACACCTGAGCCAAATAATACACTTTACACGCAGCAGAGAACCCAACATCACGCGTGAAATGTGGCGAGTTTGTTGTGGCAACTTTTCATTATCGCGCTCTCTTCAGTTGCATGCTCCTGAGTAATTCAGTTCAGAGATTGCTCTTTCAGGTGTCACGCAGCTGCTATGGCCGCGGCCAGTCAGCAGTGTCACTTCGGCGGGTAACGAAGCTCCGCCCGTTGGGAATTCCCGTGGTGGGGCCGTGGAGCAGCGCTGACCTTTGAGTGTGCAAAAAGTTATGAGAGGAGAGGAAAAGGCGTGAAGATGCTGAAATCCAAAATTAGACTTCAGGTAGCTGCATTAAAAAAAAAAGTTCTTGCTGATGGATATTCATGAAACGATGTCCTTTAACATCCCGGGAATACTGCACTTTATTGAGAGCCCCTTTAAAAGCTCAGTTTTCAGTGAAAGGAGTGTAATTGTCATTAGGATGCGGTAATCTTAGGGAACCTGGAACAGGGGCGCAAGGAGGGCACCCAGCATCACCTCTATTTATCGTCTTAATCAAGATGCCAGATGCAGTTCTGCATTAAGAATTCTGATGTGCAACTAACCCCACTTATAGTAAACTCAACATACTACATTACATATCTAACACCAGCAAGGCTTCAAATGAACGTTTGCACTTCAATATATGTATGTACTTTTGCCAGAAGCCACTACAGAGGGACTATCACATGACTGAGAGCAGTTAACAAATCAAGACCGAGTAATACACACCCCTCAAATGAAGCCCTCGGACCAATGGTATCGACCAACTGTCATGACGTTGTGGTCAACTGCCTACTGGCTACAAATGGCCATTGCAGGTGAACAGCAGGTGGCTAACTTCACAATCGGTCAATGTTACCGGTTGGAGGACCTCCTTTGAGGGGCTTGTGCAGCTTTGTTACTGAGTTGTATCCAACTTTGTCCCAGTGGTCCCAAGTATGCCTTCTATAAGTTTCACACTGTTGCTTCTTTGATTTCGCATGGAATAACCAGGTATGGGTCACCGGCAGCGCCCACCTCGTCAATGCGCAGGTTTGGGTCGGGCGAGATGACCGTGCGGCCCGAGAAGTCCACCCTCTTGCCCGAGAGGTTTCCCCTGAAGCGGCCGTGCTTTCCTTTCAGCCTCTGAACAAAGCCGCGGGTGGGCTTCTTGGGTTGCATGTTGAGCGGAATGCCGCTCGTCTCGCTGTTCACGTACAGCGCGCACTGCAGTTGCAGGAAGTCCCAGTCCTCCATGATCATCTGCATCTTGGCACCTGAGGCTCGGTGCTTCTGGATCACATCGTTCAGGAAGATGATCTCGGTCAGCTTCACGGTCACGTCGTCCTCGTTGGTGCCCGACTTCAGCTCGGACACCACCGACGGCCGAATGCAGAGCGGTGGCACCGGGATGTGCGTGAGCACCAGGTCCTCGGGGCGACCGCAGCGCGCGTCCATCAGCAGCAGCGGCACATCTTCGTCCGGGATCCTGCGAAGCAAGTCGCGGACCACGAGGGGACTGAGTATGTCGCTGGTCACCTTGCTCATCACCGAGTCGAGCTCCGAGTTGTAGGAACGGGCTTCCTGGTAGTCTTCGAGAAGCGCCTTGATCACGGCGTCGTTCTTCTTGTTAGCCTTGTGGCGCTCGTGCACGAACTTCAGCAGGCTGCATTTCTTTACCTGGCCGTTAGCTGCGCCGCAGTACACGCAGGTAGCCTGTTTGCGGCAGACTTCGACGATCTTCTTGTGCAGCGCCTTCTTGTTTAGGTAGGAGAGCGACGGCCGCTGCACCATGTCCATGAAACGTGCCCGGTCTGTCGCAGGCAGCATGACTCGTGCGCAGGACTTGCATATCGAGTGCAGAATGCTGTACACTGCCTTGAAATACCCGACGTGGAACACGGGCATCTCCAGGCTCACCTGTCCAAAGTGGCCCACGCAATCGGTGAGGCCCTTGCCACATGTCTCGCATTTCTTGTCCTTCTGGCTCGTGCCGAGCTTGTTGTCTAAGACACCGTACGGTACGGCCTTGTGAAGCGACTCACGCTGGTAGAGGTTCTTGCTCACGCAGTGCACATGGCTCAGCTGCTGGATGTCGTTCGCATTCAAAACGCCAAAGCTGATGTGAGCAATTTTCATTGACGTGTCGGCCTCGCGGAACTGCTCCTTTACCATCTTGACAGTTTAGCTCAGCTCATCCGCAAGTGAAATTATTACATTAAACGCCGTACACCATAATAAACACATGTTTTACGCGATCGCGACTCTGTGCCTAGCTTCAATGTGCCATCCAAACAAGTCGCATCAGCAAACGCACGGTCGCAGGGAACGCTGCACGCATGCTGCTCGTTAACTCAATGGCACGTTTCCATGCACGTTTCCCACCCAGACCATATGCCAGACTCCTAGACCATACAACGAAGTCAGAATGAGTAGAGGCCGATAGACATAGGTAGCCACCATAACATAGAGGGAAAAAATGCCGGTAGAGGCGGCACCGGCGCCCAGCATTGCTGTAGGCGTGATTTCTCTGGGGAAAATAGCCGCTGTTGGGGCGCCACCAGCAAGCGAATGTTAGCAGACGACATCTGCTGGCTGAAGTTCCACGCGCTTTGCACTTTTGCACTTTTGGCACGCTCGTTAGCGTATGCTAACGAGCGTGCGTACTATGAACATTGCATGCAGAAGCTCTGCCCAGTGCCCCTAACAATGGACAAAGTTTTAGGTCCCTTAGCCTGCTTCAGGCAACAGAGACTTGCAATGAACTTCCTTTTTACATATTTAAAAGACATTGGACATCTTGATAAGCTCTAAATTCACTTGCACGTTACCTTCATGCATTCTTCATGCAGTGAACTTCGTCAGCCCATTTGTCGGACTATGCGCTCAATCATTCCATAGGTTACATCAATACTCGCCATTGCATCCTTAGTACCCATTTCATGGCCGCATTTTATCTTCGGGATTTTTTTTTTTACCTCTTCCACGCTGCTCTCCTTCTGTCTTTTTCTCCCAAATTCCCCTTCCTACGCAGAGTAGCATGCCAGCGATTTTTAAACGCCGGCTAAATTCTCTGCATTTCATTAAAGAGTCTCTCTCTCTCTCTCTCTCATTCGTCATCAACGAACGCAGCCTCTCTGCTTTCCCGAAAATATGGTACAAGTACCTTCCTCGCGTAACCAGCTGCTTTACGTCACATGCGGAAATTCTTTTCTTTATAACGTGCTGCTAAATTTATTCCGCCAATTTTTTTTTTTCTTAGAAGCTCTTCAAGATGTTGAATAAACAGCGCGAACGAAGACGAGCACAAAAGACAAGAAAATGGACGACACAGCGCTGTGTCTTATCTCTTCAAGATGACCGCTTAATAGCTTTTACCGTAATTTCTCTTCTTGTTAGTGGTTTATTGCTGAAATGAATAAAATGAATTAGAAGGAAAAGGGTAGTGAAGTGAAGTACACAGAAGAGCGATAGAGCTATTTACGTACACACTCTCTGTGCTTACGGCATCGCAACTCAGTCATCTCTTCTGTCTGCGTAAATATCGCAGACCTACACGAATTTTTTTTTAAACTTCTACGACAGGTGCTCCGGGGTCTTCTGATCCTTTTGCGCCAAATCACAGCCGGGCGGCGTTTTATTTCTCAATCCGGGTGATTTCGACGCGGGCTGCTTTGCGTGTGACGTCGTGAGCTGCACGCTGTTATTTCAGATAAAGAAAAATGGAAGGTTATTTACTATTTTAGCCAATGAACGCGCGCATGAGAAGTCTTGTGCCAGAATTTATGTGCTCAAACCCAGTTTCGGTTTCAGTTTCCTGGTTTTCCTGCTTCGTAATTGTTTTTTTTTGTTATTTTGATCCAAGAAATATTATGCGATAATCAGCTCAAAATGTTCCTGAAATAGGGACTCGTACAACGGTGTTCATTATCAATTGTATCAATAACCATTTCAACGACAAAAATTGCTGACGCCTGCAGTGCCACCTACGGCGTCAGTGCGAAGCAACGTGGCGATTGGGCAGGTAAAATAACTGTAGAATTTAATAAACATCGTCGTCTGACGTACACGCCTGTCACTTTCCACCGTGCCCTCCACTTGCCTGTCACTTCAGCATCGAACTGCCTGCCGTCTTCTTCCCTCTTACTGCCCATTTAGAGTCAGAAGCATGGTGTCACGCAGTGGATTGCTATATATATATATATATATATATATATATATATATATATATATATATATATATATATATGAGAGGAGCCAACAGCCACAGAAAGCAAGGGGCACAGGGATTTTTAATTAATTTATTTATTTATTTTGTGGTGTTGATCAATTTATAATATTACTGAATATGTTATCGCTTCAAGCTAATTGATTAGAAAAGCAGAAGAAAAAACAACCACATGCCGCTGGTGGGATCCGAACCCACGACCTCCGAATTACGCGTCCGGTGCTCTACCACTGAGCTACGGCGACTGCTGTCAAACCTTCTGCTTTCGGGGGTATTTATGTTTACAAATAACCTAACTTGGGAGTGTTCACCAGCGCCACCCACGTTCTTAAGCGGCGGACGTAGAACGTCCTGAGTTACCGCTGATGTGACGTAGAACGTCATCGAACGGCGAGAGTGGAAGCTGTGTGAGAACCCTCTTATGCTTCCTAAGGCATCAAGGCTGCTATATATATATATATATATATATATATATATATATATATATATATATATATATATATATATATATATAAACAGACGACACATTTACGATCGGGTCAATTGTCTTCGTAAGCATCTCTGGAAGAGAGGATTTCGTCAAAGGTACACCGATATGGATTTTATTTTTGTGATGAAGTTTATTACTGGCTCATCCCGTATTGTAATCCCAGAAGGAGTATAAACACCTAATGTTTGTGGCATGTTTTCTTTCTATAACAATGTGGAAGACATTACTATGTATGAATCACTATGTTGTATTCGCCTATAACCGCTAAATAATTTATAATTTAACTTTTCTTTCATGTTGTTTCGGTTTCGGTGACGTCAACATGTGCTTATAGGTCACGTAAGGCATGAAAAACGGCAATATAATCGCTGCTTCGTCGTTTTAATTCACTTCAATGCTAAAACCAGCCTGCCTCAGGAGCCAGAATGACAACGAATGTGGAAGCAGCAATTATATTGCAGTTTTTTTCATGCCTCACGTGACCTATAAGCATATATTGACGTTACGATCATCATTTGGCTGTTTAAACCGAAACCGAAAGAGCACGAGAAAGAAATTTGATTATAAATTATTTAGCGTTAGTGGGAGAATACTTCGTGGTAATCCATGTAGGATAATGCCTTACGCATCATTACAAAGAAGAAAACACTCACCCCAAAAGTTAGGTGTCAGTACCCCTTTAACACGCTGCTATCGGGTACCGGCCGTTCCGTGTGTCGAGTCCATGGAGGAAAAAAACTGAGGGAGCGTGACGTCACGCGGCCACCGTTCGCAAGCCGAGTGTTTTGAAGTCTTTTTCTCCCTCAGTTTTTCGCTCTCCGAGGCAGTCCTTTATGTTTTGATTCTGGTATGTTTTAGTGCGCGCGTATGCGCGGGGCTAGACTTTACCGCACGCTATCACGTGGTGCGATCACGGGGGGACACACTCTCTTTTTTTTGCTATATCTTTACTTGTTTAGACTAGGCTTCAAGGTTGTCGCCGGATGCTCCCTCCCATGGAGGAAAAAAAAACTGAGGAGGGAGCGTCCGGCGACAACCTTGAAGCCTAGCCTTTACAAGTAAAGATATAGCAAAAAAAAAGAGAGTGTGTCCCCCCGTGATCGCACCACGTGATAGCGTGCGGTAAAGTCTAGCCCCGCGTAGATAAACTTCCTTGCTGTAGATGCCCGCGCCGCGGGTCGCGCATACGCGCGCACTAAAACATACCAGAACCAAAACAAAGAGGACAGACTCGGAGAGCGAAAAACTGAGGGAGAAAACGACTTCAAAACACTCGGCTTGCGAACGCTGGCCGCGTGACGTCACGCTCCCTCCTTAGTTTTTTTTCCTCCACGCTCCCTCCTCAGTTTTTTTTCCTCCATGGTCGAGTCTACGGATCGCCCCTCCCCCTCTTTCCGGCACACATATGCAGAGGCGCGCACAGACCTTTCCACTAGGGGCGGCAGAAGCTGATTAAATGGCTCCGCAAGATTGCGAAAAAACCCCCAAAAAACTACGGAAATTGAGCAATTTCTTTTTCATGGCTTCCTGTTCCATACTAGAGTGTTTATATACACGATCACCATCAGTACATGAATTGTGTGAAAATATATTGGCATTATTAAGGCAACATAAGTTGTTTAGAAACAATCTTCTCCAGACATTTCTTTCAGATAACTGCAAGAAATAGCACAAGAGAACAAATAAAGTGTGCACAATCAATAGGGCTTTCTTTGAGGGGTGTTTGCCGCGGCGTTCTTGAGTTGCATCAAGACAATCTCCTTGGTTGCATCTGACAACAATCGCGGGAAGCTCTTCCTCCTTTGTCACGGCAAAACATCGGTTAGCATAACTGTGTTTCACCTGTCTAGACCAGGGGTTCTCAAACTTTTTTGCTTGGAGGAACCCCAAAAGCCTTCAATAAGTTCCAGGAACCCCCCCCCCCCCTCTGCTTTCACTTACCAGCAATGTTGTCGAGTGCATTTTTGCAAAGAGAGAGTTGCAAAATTTAAATGTTTATTGCACAGATTAATACAAATACTAATGTGATGGGTGATACTGCTTCCCTTTTAAGAGCAAGTCAAAGCGTGGCTCAGTAGCACTCAGAGCCAGTCTCATATCAGCTGCCGGGTCAGGGCCGGTGAGGGTTCTCGCGGAACACAAGAAGACAGCCCGCGGAACCCCTGTGTTCCGCGGAACCCAGTTTGAGAACCCCTGGTCTAGACCATTTCCTATTTCGTACGTCAGGCATGCCGATATCATGTGCGTCCGACATGTTCAGAATTGTCTTGGAACGTCTTGCATGAAGCATTTTCTTCCTCCATGATTCCTCTCGCCTTCGGCCGCGGTTTTAGGTGGTGCGTGCTTTCGTATATCTCCTCTATTTTTCTAAGCCGAGCTTAGTTGTCTCTCAGCTTTCACTGCCTCTTCTCTGCAAGCCCATCTAGTTGTAGGCAACGACTTGCGCGTCTTAAGTCAAGTGGCAAACAATTTATTATTAAATCCGTTCGAAATCTGCATGACGCACTGCACAAGACTCTGTGAAGTTGTACGCAATCTGCAGGGCGCTGAAGAAGTCAAAGAGGACCTTGTTTTCTGCTCGAGATAAACAAACATCAAGGAGGTACTTCCGTTTTGAGGTGGCAGCCCCATGCTATAAAGGGTTGGCCGACGGCATGACTCATGTTGTCATATATTTCGTCGATTCCTGGCCTTGGTGCGGATGTCGATGAAATACATGAGAACACGAGTCATGCCATTGCGCACAGTTTTCTCGCTCCAGTTCCGCTGTACCACAGACAGCAAAGAAAGTCGCGCGCTTTGGGTATACGCGTGCTTAAATGGTCATAAGTCCAGCTTTCGAAGCCTATTTCTCAATAATGACATTCCTTTTTTCCATGGCTATATGCGAAGTCAGACACAGCAAGTAAACGTTACCACTTCAAATCCGAGCCCGGAACGTCGTGATGTGTCACATGCTGTCAGGGAACACACACGCATATTCAAAACAAGAAAAGGTCACCAAAAAATTATTCTGGCTGGTACAGCTCGAAACGAACGAAGGACAAAGGTAGAAGGCTACACAGACGAGCGCTGACTCGCATTATTTTTTTATGAGAAGTCGCATTTTATACTTCATAGCCATGTGGCCACCCACAATGAACTATTACCAAATTTCCCAGCTATCCATCCTTCTTCAGCAGAAAATTTGGTGCGCATATGAGGCTTGGCCGGAACGCTGACTCTTTACAGTTAAAAACAAACCACACGTTCAAAAATAGTCGCTGGGTGAATGATAAGAGAGAACACGTGCTTTCGTGCAGCTTTATTTAATAGACGAGAAGGCGGATTGATATGTCCGGCAAGAGTCGTTAAACAGCACGTGCAACTCTGGGTATCTGCCACAAGCAATGTTGTACAGTGCTTGGCAATCACGTGGCATACCAAAGCTGCACGTGCAGTCGCAGAGGTTAAAAAGACGTGACATCCATATCCTGAAATAAATAAAAAAACAATGACTGATGATACATAACTATGCATTTAGTTAGGTTTGAAACAAATGAAAAACTTCAATGCGTCAAAAGAATTTAGGGCACCTAACTTCTGATTCGATGCATAATGAACGAAGTTATCTCTCTTCTCACCCGTTTCTCGATAAATGTAAATGAAATTAACAAGGCGATGCTTGAAAAAGCAAATTAAATTAAAAGTCGAACAAATTAAAATGCTGTTCAGCTGCCCAACTAATGGTGCTAAGTGCTGTTAACATCGCTGTCAGCCACTGTGCCGTTAATAGTGCTATCATACTTGGCGAAAGGTGCAGCGACTGACGAAACAATAACGGTCGCACGACGTTCGGGCGCCAGACAGGAGGCTTCCAATCGAAAAATCTATATTTGCACACATAGTTGTGAACTGTTCATTGGCTTCAGGTGTACCACCCTGAACCTCGAACGCAACATTAGCCGTCTGCGTACCAGGGAAGCGGGCATTCTCAGTGACACGACAAAATGCCAGTGTCCAGACAGAACGCCCTCTACTTGGCCAGGTAGAACAGTAACTGACTTTTTTACAAGGTTTGCTGGCGTACTAGCGTGAATACTGCAATGTTTACGCAGCTGTTGTGTAATCATCGCGTGAAACAGGCCAAAAATTGTTACTGCTAAACTCACGCTGGATAAGTAACTTTTTTTCATATATACTTTAGGAGGAACAAACTTGGAGCTGGGAAACATGGTCAGTCACCAGTTATACGCCGCTGGCAATGGTACGCTTTTTCTCTAATGCCTTTCTGGGTCCTGCTTCAAGACCGACTCCATAGTAAGGGCTTAAAAAGAATTAAAGGGAAGAGACGAGGATTGTCTGTTTTTAACCCGTCTAGCCCAGTTTTAGTTCAATGAATTTTCATCTCTGAAGTGCGTGATGGCACGTTGCTGAACAAAGAACAGTGCACGTTTCGTCTCAGTTAGTCTCGTATAGCAGGCACTATATAATCTCAGATGACAGGTTCAGACCAGGTACGAATTGCGAAAGATGCACAGCACTACGAAAGCGCCCAAAGTATACTGAAATCTTCAGATGTAGTGGATTTCATATAGAGTGATAATTACGAGCTACCATCTACTGCTCTATAAACTGCTCTATAATATACTGATATACTGCTCTATAAACTTGAGGCATATGGATTAAGAAATTGCGTTGAGGTTCATGAAACGTATCTTTTATATGAAGCCTTTCTCAATGCGCATCTGTTGACCGTATGTTATGCAGCAAAATGACAGTTCTACAAGGTGTTCCCCAGGGATCCATCTTAGGGCCACTGCTCTTCCTGGTCTACATTAATGACGTATATATATAACGAGAGTACTTTGTTCTCCAGAATTAATCATGTATGCCGATGAGACAAATATTTCCTTTAAAGCACAGATGAATGAATCCCTGGAAAAAGCAGTTATTGCCTACCTTTCAAATCTATCTGCATGGTTGCGAATGAATCGTTTAGGACTGAACACTGGCTAAACTAAATGCATAATTTTTAAGCCAATAAATAAGAAAGATCCCTACGTCATGAACATAAAGTTTGAAACACATTCCTAAGTCAAGTTACTGAAAAGAAATTTCTGGAAATTTGGTTCACTGAGGATCTTTCAAGGACATGGCATTTTAGGAAGCTCTGCATAGATTTTTCACCAGTCGCTGGTAACTAATGTAAAATACAGCATTTATTACCAATACGATTTAAAACGAATTTATACTATTCTTTATTCTAAATAATAATAATAATAATAATAATAATAATAATAATAATAATAATAATAATAATAATAATAATAATAATAATAATAATAATAATAATAATAATAATAACATAGTAAACATTTTGAGAAAAAGTTCTTGTTTTTAATTTATGGTCGGGCCACAAGCTCATTCATTTATTAATTTAATTTACCTTCATATCCTTCATATGCGGTGGCCTCGGCCACCGCATGGACGTTTGCCCAAATCCCGCCAACCGCATGTGCAGGGGATGCGGAGACCGCGACCTCGACAAGGGACACCAGTGCTCGCCCAAGTGTAACCTGTGCGGCGGCGCTCACATGACGGCCGACAAGGCCTGCAAGGCAAGGTACAAGACTCCGTACGTGATTCGCAGGCGACGATGGGAACGCCAAATGCCCAACTGACACAGCAAGCTCATGCTGGAGATGCAAGAACTCAGACGCCAGCACGCCGTGGTGGCTCGCTAAGACGTCTATTAACATAGTAAATTTGCAGATTCTCAATCACTCTGTCAGCCTGGGCGCCAGTTTTGTAGTAAATGTGCACACTTTTGTGTATTGTGACGTAGTGATGACCAACAGTTTGAAAGCTGCGGTGCGCGGATTGTCGCCTTTCCGTTTCCTGCCGCGCGGTGGCGCTCGCCACGCTGTTTGCCCGACCAGCGTGGCCCTTCGCGTCTACGCCATCGTCGCCGCCGCCTGATTTGGAGCCATGGAGGAGCCAGCAGATATCAGCACGGAAGATATCAGCTCGCCTGTGCCAGTTGTTGGCAGTGACGCTTATCTTACAGTATACAAAAGCTTCAAGCAAGGGTGCTTAAAGCATCCCACCAAAAAGATGCTAGAGTTTACCAACATTGTAAACAAAGCAATCTCGATTTCTTTGAAAGAAGGTCCCGTTTTTGGGGACGTTTTTTGAGAGGTGTAGACGAGCTGGAATTGCAAAACGTTGCTCGGCTTGGATGTGCAGAGCATATGGCCACTTTTACGTGCCAAGTGCTGCATTTTGTCATAGTGACACGCATGCACTTCTATGCGAGAGACGTGAACCGTCGGCTGGAGAACAGAGAAAAGGTTATCATTGCAAATAAAAAAGCTCGCCTTCTGTAGCCATTCCCTCCGTGCTTGATGTCGTGTTCGTCGACCAAGCGACGCCAGGCCGCTCCATTAACACTTCCGACTTAGTGTGTCTGCATTTAATGCTTGTCTGTGTTCAACGAAATTAACATTCTAAAAATGAAAGTGCAGGACGCTGCTTTCGTCTGTGCGATCATTGCAAATAAAAAGGTCTTCTATAGGTTATTCGCTCCCTGCATCCAGCTCAGTGTGTCTGCATTTATACTTGTGTTCACTGAAATTGGCATTTTAAAGAATGTGCCAAATGCTGCTCGTTTGTGCGGTGCTTCGTTGATAATATAGCGCGGAATTTCGTGATTGATCTAGAAGCGGAACATCGCTAGTTTTAACCTTTCATTAATGTTTCGTGCTTTCTCCCGAAGAAATATTGATAGCTTTACTCCAACACACGCATATCATCAGCGCTAAACATCGCAAACGCGATGCGATAAAGCGCAATGCAAACGATTGTTTTTTTGCGAACTGGCATCAGTCTGCTCTTTATCTCAGCCTTACTAGCCAGGCGAAACATTTCTTTAACCATGAGACTGAAGTTTCAATGTGACAGCTCTAAAAGTACAGCAAATTTGAGTTCGACGTGTTCGTTCCCAATGTTATCGCGGATGACAACGGGCTGTCACAGCAACTGGCAAGCGCAAGCGCTCCGGCGGTTCCGGGCCGACATAGGGTGCCTCGATGCATCGAGGCACCCTAGGCCGACAGCGACAGCAGCGCCGCGTGGTGAGTGGAAGCGGACGGGGGCCGCTTTCTCGGGCGCGGCCCGGGGGAGCTTGCAAACTGAAAGGGATCTAAAAACGTTGGTGATGACGGCAGTCGGGCAGTCAGGAAGACAGCCAAAGGCTTTCGAAGTAAACCCTTTATTGGGCTGACCTGCGCCTGCAACGAAGGAACAACTGGACAATGGCGATAGAAACAAATGTGCTCGGCGGTCTTCGAAGAACAGAATCACAGCCGCTCTCGGCCGCGCTCAGTTTAAAGCTGGCGAATAACTTTAGGGATAAGACGCCAATAGTTACAACAATCACGAGCAGCGTAGAAGCAGTTAGGCATGGCTGCGTTCATTCGAAGTAAATCTGGTTTCATCTCGTGTCACGAAAGAAGTGATAAAGCCGTGTGCCGGCGGCTTTGAGTATGGACAAAAAAGTGTTGCAAAGCTTCGCGCGAATGCGAATAATTGTACTTAGTTTCTTCTTCGTTTAATCATGCGAATTTCCACTCTGCTAAAACTGGTAGTTTTAGTCAAAGCATTACATACAAACAGTTGTTGTGGTAGATGTTAAGTGGAAGGGTTTGGTTTGTTTTGGTTTGGTTTATGGGGTTTCACGCCCCAAAGCGACTCAGGCTATGAGAGACGCCGTAGTGAAGGGCTCCTGGTTTGGATGAGAAATACTTGCTGTTGGGCCAGTTGGTTCATAATAAATTGAATGGCGCAAGGAAACGAACCCAGGGAGATAGAGAAAGAGCGCCTACTACCTACTGAGTTTACTGTGGGAAACACCACCTCTTATATATATATACGTGCCAGTACATTATCATTATCAGTACATTATCAGAGCTAGAATAAGCCAACAGAAAAAAAAGAAAAGTGTGCAGAATCGAGATAATATTTATATATTATCAAATTTATAGAGAGCGAGCACAAACGGACACTAAAAAACAATAAAAGGGGGAACATGCCTTATCACTGCAGAGATTGTGAAGATTACGAACCTGAGCTGGAAGAGGCAAAGTTTGTCGACAAAGGCAGAGAGCGAGTTGAAAGGGAAGTAATCGAGGCATTTCACACGGAGAAAGGTGGGCCCACGTGAATAAGGACTTCGTCGGTTAAACTCAACGGCCGGGAACTGGATTTTTTATATGTTCATGTGCAGATATTGTTATTCGGGCGTGTTATCGTGTTTCAGATTTTTATTTTCATACCTTGTTCTGGGAGCAGTAATGCACTGGCGTTTGTGCAAAACGTGATCTTAATTCTGTATATTTTCCTTTTTTTAAGATGTCTTGTTCTGGCTCTGATAATGTACTGGTAATAATAATGTACTGGCGTATATAAAAGGTGACATTTTCCACAACACTCAGTTGGTAGCAGGCGCTCATTCTATCTTTGTCTTGTGTTCGTTCCCTTGCGCCATTCAATTTATTATTGGATCAGGAACTGGTCGGCTAGAGAAGGGTTTAAGGTGGAGATTATAGAATTTGTCCTAAATATTGTTGCGGGAAAGAATATATTTACAAATATTTACAAATAGAAAAGAACACCTGCGAGCGGCACCGAGAACAGAGTCCGAACTTCGTTGTCGTCTTCTACTCTTCCCACGCTCTTGGTCGTCGTCGTCGTCTACCCGCTTCAGGACCCCCGGCTGCTGAAACGCCGTCTCGGCGTTAGGGCGGCGACGTATGAGCGTCGTGATAAGGTTTAAGGCGACAGACGTGGACGATGTCGGTGGTGGCGCCAGAGGACGATGGCGAGGTTTCAAGGGGAGCAATTTCATAGTTCACGTCGGTAACACGGCGCACGACACGGTAAGGGCCACGGTAGTGCGAAAGGAGCTTCTCGGAGAGACCGACGCTGCGAGTGGGCGTCCAGAGAAGGACGAGTGATCCTGGGGTAAATTCGACGGCCTGGTGACGACGGTCGTAGGCTGACTTTTGGGAAACTTGAGAGGCTTGGAGCCTACTACGTGCTATTTGGCGCGCCCGCGTGGCCTGGGAGATGGCGTCCCGAGCGTAAGCAGTGGTGGGGGCTGAAGAAGGCGGCATGAGTGTGTCCAAAGGCAAGGCGGGATGCCTACCAAACAAAAGGTAGAAAGGAGAATAGCCTGTTCTGTCATGAAGGGAAGAGTTATATGCAAATGTCACATAAGGCAAGGCTGCGTCCCAATCTCGGTGGTCTGGCGATACGTACATGGCTAACATGTCGGTGAGCGTGCGGTTGAACCTTTCCGTAAGCCCATTGGTTTGTGGGTGGTAAGCTGTCGCGAGCTGGTGCTGCGTGTCACACGAACGAAGAATGTCGTGAACTACTCTGGATAGAAAATAACGACCGCGGTCGGTGAGCAGTTGACGAGGGGCGCCGTGGTGAAGGATGACGTCTTGCAGAAGAAAATCGGCGACATCGGTAGCGCAGCTGGACGGCAAAGCACGCCTGATGGCGTACCGAGTCGTATAATCAGTTGCGACAGCGATCCACTTGTTGCCGGAGAGGGACGTCGGAAAAGGGCCAAGAAGGTCGAGGCCAACACGGTGAAAAGGTTCCGAAGGTATGTCGATGGGTTGCAGAAGACCGGCAGGCAAAGTGGAGGGCCTTTTCCGACGTTGACACAGGTCGCAAGCGGCCACGTAACGCTTGACGGAACGATAGAGACCAGGCCAAAAGAAGCGATGCCGCACCCGAGCGTACGTGCGGGACACGCCAAGGTGACCGGCTGTCGGCAGATCGTGCAGTTCTTCAAGGACAGAAGAGCATAGACGTTGGGGTATCACGAGCAGGAGCGGAGGGCCATCGGAGCGTAGGTTTCGGCGATACAAAATGCCGTTCTGGAGCACATAAAGGTTCAGAGACGGAGGTCGGTTTGCAGAACGGATGCCATCAAAGATAGGTCGTAAAGATGAGTCGTGGCGCTGTTCGTTGGCAATATCGGCAAGATCAGAGATAGCTAAGAGGCAGGGCAGGGTCTCAGCGTCCTCTAGGTCAGGTGGTTCCACAGGGTATCGGGATAAACAGTCAGCGTCCTGGTGATGGCGCCCTGACTTGTACACGACGGAGTATGAGTATTCTTGGAGGCGCAATGCCCAGCGACCAAGGCGACCGGTGGGATCTTTTAGTGAAGACAGCCAACATAGAGCGTGGTGATCAGTGACAACAGCGAATGAACGGCCGAACAGGTAGGGTCTGAATTTAGCTACTGCCCAGACAAGGGCAAGACTCTCGCGCTCAGTAATGGTGTAATTTTGCTCTGCGGCTGAAAGTAGGCGGCTGGCATAAGCGATGACTCGATCTTGACCCTGTTGACGTTGGGCTAGGACGGCGCCGATGCCATATCCGGAGGCGTCGGTGCGAACCTCTGTGGGAGACGACGGGTCAAAATGTGCTAAGATGGGCGGAGTGGTCAGCAAATGGACGAGGGATGAAAATGAGTTCTCTTGAGCAGGGCCCCAGGTAAAGGGGGTGTCGTTCTTCAGAAGATCGGTGAGGGGACGAGCGATGCCGGCGAAATCTTTGATAAAACGGCGAAAATACGAGAGGGCCAGCACATCTTGAATGTACGACAAATAGGACTCCGTAGATGTTTGAGCTCGGGAGGCGAGGTCCTTCTTAGCGGCAAGTGTTCGGCCGAGCGGCCGTCCAAACAATTCGCGGAGTTTCTCTTTGCACACGTCCCAGCTGGTTAGATGGTCTTCGTGGGTCTCATACCAGACCCGGGCGGTGTCTTTTAGATAGAATATTACATTTGCGAGCATAAGGGTCGGATCCCAGCGGTTGTAGGTACTCACTCGCTCGTACATGTTGATGTACATGTAGAAAAGAACACCTGCGAGCGGCACCGAGAACAGTCCGAACTTCGTTGTCGTCTTCTACTCTTCCCACGCTCTTGGTCGTCGTCGTCGTCTACCCGCTTCAATATTTACAAGAGCGAAGATCCGCAAGTGAGAGCGCGGGAGTAAAGGGAAGTAAGCAGGCTCTGCATATGCGGCAAAGCTTAAACAGATTCCGAGACCCGCAGGTCCCTATAGCTGGGGTAATGTACTTCATTAGTACTGTCCATTCAGTGGGACAATCGTGCAGTCTTTGGAAACCGCGCACCACAGAAGGCGTCAGCTGTTTCGGTGGCGAGGGATAGTTTTCAGGTAGCGATGAATGGTCGGCTTGAAGGAAGCGTCCCCACTTTAGGAAAGTCGTTGTGTTGCGTTCGCAGTGGCCAGTTTGAAAAACAGTTCCCACTACTTGCCGCCACCGTTCTCAGAAGTGGGCAGCCTTTTTTTTCCCACTGGCACAGGCCGGCTGGTCTAGAGGCGCGCTATTGTGTGCGCCCAGCCGAAGCTGCCTGTCGGCTAGGTGGGAACGTAGCCCTCATACACGCAACGCAGGGAAGAGATCCTTTCGTCGCCGGCGCCAACATAGCTCAGGCTGGAGGTTGGACCCCGATCATAACACCATTAGCCGTACGGCTACGCTTGGATGGATGCGAATGAGTAGTTACTCCCTTATTCTTACTCCCCATTGGGGGCGTTATACGTTTTGCAAGGAGAGGATCGTCAAATCACTAGCGGAAAGTGAGAATTAGACGAACTGTTCGCGTTCTTCGTAACCGCTTCTGCAACCATGTTGAGTACCACGCCGGAAATTGACGCGAAATAACAGCTGGAGCTTTTCAAGGTTCCCGAAACCTATTTGAGGCATTTGGGATTCATCACAAAATGAACGCCTTGGCATCGGGAGAAGGAGTTGTCGAAACGCCTCCTCTCCAAACTGTAGGAAACCTTTTCACCGGCTTGCACCAGACTAGGCTCAGGTGCACATGACAGTCCAGCGAACAATATGGCAGCATCCAGCGAGCTCTCATAGCAAGCCAGAATCCTTTCCCCGTCGGTGGCGGGACTTGGACAGGGATACCAAGTATGCGTCATGAGTAGGGCCCGGAAATTTAGGCATTCGCCTAAACATGCCTATAAATGCCTAAACGGGGGATTTTTTCACTTGGCTGCCTTTTTTTCATTTTTTAGGAAATACTACCTATTTAACCGCACTTTCTGCCTCTAAATGCCTAAATCCGGCACTTCGGTCCTCGGTGCCGTTTTTCAATTCTGAGAGATTTGTCTGTGTATGGTGAAAGGCGCGCGCCGATGCACGCACAAAAGGCGCGGGTCTCGCCGAATTTTTTTCTCTAATTGTAACTTGAACGCAGTGTAACGAAGTGTTTATCTCGAAGTGTAGCAAGAGGCGAGTTTGGAAAGAGACCTGGAACACATTAGTGCAAACTTTTTAACATTGACGGAAAGGATGACAAAGTTAGAAAAGGCTGGACTCTCAATAGATGAATCGTTGAAGGTAGTGGCAGAAGTACCAGCAGCACTTTGGGGACTGCAAGGAAAGGGCGCTACTGCTTGTACGAAGATGCAACAATTGGTAAAAAAATAGATGCCTAGAAACAATATCCCAAATCAGAGACTTTCTACGCGGAGACGATACGGCCACATCACCTGAAGGCCTAAGCCTTTATCAACTCTCATGTCTTAGGTTCGCTCCACTAAGTTCATGTGATGTCAACAGAAGCCTTTTAAAGTACAAAGCTATGCTTAGCGAAAACCGAATGAGCTTCAAGTTCGAAAACCTGAGAATGCGCTTCATTGCTTCAGTTGAGGACTGCGTACGCTCCGTGCTTGACTTACAAATCTTGTACTTATGAATAAAGAGTATTATCCAAAGCGCCTATTTTTGCTTTATAGCGCATATTTCAATATTTTTTAGAGCCTAGATGCCTGTCTATTTCGGGGTTCTTTAGTGCCTAAATTTCCGGGCCCTAGTCATGAGGCATGTGGTCAGAAAATTCACGGTTCACGTGCCTCTCCCAAACTATATTCATATGCGTCGGTGTGCGAAGTGATGGGGCTTAATTGGAGAGACATAGGAGAGGCCTTTGAACGGCAGTGGTCGTAGTCAGGCTGCTGCTGATGATGAAATATGGTCAAAAACTGGCGGCGTCCGTAGCGAGCTCTTACCCTCCTTGAAGTCGACCTCGGTCCGCAGCGCTCCCCCTTAAAAGGGGAGCCACATTCGTCACCTGCGGCAAGGATTCGACAACGCGTGAAATGTCCTTCATGAGCTGTCTGTATTACAAACACAGTCAAAGAAATCTGCGAATAACTTTTTTGTCGGCAGGCTGCGGGAACTTCGCGACTGCAGCTGCCTGCTGTGGCTCAGTGCACGCTTCGTTTTTTTTTTTTTTTTAAACAACGTGGCCCAAGAACAACAGCTCTTCTAAGATTTAGCAATACTTCTCTCTCCGTCCCTTGTGCCGCATCAGTTCAAGTTCGCGTCGCGTCACGTTTCTTTTTCCCTTTTGAACCTCCATGTAGTTCTTGTGTTGCGGCGTTTGGTTGTTGGAATGCGGGTCTCCGTCGTTAGATTGCTGTTGCATACGTGCAAACACAGCACTGCCGCTATAACTGTTTTTGCACCTCGGAGCTTCCTTCTGTCTGCTCAGAAAAAAAACATGTGTAACAGGAGTGACAGTTGAATGTGAACGCTGGCCGCACAACTATTGTTGTTACTTAAGCGTGTGGTGTGAGTGTTGTAACGGGTATTGCCGTATCGGAGAAGACGAAAATAGCCAAGAGCTCACTTAAAATATTGTTGTGCAGATGAGGATTAGCGATTCGCTATTCGAAATCCGACGTATAATGAACAACAGTAGTCGTGGAGCTTTTAGAAAACGGGGAATAACGGCATTTCTGCTTTATTTAGCACGTGGGAGAAGCGGCGTTGTCCGTCTTGCGAGAGCTATTAAATAAGACCTTCAAAGCGGGTTGTCTGCCGCATGCCGTTTTATAAAGTGCTTGACCATCCGACGGAATACCACTGTGCGCGATTGGAGAGGTTAGAAAGACTTGGTATTCGTGCCCAGAAATCAATGAACAACAGCTGCTCTTATGAAGCATGACAGTTAGTTTGGGTTTAAAATACATGTAGTGTCATACCTAACTACGAATAAACTATGAGCGATGAACGTTCAAGTCTAAGGCAGTGCTCATTAAGAGAAAAACAGCAATACTGGATATCACCGACGCCTTTTCTCACCTGCACCTAGTATACCCCGCTGCCGCTGCAGAGGCGGCGTTAGCTCACTTCTTGCTAACTTACCCTGGACTTCAGGCGGCACGCAAGTGACCCATCGGCAGTCAGGGGTACCACCCCAGCCGACCACCAGACACACGAATGTGGGCCCATGGGCCCCAACTCCGGGCCTTGTTGGCATTTATAGCCGACACAGGCTTGCATATATACTCATGACTATGTTATGCCGAAGGGCACATTTGCGCAAATAAAAAAAAATAATGGTCGGATAGACCTAAAGGCAAAACGTGTATTCCATACGTTGCCGCTGAATATATCTCCTGTAGAATGCATTTAGTTACGCGAGATTGCAAAGAGGCTTGCAGGTAATGCACCCGAAGCACGGTGGATGCCATAGAAAACTGAGTGATGAGGGATTTTAGGGAAAGGGGGAGCGTGAAAGGATGAGGAGGAAGGAACCACGCCATGACGGGGAGCCGGAGACACAAAAGCAGTGTTTTTGGCGAGCCGTGAACATAGGGGCTCTAAACGGGCAGTTTTGCTGGCACCAACTCATCTTAATTGGCACCTTAAAGTAAAGTAATGCAAGTTTCAGTAGCGATTTAGAAATTTCATCTTTATGCAGCTATGATGCGAAAATTTATGAAGACACCAATTACGATCACTCAAATGTGTTTCTTCTATTCTATAACAAACCGTTGTAAATTTTCCTCATCCTGGGCCCGCCTCTGCCTCGGCGACCATTTTCCGAGCCCCAAAAGCATGACGTCACTCCCGGTCAAAGCTACCCCTTGGGTTCATTCCGCAGTAGTTGCCAACGCCACAGATTGGGCGCCAACTGTGAGATTCCTGCATCAGGGATCTCTAAACCGTTCTCTAAACACTTTAAACCAATCACTTTGATACATATCTAAAGACTTTGAACCAATCAAACAAAATTTATTTAATAAATATTTTATACAAAAGTGCAGAGGCGATAATTCGACGTGAGGCGACAGATCTGCGTTAGCAGTAATTGTTGTTCATTTCGATCTTTAATTGACCGTCTTCGTTTTGAAGTTTTGAATTCTATTGCACCGTCGCTGTTTCGTTCCAGTGCTGCGTGGGTGGAGGCATCTGGAGGCTGGATGCAAGTGGATGGGGGGTGGGCAGAGCCTTTTGCAGGGTGGAGGTGGTTAAATGGTGGCGGATAAAGCTGCTGTAGTGTGGAGGTGGGTTGGTTGGTGGTGGGCAGCGGCGGCATCACACAACAGATGAGTAGGTTTTGCCAAAGAGGAGAGTAGTAATGCTAACGCATTCAAAACATCAAGAAACAAGATTTTCTGAGTGAACTTCCTGCAAACCTGCGAAGCGGTTATAGCGGGAAATTTAGCGTCGTATCTGACACTTGTGTTTTATTCAAAATAAAGCAGCTGCGGTGGCTTGTCTCCTGACGACGCCGCGGCGCTCACTGAAGTCCCTGAGGAGCCCCCAGGGTGTTTAGGCGCGCGGAATACAGTCAATGGCCACGTTGTCCACAGTGCAGCCACGAGAGGCGTCGCACATGGCGGGATGCAGCCGCTTGCTTAACTTCTCGAAAAACTTCTTCCTCAGCTCTGCCTTGCGTTCTTCGGTTATATTACAGGCGTTGGTGGCGAAAGTGAAGTCAACGGTCCATTCTCTGTTCTTACTCTTTGACGACACTGGAGGAAGGAAAGAAAACATAAAAAAAAAGACATTCATCCCTTGTCATCTTTGGAATGTAAATGTGTGCCAAAATCAACGCGTTCCACTTTCAGGGAGCATGAAGCGTAAGAATGCGATAGAAAATATGAGGATACTCAGCCACACCTCAGGCGTGTGGCAAGTAAAACCATAAAGCGGTCACATTCTCCGTCGTTGGCCGCAGCGCTCACGAATGGTAGGCAAAATCGAGCTGTCCTTTCGTTCTTACTCTCAGTTTGACGACGTTGCGACAACAAAGAAATAATATCCCGTGACCTGAGATTAGTGCAAGAATTAAAAATTCTGAGCCAGTTTTTCAGAACCTACGATGCCCCTCTTACGAATTACCCGAAAACGTAATCCCTTGGCTTTTGTCCAGAATCAAAAGTCGCAGCTTTGCAAATACCAGCTGTGTTTCTGTCGTCTGAAGGTCGAAAAATCGAGCCCATGCTCACTTCTAACAGCCTTCAGGCGCAGTACCTCGCGTGACAGTACTTTATCGTTGCAGTCCTGGGATACTGGAATTTTCGGTGTTGATATCACCTCTTCCACGGCTTCGAAGACCCATTGTCGCCTGAGAATTCGGTTGCTTCGTACTATAGCGCCTAGCGTAGCCACTGCACATATTGTTCTGAAATAATACCATAATACTTACCATAATAGCACCACAGTACCCGCGAAATAAAACGCGCGTACTAGTCAACGCAACCTCGATATTTGTTCTTTCAGAAAACGATATAAAACATACCACAATGCTCTGAATGAGAAACGATGCACCAGGGAGGCATAAAGTGGGCCCTTGGGACTTAAGACATTTTCCTAATACAAACACACATGACAGCCGGAAGCAAAAGACAAAGGCTCGATAACCTCTGCCTGTGTAAGACGCACTGGTGTTGCCGCCTTTCCACAGCTCATATTAAATACGACAATAGAAAGCTCGAAACGGAAGGACTTATTCAAAAGCCAAATATAGAAGAGATGTCAAAGTTGATGCGTCGGCTTCCTTT
This sequence comes from Amblyomma mixtum, assembly GCF_055824585.1. Lineage (NCBI taxonomy): Eukaryota > Metazoa > Arthropoda > Arachnida > Ixodida > Ixodidae > Amblyomma > Amblyomma mixtum. The sequence goes on from NC_143012.1 coordinate 295,502,369, forward strand.
AAAATGCGATTACATCGCTTAGGCTCATAACAGACTAGCGATACTGAGAGACACGCAACAACTCCGGCCTTTACGCGTTACGGCTGGCCGAGAACGAACCTATAAAGGACTTGGCACTGCAGCGGCTTTATTGGCGGTCCACAGTACGCCCTTGAAGGGGCACTTAGGGCAAGCTCCCGACAATTATCGTGAGCAGTAAAATTGATTCTCTGTCTCTCTGTGACTTTGTTGACGGTTGTCCGTGAAGAAAATACGCGTTTACCGGGAAAAAATTGCATTAGAAAGTTTTCCTGCCAATCAATTCAAAGTCCTGAAGTTCTTACCGAAGAGGACGGACTGCCAACGTTTGGAAGTGAATGGGCGGAACCACACAAATAATAGGTGTCGACACATGCATTTTACTTGCAAAATCGGCCGGAACTAGCAGCCTTGTATGCCGTTTTTTTTTTTTTTGTCTACCATACATCAGCTCTGTTCTCAGTGAGAGCGAAGCTTTCCAATTCGGGGCGCCCGTGTACTATGCGATGTCAGTGCACGTTAAAGAACCCCAGGTGGTCGAAATTTCCGGAGCCCTCCACTAAGGCGTTTCTCATAGCCTTAGTTGCTTTGGGACGTTAAACTCCCATAAACTAAACCAAACCATTCGGTGTGCCTCTTCCTTTCTTCCTTCCTTTACTCCCCCTTTCATTCCTTCCATCAGACGTGGCTCAAGTGTGCGTCGAGAAGTAAGGAAGTAACTCTGTCTTGCCTTAAAAACAGTCTTCATTTTCCTTTTTTGTGTGCGATCTTTCCTTCTGCGCGCACTCTGTATAGCGAAAAACAGATGGAGGCACTTGCCGATTCCTGAACAGCAACATAATGGTCTGCCAGTAAATGCTGTGGCATTAAAATCCTGCACATCCCTTGCACATTGCCATAGCTCCGTGCACTTAATTTTTCATTGAACTGCGTAGGAAAAATGGCAAAAAAGACATTTTTATGGGTTTAGCACTGTATATTTAATATTTTTATGCAATCTTTTTAAGCATTGAAAATATTTTTGCATTGATATCATCATCATCAGCCTGGATACGCCCACTGCAGGGCAAAGGCCTCTCCCATGTCTCTCCTATTAACCCTATCTTTTGCCAGCTGCGGTCACCGTATCCCCGCACACTTCTTAATCTCACCCGCCCAGCTAATTTTCTGCCGCCCCCTGCTAGGCTTGCCTTCTCTTGGAGTCCTCTGCCTTTATATTAAGGACCAGCGGTTATCTTGCCTTCGCGTTACATGCTGTGCCCAAGCCCATTTCTTCCTCTTGATTTCGACTAGGATGTCATTAACTCGCGTTTGTTCCCTCGCGCACTCCGCCGTTTCCTGTCTCTCAACGTTACACCTATCATTTTTCTTTCCATAGCTCGCTGCGGTTTCTTTAACTTAAGCTGAACCCTTTTCTTAGCCTCCACGTTTCTGCCCCGTAGGTAAGTACCGGTAAGATACAGCGGTCGTATATTGGCTGGTGTTAAGTAAAACACTCGCTTCTGTCAGCTTTGTTCTTTGGGAGTGCGCATAGAATTGTACACATTTGTACAGTAGTTTTTGCCTTGTGCCTGCAGCCAATTTGCAGGGTTTGTGAGGCCCCTCAGAAAGTGTTTATTACTGCTCTTTTCTTGACATCGCAGTTTTCACGTGCCAACTGAAATACGAGATATTGATTGATTTATTGCTCTGTAAAATCATGCAGCACAGTCTCAAGCTAAAAACAGTATTTCCTCTCACCTTCGCAGTCTGGCCACGGGAACCTAATTGGCCGTCTCGAGAGAGAGCTCCACTGTCCACCTTTAGGAGTCTGTTTGCAACGGTAGAGATATTCGGGCTTAAAGACAAAGTCGTAACCCTTGTCACAGTAGACGCTGCAGAACTGCCGATCGACCTCCGAGTCACATATAACAAATCCGTTCTTGGGTGGAGGAACATAAGGGCACGGGTAAGCTGCAGATCAAAAAAGAAATGAGAGCATTGAATGCAAGGAAAAATAAAGCTTGTTTAGTAAATAATTATATGCACAACTTATTCTTCTGTACCAGATGCATGAGAGCACTTCAACGACTGCGGCGTTTCTGAACGCTGGAATAGGTGTTTCATTTTATTAGTGCGAAGCAGTCTTTAGCTACGCCAACCAAGTTCCGCGATGTATCTGTCTCCAATGCGCGCGGACGCCGAGAGGGCGGCCAGTGGGAGCCCCGGCGCGCGCTCGACAAAGAGGCCTAGGCAAAAGCTTCCACAGACTGCGTTTACAAATTATCTGCTGTCGAGAATTTCAGTCACAATCAGTTCTTTAGTACAGGCTCACAACCTGCGGACTGATGCTGCAATATGCTTTGGCTGCGCCGTCCCCAGAAATGCAAAGAATTTGCCTGCTAATGTGTTAAACGGGCTTGTAGGGAAGTATCTGCAAATTTTTCTGCCCGTACGGCAGTTTTCACAAATTCCGCCCAGAAAAATGAAAAGGCCGCTACTGGAATTTATCGCAGGGGCTTGACTGGAGTTATTCATTTCGGTCCCTTGATTACACTTTTATATAGAGGGCAACTTACTCCCTCTTTACTCCACTATAGATGTGTTCCCGTTTCGAGTGTACTTTTCGAAGCACTTCATGCAAGGCGGGTTCGGAGTATCGCGCGGCGTGTTCAATAGACTATGGTTCACCTTTGACGTTCCGCGTGTACGAGACCGACACCACGAGATGCTATTAAGAGCGTTGGAAACAGATGTGAGCACCTTCGTACTTTGCTCAACGTGCAAGGGAAGTTTAGGGAGACAATATTCCAAGGCCACCCCAATTACTACCGCCAAAACCACATCACCGAGCGCCTGGTCTCACAGTGTATACACTCCATGCGCTCCTGGCGCCTCATGAAAGGTGGGCAATTCGGCATCGTCGCCCTGAATCGTTGACGTGCCAGTTGAAGTAAAAGACATGGTGAAGTCGTCACCGCGCAGTGTAACCGATAACATGGGCATAGACGTGAGCATGAACAAGATGAAGGTGCAGAAGTCGATGTATGCTCATGAAATCGTGAAGAAACGCGATGTAAACGTATGGCTGTAATATCTTTGCAAGGCCTCATCGCATAAATGAACAAAGCCTATATAAATGACAATAAACACATCAGACTTAGTGCCAACAGCACGACATAGTAGCGTCATCGACAACGCCTTCCTAGATAATCGACTTAAGGACTACCAAATACGTCTCTCACGTCAGTATGCACAGACCGTTAGCCTATACTAGAAACCGAACATGACGAGAGCAACAATAATCTCGCAGTGTGGATGAATAAAGAAAAGTAAAAAACAAGGCATTGCGTCCATGCATTCAAGCTGACAAGCGTCGTGAATATAATGCGCCATGCCCTCGCACTTTAGAGACAACCAAAATAGTGTTTTTTTCAAAGACATTTTTTAGTCTATTTGTTTTCAAATATTGACTTAAAATTTTCGCATTTGCAAGCTCTCCTAGACAGAGCGAAGACTAGAAGTGAGGTTTCACTCGTATTCAAAGCTTGCACTGGCCGTAAAGCTGAATGCGAATCTGCTTAAAGCGCCTTTCTGTTCCGGCTTGTGCTAGAGGGAAAATGCGCAGGCGTCGTAGAGGCCGCCATTTTGGCGTACATAGAGCATGGTCAAATGCTGCACGCGTGACTGATTGACTAATCACCTCGTGCTCCGGCCTGCACTCCTGTAGCTGCTCACCGTGCAACAAAATGGCGCCGGTGACGTCATGTGAAATCACGGGCGTTATTTTGTTGTGCGCGCGCAACCACACACTGGATGAAGGGCCTGCTACAAGGGATGTCTTGCGGATGCTGTTTGTATGCGCGACGTCCCCTGAGCTGCGTGGTCCATAATGAAACTGAACGAAAAGCTTTAAGAAATATACAACACGCATAGTGAAGGTTCCAGCAAACGGGCAGCTCATTCCATTAACGGAAGGCAACTTCTCTGCTTTCTGTCAACTTTCAGCGCTTCCGTTTCTCAGTTTCTACTCTTCGTTTGCCTCAGCGCTGTACTACGGTGTGAGCACAATATATTTCGATTGTTTTCCGGCACTGTGGAAGACAGTGTGGCGTCGAAGAGTGCGACCTTCGTCGCCACTTGCAGTCATAAAGTGGCCTGCTCATCCTCTTACGTTTCACGGTGACCTCGAACGAGCAGCTCGCTGTGTTGCCGGCTGCGTCCGTTGCCTGGTAGGTGACGGTGGTCGGGGGACCCCAGCTGAAGACACTGCCTGGTTCTCTGTCGGCGACGATCTTCAGTTCTCCGGGGCCAAGATCCTGGACCGAGCCAACAGTCGTGGCACAGTTCACAATCGGGCGTGGTTCTGCCGGTTATTGCAACGCTTAAGGAACGCGCGCACTCTTGAGACATAAAGCAAGTTACATCAGTAGGTCGGTATTTGTGACCATCCGCTAAGAGTGAAGTAAATTTCTGCTGACTTGCACCTACACTTTCACGCAGCGAAAAGTCATGAAGCTTTCTTGAAAAAAAAAAAAAAATTATGGAAGACAGGTTAACAGGAAGTTTAATGACTACTTGCCACAAATTTCGGTTCCTCCCACGTGACGTTCAAGTCCCTCTTCTCGTGGTGGATGATTATGTCGTCAGGACAAAACGCAACTGCCGGTTCATCAATATCTAAGGTGAAAAGAAAAGAAAAAAATGCCGGAAGCTGAATTCACTGATTGGTTGGAGGGAAGTGTCGTCACCAGACCGGAGCGTACCCATTGGCAGGAGGGCAGTGACGTCACTGTGAGTAAAGGCATTAACAGCTGCTGACGCTATCGCATTGCAAACGAACAACGGAATTAGGTGCCCCTGTGATTTTTTTTCTCTCCTAACGGTGCGGCTGGACTCGTTGCTGTTAGCGCTGCCAACGAATAACACTATTAAAATTTACCTAACCAAAGCATAAACCGAGCCACTGATTTTGGCTATCGTAATATTAAATACCAGGCCTCCACGTAGGTGCTCTTCATGAAATGAGAGGTGTGAAGTGTGAACTACGAAATAAAAAGTTTGAAGAAATTGTGGCGCTGATTTAGTACGAAATATTTGACTTTAAATAAACAGATATTCGTTTCGAATATTAGACAGAGGTGCAGGTGCTTCTCGCTGAAACGGGCTCAGTTTTTCAACGCGTTCAACCCTAGCATCGCAACATAGCTCGTTTTATGTTGCCAGATATTCTTCCCATCGAAAATAGAAAGAGTGCCCTGCGGATTCGGGCATCGTCGCCACGAATATCCTGTTCGGTGCCTAAAAGCTGTCCCCGTTTCTTATTGGTTGCGTAATGGTCCCGCGCATCTAGTTTCGCAGCTCCGGAATGCTAAGGCCGCCTCCAACCACGCATCCCATGCTGAAAGTTACAAATGGCGGAATAGAAAGGCGGCAGCCCTGACTCACTCTCGCGATAAGAATCAAGGCTTCATTAAACAATTAGGACGAGGCTATACTGCATTCTAACAAAGCTAAAAATTTATCACAAGAAGATGCTTAGGAACCATCACGGACATCAGCTGCTTAACTACATGTCTTCTTAATTGATTTTCTTAAGTTCCTTGGAAAGGGAACCAGTACCACTCCTGCAATGCCTCATTAAAAGGTGATAACAGGAATTGCAAATTAATGTTAACAAAAATTCGCGCTAATCCCACCCGAGGCACCGCTCCAGCCAGTATTGGATTGCGAGGAGCATCATATTGCAGTAGGACCAAAATATCATTTATGTAAAAATTTGATGCCTACACACTATTTTCTGAAACCAGGTGTCAATATAAGCACGCGCCTCGGTATTCGCCAATCTTCGACAGGCTGTGGCCTGACTCGGTATTGCAGGCGACGTGGCACCATCGGCTCGTTAACGAAAGAACAATGAGGTCGTATAAATTACCTAGCTCATTAAATGGCTTTAATGCAATTTAGACATGCTTCTGGTAGCCGGTACCGCGGCAACGAGGCTATTCGTTGTAATCAGAGCCATGTTTTATCTTCACTGTAATTAAAAGCCAAAATACTCAGTACGTGGTATGCAGAGCTGGTTCAATGTAACTACTTTTCATTTCTACATTTTTTTTTTACTGCATTCAAACTGTATGGTACGAGGCGCACTGCACTTCGTCAGAGATACGATCAGAAAACGACATAGAAACAAGATATGGAGCAATATAAGCGAACGTGTCTCGTTTGTGCATCGTTTACTGCACAGTGTACAACACACTAGCCAGTTTTGTAGCTTTGTTTTACCCCGTTTTCTTATACCTGTCTTAGTCCGGCAAACTTTACTCTTTCCCGCCTTCAGGCTCAAGTTCCATTTTCTCAGGACGACACAGGCAAACACATTCGGAGGTTCAATCCCTGAAGCACACCTCTCACCTTCTACAAACACCTTGAAGGAACACGGTTCTGATACGAGGCCATAGGCGTCCTTGGCAATGTACAGAACAAGATGTTCCCCTATCGGAAATGGGTGCGGCAAGGACTTGATCTCTGGTGGATATACTAGCTCCACTGTGGCTGAGTTGGAATTGTCGATGGCGGTTGGTTCTCGCCATGACACATTTTCGGCGAACGGACTGCCGGGATCATTCGTGACCGCCAAGTCCATTGGGCAGCCCACGATGACAGGCTTCTCAGTGTCTGGAACATGAGTTGAGCTACGTTGTGTTATACTTTTCCCACAGATGACGGACTCCAATGTAGCTCATATGAAAATGTATTGGCTCACCAACGTTATTTTTCGAAAGTAAACATACGTGTCGCAGGAAATTATTATTTATGTTTTGGTGAGTACTTGAAAGAAATGTAATACAGCAATTGAATTCAGCAAAACACATGAAAAAAACACTATAATATACAAAAAGATTTGTAATCTAGGAATTGAATGTGCCAACGATGTCAGGAATGACACGACTGAGCTGTTTCGATAGCTTGGCCTCTGAATCGCTTGCGCGCGAGCTGTAACTGCAATTCATCGCCGACAAACCATGGGGCGGAGTCTATACTTTCGAGATGGAGCTAAACCGGTGATTTTGCCTCCTCTCTTACAGCGTAGATTGTCTCTTCAGAGCTAACCGTCTCCCGCCTGTCGGCGTGACAGCGCCCACACCACCTTTTCCCCCGAAGAGAACCACGGCGCGTTATGGCCGGATGGGCCGGCGGGCAGCACGTTCAAAGCACGTCAATCACTGCCCCCCCCCCCCCCCCCCCTCCCTACCCCTCTTCCGAGGGGGCCGGGCCCAACAATCGCCAGGTAACAGTCAACACGCAGCTACTCAAGTGTACGTCAACGTGGGCCTAAAGAACTGCCTGTTAGCATTATCTCATCCCAGTACTTAAGCTTTGCTTTTATCTATCTACTTATAACCTTACTGAAGGATAGTCGACAATAGACCATTTTCACATTATTAATCAGGTGATAGCCAAATGCGCAGAATATAATCAACCCCTATATATAGCCTTCACAGATTACGAGAAAGCATTTGACTCTGCGCGAACCTCGGCTGTCATGCAGGCATTGCGCAGTTAGGGTGTAGCATATCGAACAATCCTAGACAAAATCACCTTTGAGCGGGAAACATTTAACGAACACGATTTTTTCATATATTGTAAGATTTCACTATATCAATCAATATATCCGCAGATCACCCGACGGCAGTCTCGCTTTTTTTTTCTATTAACGTTTTTGCTATCGTCAAAAGCGTTCCCCATTAATTTTCTATGGGAGTCATAACTGTTCGATGCGATCGATGGAAACACTTTAAAAGAAATATTTTGCTACCTATAAGAATATTGAACCATTGCCTTCAATATTCCTGTAAAAGTACCTTATAATTTTCCAATTTTCAAAATTTTTGTCCGAAACTGTTGGGCATGAACAGTACTCTCATGTGAAAATATTGGAAGATACCTAAAACGACTGCACAGCTACCATCTCCATAAAGTCAGCAGTAAAATTCCAATAAGGAAGGGTGTCAGACAGGGAGACACGATCTAGCCAGTGCTATTCACCGCCTGTTTTCAGGAGGTGTTCCGAGGCTTGGAGTGGGAACAGTTGGGTATAAGAGTTAATGGAGATTGGTTTGGTTTAGGGGGGTTCTAAGTCCCAAACCTACTCAGGCAATGAGGGACGCCGTAGTGAAGGGCTCCGGAAATTGTGACCACCTGGGTACTTTTCAGTGCACTGACATCGCACAGTACACGGGCCTCTAGTATTTCGCCTCCGTCGAAATGCGACCGCCGCAGTCGGGGTCGAACCCGTATACGTAAGTAATGTGCACTTCGCTGATGTCATTACCTAGCTAAGTCACTCAGGAAATGAGCTGCAAAGCATGATCAATTACTTAGATAGGCAGAGCAGCATGGTGCGTCTAAAAGTTAATATGCAGAACACCAAATTAATGGTCAACAGTCTCGCAAGGAAACAGTTGTTCACAATTGGTAGCGAGGTGCTCGTAGTGGTGCTGGAGGTGCTAGAATTGTCAGTTTATCAATATCCCTCAAGTGGAAAGTATGAAACAGCTGTATCTTGCCGGTACTTACCTATGGGGCAGAAACGCGGAGGCTAACAAAGAGGGTTCAGCTTAAGTTAAGGAACACGCAGCGAGCTATGGAAAGAAAAATGATAAGTGTAATGTTAAGAGATCGGAAGAGGGCGGAGTGGTCAGGGAAAAACCGCCGGTAAAGGACATCCTAGTCAAAATCAAGCGGAAGAAATGGTCTTGGGCAGGACATGCAATGCGAAGGCAAGATAACCGCTTGGCAGCGTCTAGCAGCTGAAGCCGAGTACATGCGATGGAAATACCAGGAGAACTGTAATGCAAACGCACGTACCGCAGCATGCGTTTGAGTGATTGTCTGCAATTTTTTTTTTGCATATTTGGCGATTTTGCTAGTGCTAGCGATGTTATATATTCTTGCCCGTTCGAATATTAGGCAACTACGAGTCCAGCCTCTTTCTCGCCGTTTTTCTTGTTCCCATATTTCGTGCTGTTTGCTTATTCAGTGCGGCGCCGAACCAACTTGCCCAGCCGTCTCGACTTACATTTGCACGCTCCATTGGCCTTTTCAATTTGGCACCTGATTTGTTGGCAGCGGTTTCAATTCCCAGAATGCGTCGTAATTCCTTTGGGACCACCCAGAGGCAGACCTTCGAATGCCTTCTATAAAGATGCTATCCCTATCCCCCCTCAAAATCATAAGGCTAATGCGACTCACCTATGCACGTTATGCTCTGCTCTCCATTCAACCATGTCCCGTTTTCTAGGTACTTTCGCACCCCGTCGATAGGTCTCTGGCCCAACAATCTACGCTTCTTCAATACTGATATCGTCCGGATGGTTTTGAAGAAGGAAAGCTTTTTCACTTATACAGCTTTGCACAGCTCGATTAGTTGGTGCGTTCAGACCACATTTGCTTGCGTGTCGGGACCTGCAAGATTTCTTGCAGTGGTGTCTAGCTGCGAACGGCATGATTGTTCTCGAGTGACTCAGTCTATTGAGAAAGTGCGTCCTGAACCTCATTCCTCACAGTATTGTTCCTCCTTACAAATGAAGCAAGATTTCTTGCAGTGGTGTCTAGCTGTGAACGGCATGATTGTTCTCGAGTGACTCAGTCTATTGAGAAAGTGCGTCCTGAACCTCACTATTCACGGTATTGTTCCTCCTTACAAATGAAGCAAGATTTCTTGCAGTGGTGTCTAGCTGTGAACGGCATGATTGTTCTCAAATGACACAGTCTATTGAGAAAGTGCGTCCTGAACCTCACTCCTCACAGTATTGTTCCTCCTTACAAATGAAGCAAGATTTCTTGCAGTGGTGTCTAGCTGCGAACGGCATGATTGTTCTCGAGTGACTCAGTCTATTGAGAAAGTGAGTCCTGAACCTCACTCCTCACAGTATTGTTCCTCCTTACAAATGAAGCAAGATTTCTTGCAGTGGTGTCTAGCTGCGAACGGCATGATTGTTCTCGAGTGACTCAGTCTATTGAGAAAGTGAGTCCTGAACCTCACTCCTCACAGTATTGTTCCTCCTTACAAATGAAGCAAGATTTCTTGCAGTGGTGTCTAGCCGCGAACGGCATGATTGTTCTCGAGTGACTCAGTCTATTGAGAAAGTGAGTCCTGAACCTCACTCCTCACAGTATTGTTCCTCCTTACAAATGAAGCAATATTTCTTGCAGTGGTGTCTCGCCGCGAACGGCATGATTGTTCTCGAGTGACTCAGTCTATTGAGAAAGTGCGTCCTGAACCTCACTCCCCACAGTATTGTTCCTCCTTACAAATGAAGCAAGATTTCTTGCAGTGGTGTCTAGCTGCGAACGGCATGATTGTTCTCGAGTGACTCAGTCTATTGAGAAAGTGCGTCCTGAACCTCACTCCTCACAGTATTGTTCCTCTTTCAAATGAAGCAAGATTTCTTGCAGTGGTGTCTAGCTGTGAACGGCATGATTGTTCTCGAGTGACTCAGTCTATTGAGAAAGTGCGTCCTGAACCTCACTCCTCACAGTATTGTTCCTCCTTACAAATGAAGCAAGATTTCTCGCAGTGGTGTCTAGCTGTGAACGGCATGATTGTTCTCGAGTGACTCAGTCTATTGAGAAAGTGCGTCCTGAACCTCACTCCTCACAGTATTGTTCCTCCTTACAAATAAAGCAAGATTTCTTGCAGTGGTGTCTAGCTGTGAACGGCATGACTGTTCTCGAGTGACTCAGTCTATTGAGAAAGTGCGTCCTGAACCTCACTCCTCACAGTATTGTTTCTCCTTAAAAATGCAGCAAGATTTCTTGCAGTGGTGTCTAGCTGTGAACGGCATGATTGTTCTCGAGTGACTCAGTCTATTGAGAAAGTGTGTCCTGAACCTCACTCCTCACAGTAGTCTTGTTCCTCCTTACAAAGGAAGCAAGATTCCTTACAGTGGCGTCTAACTGTGAACGGCATGATTGTTCTCGAGTGACTCAGTCTATTGAGAAAGTGCGTCCTGAACCTCACTCCTCACAGTATTGCTCCTCCTTACAAATGAAGCAAAATTTCTTGCAGTGGTGTCTAGCTGTGAACGGCATGATTGTTCTCGAGTGACTCAGTCTATTGAAAAAGTGCGTCCTGAAGCTCGCTCCTTACAGTAGTCTTGTTCCTCCTTACAAAGGAAGCAAGATTGCTTACAGTGGTGTCTAACTGTGAACGGCATGATTGTTCTCGAGTGACTCAGTCTATTGAGAAAGTGCGTCCTGAAGCTCACTCCTCACAGTAGTCTTGTTCCGACTTACAAAGGGAGCAGGAAGAGGGAAACAAGACGCGAAATGAAGTTACGCACCTTCGCAGGTGGGCATTTTGCCCTTCCACTGGCCGTCGACGGCGCATGTCAGCAGGGGGTCGCCGATTATGTTGCAGCCCAGGTTGCAGACCGCCTTGCAAGTGGTGCCGAACTCCAGCGTGGCACTCGAACAGCTTAGGCTGCCGTGTCCGGGAGGCTGGAGAGCTGGACAGCGCACTTCTGCAGTGAACGATGTCCATCAAGTGAAGACCGGGAGGACGTGTTTAGTCATCTAGGAAGTCTTTACCAGCGGAAGAAAGGACTTAATAGAAACATGACACAAAGACGGCATCATTACTGTATGCACTCTCTTCATGTCCCATCTTTTTTTTTAGCGCCGTTTACTCTGAAGTTACTCTTAAGCAACGCAATGCAGCCATAAGCTACTGCTCGGCAGTCTTGTGGCGCAATACTCGAGATTTGCGTTTAAAAGAACATTTCCTTCATTTGGAATTATCTTCGCATTTACTGAACATGGTTGGCTGTAAACGAGAGAGGATAGAGACAGGCCTATAATTATCGATGAGGTTTTATCTTCTTTCTTGAATACAGACACGACATTGCTTTTCTTTAGCTCTTGGGGAAATACACCGGTCTCAAATATACTGTTAGTTGTATGTGTGGGAACATCGGCACTGGCATCTGCAGTTTCATATTCATCATCGCACTTTTGATTTGGGCAGGTAACGAGGATGCGAATAAGAATGAATTCTCAGAACGAATAGGGCAGTCGGGGTACGTCAAAGGAGAAGCTGCAGCGGGAGAGGAGAGGAAAAGAATTCACTGAAAGAATTCTGAAATAAATCAATCAATAGGTATTCCGTCGTGAATGATAGTTGATACGGATGAACTGGAGTACCTATTGAAAAAAGAGTTAATGAAGTGCCATTGTTTGCTGGAATTAGCGCCGGAGATAAATATTTCATTTTCATAGTAACTTTTTCTGGAATTTTCAACAGTTTTGTCGAGGTGCAACAATATTTTTTATAATCTTGATGTAGACGAAAGTTAAATGGTAAGTCTTCCTGTTTAAATTTTCCTTCTTTCTAAGCCTCTTAAAAACGCCTTTAATAACCCAAAGGTTGTTAGGAGATGATTAGTTCTTATTGCACAGAAAACCTTACCGACAGGAAGCCAAGCAGTTAGTAATTGTAGTTGAGAATGTGCTACACGCTAGCTGAGCATTAGTCAACGAATTTACAGCCGACCAATCTGTAGAAGATATCATGCTTAGGAGGTTTGGACGATTAAAGATATTCTTGGTAAAACTGTGTACTGTGGCACGAGGACTACTTTGAAAAGTGAGGGCTACTTGGCAATGATCACTAGCATCAATCCTAATGATGACGGCCGATGGAGGATAGACAAAATTGGTTAATGCATGGTGAACTAGAGAGCAGGATTCGATTGAAATACAATGAGTTGGAAGCTGGAGTAATGTTTCAAGGCCATATCATTTAAAGCAGCTAATTTACTGATCACGTTGAGAATTAATGTCAAGTAAATTGATATTTGTACCACCCATAATATTACAGCCTTAATTTTTTTTGGATACGACAGCAATGAAAAATCGCCAAGGTTATCCTTGTTCACAAATCTGGAAACAAGAACAGACACTCTAACTTAAGATCCTTATAGTTAACGTGCACAATATGTAAACTTCTTGAACACATCATTGCTAAGCGTATAACCACATTTCTTGAAGAAGAGCGCATCCTATCCCCATTCCAGCGTGGTTTTAGAAATGGTCTATCAATAGTAACTCAGCTCCTGGAACTAATGCATGATCCGTCTTTCAGCATTGACAACCAAAAACAGGTAGATGTGATTTTTTTCTTTTTTTCGAAAGCATTCGACCACGTTTCATACAAAAAACTAGTTAATAAATTATAATGCACACTTGGTAACAACCCTGTCTGGTCGCTCCAAATATATTGTGATTAACCATCAGCCTTCTTCAACAGAACGTGCAACATCACGAGTACCTCAGAGCTGCGTCTTACCTTCAGTTTTAGTCCTTGTATTCATCAACGATCTGCCCTCCTATGTCAATGTTAATGTAAAACTATTTGCTGATGATTGTGTAATTTACCGCGAAATTAATACACCAGATGACCACATAGCCCTAAACATCGCTGCATAAGCCGTATCTAGGTGGTGTAAAGACTGGTAGCTGGCCCTTAACATTAATAGGTCCGTTCTTCTCACAATAACAAGAAAAAAGCATCATTCATCTTACACTTACGTTGTTAAAAAAGGCCCTTTCACTCGAGTTGACTGCTATAAATGCCTCGGTGTAATAATATCCCATGATCTCAGATAGGATTCACATGTCACCTACATTACATCAGCGGCCTTTAAAGGCTCCTGTTTCTCAAAAGACATCTTCAACAAGCCCCTCCTAGAACAAAATTGATTGCATATGAGGTTTTCACACGATCGGTATTTGAATACGCGAACGTTTCATGGTTTCCGCATACTAAATATCTAATAGGAAAATTACAAGCTATCCGAAGAAAGGCAGGAAGATTTATGTTTAACAAATACAGGCCTACTGACTCACCTACCGAAGTACTCAAGAAAGCCGGCATTCTCACTCTGGACAATAGAACTAAACTTGAACGAATAAAACTACTGTACCAGCTACTCCACAGTAAACTTAACATTGATAAAACTAGGTACCTGATGGCCTCAGAGACAAGACCTACACGTCACAGGCATTCAGAAACATTAAAAGAGCACATATCACGTACTGACTGCCTGAAATACTCCTGTTTTGCACTTACTATAAGAGAATGGAACACCCTTGATCATTCCATTACCAGCAGCACATCACTAGATATATTTACTCAGTTGGTAGAACATTTTCTTTACTAATAATAAGACTTTAATTCTGAGCGTTTGTTGGCAGCTTCCTTTTTATTGCCTTGCCATTTTCACACCAGTGTTTATGTGTTTCTAATATACACACATATCCCACGTATTGAATAAGTGATCGTGTCTTCAACTAACTGTGCATTTCAGCGATCCTATTGCTGTATCCCATGACTGTATATTTTTATCTACTGAGCCTTAATTAAGTGCGGCACTGTAGTCGCTTTATATTGCCCTTCAAACCTTTTTATTCATCACTTTTTGTGCCAATAAGTCATGGACGTTGTTGTGGTTACACTTTGATATGCCTGGTTCGGAACGCCCTTCCTGTTAAAATTCCCAGTGGATTGACGGTATCTCTAAATAAAAAATAAATGAATAAAGTACAGCTACACAAAAGGCCGGAATATCAGAAGTGGGTGATTTGTATATACAACCCAATGAAACTCCACATTTTACACCTACAGAATGCATTTGTACTGCAGCAAATACAGACTCAGTTTGTGTATTTTATAATGTAGAAGAAGAAAACATGACTTTGGGGATGGTACTAAGCGCAGCGACGCCATTTTGTAATGTGCAAGGCGAGAAAGCCAGCTCAATTACCTTCAAGAACGTTAGTTTTGACGCTTGATATATCGAACCGCAAAGCTGCCTTAGAAAATTAAAAAGAATAGATTCGCCTCAGATGTTTACGGACTTGCATGAAGACTTCCCAACCTGCCTAAAGTAGAAGCTGCCTGTTCAATGAGGGCGCCAAGGTGGGGATCAGTATATAGAAATGCCACCGAAGAGCTCTGTGGTGTAGATCGCTGCGCACCCCTTCATGGAAATGTAAGTGTCAAAGTGGCTGTAATAGCTGAATAGATTGAGATCTAAATAAAAGACCAATACCTTCATTACATCCTGTATTGGGTCATAGTGAGACACGGCTAAAGACGCTGTTTAAGGTTCTCTTGCAGGCTTCAGTGATTACTGGTTGAATAACAACCTTCGTTACTGTTCGTTTTTTTTTATCTGGCGAAAGTTTCTACTCCTTAGCGTGGATGGGTGAAACGGCTTCACGAGCATCTTCCACTGAGTACTCACTCTCGCAGAAGAACTCCGGGCCGGACCAGGTCTTGTCTGCCTGGCAGACACGCGGTGTCGGGGCCTCGCGGTTCCAGGGCTCGTGACCGGCGGCCAGCTGGGCTCTGTCGCACTGGTAAGGGCAGTGACCCTTCTTGCAGAGGAAGTTGCACTTGTCGCCGAAGCTGTTCCCGCAGACTTGCGGGAGCGTGCTTCCGCCAGCGGGGCTCGACAGCGGGGCGCATTTGATACCTGGAGAAGAGGACACGTGTTCACGCCATTCCAAGCCGCAGCGATATCTTACGTGGACTTCGGAAAACTTCGAGAGGAAAGTGCTTTCTATTTTTTTTTTCAAAACAGCAGCTGCGTAAGACTTTCCCTGTTGAAAACGGCGTCGTAGGATGTCTAAGCTGAAAACTCCCGCTCTCATCTGATGCCCAAACAAGATGCAGCCAGGCTGGACTCAGCCAAACGGACAGTGTCCGGAACGTAGTATCTTGAAAGGGAGACACATGTGAACACAAGGTCCGTGTGGTCCGGGTGATGCACTCATAAAGGCGGGGATGAGAATAGTAATTTATTCGCCTGAGGGGAAGGCGAAAAGTCCAATATTATTCTTCTTACTCATAAGGTTTTTATCACCAGTGCGCGCACCAAGTGTGTTTCCTGCGCAGAGTATTAACAAAAAAAAAAAGAGGAGGACAAGGCCAGCTGTTTAATTCCAGTCGTTATGATGATCTTCATCATTACCGGGACGTTCGGTGAAGAACAAAGCATCGCCGAGTGTTTGCTTGAGTGCGCATAGTACGAGGCTTAGGTAGGCGCGGGACTCATCAGAAATCAGCAGTAAGGGACAAAATCGCAGTTTTAACAAGAGGGAAAGAGGCAAAAAAAAAAAGGCAATTGCTCAGAAATACTTACGGACGCACGGCTTCTTAGTCCCGGGGTCACCTTCGTAGCCCGGTTCGCATGAGCACTGGGCCTCGCTCGTGGCGCCCTCTCTGTCGGTCGTCGAGTTGGCGGGACAGGGCTTGCAGTTGCGGTCGCTGGCCACGTCCTTGTACGTGCCGCGGGGACAACCTGCGAGGGTTCAGTATAGTCTCACTGTTGAGGTCTGCAGGGGGGGAAATCTGACTGTGCAGCCTGCTCGTGGCCCCCCCCGCCACCGAATACGGGCCGGTGTAGTTTCGGCTACTAGGCTTTGTTTCGGTGCAATGCCAGCAGTGGGGATGGGATGGCCGGGACCCATCCTCTGGGGATGCAAACCCCCAATGGGAGTGGCAGCGACTCCCAGACGACTGTGAGGGCCAGTCGTGCACGTGAGGTCCGATGCCTGAGCGGAGGCAGGCCTGGGTTTATACTCAGGTTGGACCCACGAAATCCGGCCCGGAAGGCATGTCAAAACGCCAAAAGGTTTTCAAATACATGCTACCTTCCTTCCTCTGCGCGCGGGGGCGTGCAAGTCTGGCTACCGACGCGTCGGTTTCTGGTTACGGAGAAACCAGGTCCGCGCGGGGGTTCATAGTGGCCAGGCTCTGAGGACCGCCGCCTCGGGGAAGCGGCCTTACGGCCGGCCGCAGGCTTAACCGCCTGCGGGATGCCGGGGGATGAGGGCTTAGTACTGCCTCGTAAGAGTCTGGCGAAAACCGAAGATGTGTGGAGTACCGGTGGAGTAGGCCCGGGTCATCTCATCCTAAGCCACGTTCTTGGTTAGTGGCCCGGTCGCCCAGCCTTGAACACTCACTCCTCAGTAGGAGAAGAGTAAGCTAGGAGAGGAAATAAGTGCATGGATGGTTGGAGGAAGCACAGATGGTCCCCCCGGAGTCTGACCGGTTCTGAGGCCGCGAGGCCGTTGACGAACTGGGCGTCCACTGGCCGGGATATCACACATACTTCCGGTGTCCGAAAAACCGCGAAAAACCTTCGACGGCTAGTAGCCGGCAGGTGGGAAAAGCCTTCTAGTGAGCGATGAGGAGCCCCAGGTAGCTACTGACCCCGTGTTAGGTTTTCCTGTCTCCGACGGTCGGAGCCCGTTGCGTATGGTGGGTGGTCGGGCATCCCGTGAGTGGGGCCGCACCATTGGGCAATCTCGATGCTCTCCCTGCCCTGGCCAGGCGGGCCAGAAATGGAGTCGAGATAATTGAAGGATCAGAGCAAAAATCTCGCTGTCCCCATTCCCTTCCCACGTCCCATTTCCCTTTCCGCTACTTCCCAGGGGAGGTCAGGGGAGCCTCCCCGGGCCCGCTCTCTCGGCTGTGGGTCGCTAATGTAGCATTTTCCCTAATATTTTATTTTTCCACCCACGGGTGGTCAAATTACAACTTGCCTACAGGCCTCCTCTTTTATTTTTCAATTGGGTTAAGCCTGTTGTGTGTAAACGGTGCAGGCAGGGGCCTATTATTTTTATTTCCTTTTCGGTTGCCCCAACCTATTCAATGTTGAGGTCTGCAGATGTCGAGGCCTTCGCTAGCAGCACTCCTCGTGTTCCGACGCCCGGCATTTCATCATTTCCCTACCATGCGACAAGTCGAAAACGCTGAACTATAAGAAAAATTATTACCGGAGCTCTTTATTTTTTTAATAATACGACCTTGCTGATTCGGCATTCATTAAAATATAACAATTTGAACCCTGTCCTTGCGCAGACAGTTAACAGCAAACGGGTAGAAGAACGTAGAAGGCGCGCTAGTCGACTCAGGCTAGCATTGTAACAATACGTAGGTTATAAGAAAGGTTATTATCAAAAGCGCCCCGACAAGCTCAGCCAACACTGCACAAAGCCCACTGGCTTAAGTAACATACCGAAGAATTGCAAGTTTGTAAAGTTAGCATGTGTGTTTGGCTTACCGTCACACAAGGGAATCAATGGAAGTGATCAAGCGCGCTTTTCGTGACATGACGGCGCTCGAAGTGACAAGTGGCGCTCGAAGACGCGGTGTCAAGGAAGCAACAACAACAGATGCTGTTCAGTGTGTTTGTCTGCCTTCCTTTTTATCCTGACGTCTAGGTCTGTTTAGACACAGTGTGGTACCAATTAGGCAGAGTCAGTTGTTGTTCGTCATATCCATTTCGTCCATCCTCTTACGCGGCTTGATGCAAAGTTCTCGGAAGAGCGTCCTTGGTATACCCTCCATTTCTGCGATCAGACGTATAGGCAAGCGCCTTCCGCAGTCCGGCGTCAAAAGTTGCGACTGCTTTCAGCCAGCCTATACTCGCACTGCGAGCACAACGATCCGCCACACTCGCTGTCTTCAGCAGAATTCGCATCGCGCGCGAATTCGTTGCACTGACAGCACGGGCATGCTGCTGCAGTCCTATGCACTCTAAAAAGAAAGGAGTAAAAAGGGAGTAAAGTTGTCCGCTAGCGCACACCCTTTAAGAAAGGTAGTGCGCTAGAGGACAGCTTACTCCTTTTTTACTCCCATAAAGGTGTATTCGTCGGACTCATTTATTCTCGCGGACAGACGCCTTTGAACCATTTCTTAGAAGCTCAACAAACCGTTTTATGGGTTAAACAATCTGTGGGGATCTTCGACAGTTGCCACTAGTGACAGCTGAACCTACACCATGACACTCTCTCTTGTTCCACTTCTTGACTGCAGTAGTACGCCAAAGCGACAAGATTTTCTCGACTACCCTGAGAAAGATAGGATACGTTGTACCTTTGGGCCAAATAGAAATCGATCTCTCCAACAGTAGCTTCGTAACAATTGAAGAGACTGCTCCAATCTCTCCAGATGTCGTCAGACTCTTTCATAGAAACGCCGACACCAAACAATACAGTCATCTTGCATTCACAAGATGTTGATGTGAGGTGATTAAGTGTGTTGCTACAGATGTTACCTCTCGAGAAAGGTCTGCACAAGACTAAAAGAACGCCAAGGAGAATCCGAAGAAAGCGTCGAAAGCGCGTGTGGCAAAGCTGCCGCACACGATTTCCCTTTGCATTGTCAAACCATGTATGGTAGTTCAGAATATCCATATTGACTACGGAGTTGTCAACGGCCTAGTTGACACTCAGATATGTGCAATACGACACTGAGAAGCCTCTGCGGTTGTAGGTGGACTGCCCCCAAGGAGTTTGAGTGGCGACTGCTGCTGAGGAGAGGCGCTTGAGACCTAACGGCCCACACACTGGGCCAAAATGGGTTCCTATTCAGCTGAAAACGATAGCGGGTAAGCTCAAGGGCAAGTCAGTTAGCCACATGCCAGTAAAAAAAAAGGAAGTAGTTTCTGGTTGCATGCCTTAATGCTGTGGTCATCCATGAGTCATAATGTGGTACATATTGTCCTCGGTTAATAAATGCCTCTGTACAAAGACCAGGGAGGCAGCAAGACCACGTAGCGGCGGGTGACCCAGTGAGGTGAATGGCTGACCTTGAGATGCCCAAGTTACATTTTCCGCTGCTTCACCTCGAGGAAATGCGCGCTCTAGATAAGCCCACAGCAAAGAGGAGGAATGCACCGTGTAATTTATCCCCATGTAAAATAAGCATCGGCCCTATGCTTAAAGAGTCAGCCTAATTAAAAAACTCCTAGGTGTAGTTGTCTACCAGTACGACAAAGCTCAGGCTCAGAAATTGGTCTACGACGCACTCAGCTTAGTGACAATATAAATTACCTATACCTTACGAAAAAGGCTGGCAAGTTCATCCACGATCGAGGCAATCCCGATAGGGCCTTGGCCGACGACTTCCGCTGACTACAAGATCATCCACTCAAGACTGTGACCCAAGATTGCGAACACCAGCTGCAACATCATCCCCTTGTGGTTGGCTGTGTCAGTTGATATCTTTAGGTAAGCATCCTAAAGACGTAGCAAAAGATTCATCCCTGCTCTGAGCCTCGCTGTTTTGCCTGACAGAAACTGGGATGCACCTCGAACAGGAACTGAAGCAGCAGTGCAGCTGAAGTATCGTGCAAACACTCAGAGACGCAATTTGATAGGAAATTTCACACTTTCATCGCAAGAAAGACATCAAAATTACAACGTAGACAGCAACACCTTCAGCCTAAACACTATCGCATTTTGTCAAATGCTCAGGGAAATCCCCCAAGGTGGAGCAGATTTGTAATAAGGGAGTAATTACTCAACGGCATCTGCATAGCTTGGAATTACTCGCTGGGCTGCGCTTGTGTGGATGCCAATGAGTAATTACTCCCTTATTACTATCGCATTTCCTTCGTTAAGGGAAAGTAAGAAGGCCCCAAATTTACTAGGACGTTTTTTTTATTCTTAAAGCCTTTAATATTATGCGAAAAGTGACAAAAACTGCAAAGTTTACAAACTTCGAACTGCATTGCTGGAAAAAAACTTGAAACTGCATTTCTGAAAATAAGGTTGCATTATGAATGGTGCTCCAAAATTCTTAAATAAACTTCTCTTTAAGGCTGACAAAGGTGACCTGTCTAATTTCGTGGTCTGTTTGGCCAGTTTTTAAAACATATATAGGGGATTACACCAGTGGTAATGCGCATGATCGCCGCTAGCTGTTCCTTCTTGTGCTTTTGCAACTGCTGCACTTGGAATGCGTGAGTGTATCACGATTGCGTTTCTCTTTTAGGAAAGTCAGAGCGAGGCGCACTGACGCTCGATGGATTTGATAGCTACAACACGTTTAAGCCGGGAACCAATGCCTTAAGAGTTAACGCTGTAAAATAAGACGTCCAAACAAGCTTCAGTGCGTAAAAAGTTTTCCTGGAGTGCAATACCACAAGATGTCAGTTTTGTTCTCGTTAACCGTTTTGAGGATTCTGTCACAGAAATACATCTTTGCACTGTAATGCTCCCGAGTTCTATAGGAAATGATGATAATAATTTGCAGTATTTGCTCCAAAAGAGATCGGAAGATAACAAAACATTGATAGAAACGTTAAACAAATTTATATTAGCAAAATGGCTGGGGTAGGGGAGGGGGCATAAATTGAAAGTACGGTCCCCTCAGTGAATTAGATTCTGCCCTTCGATGAGATGCCAAAAGGCTTATCCAAATCGATCACAGTATCTGCTTTCTTCGTGTACCTTAATGGGATAAGCGAGACTGCGCACAGGCTAAACTTCCTTTCAACTCTAGTCCCCCGCGTGTACCAATTGCGCTCTATTCGTACTGCTAAAAAGGTTTTGAGGAAAGGACACACACGGTAACTGTCTCACTTCTCGGTGTACACCTCGACAGCGCCTTGAGGGAAGGGAAAAAGGTGGGAGAGACAGAAAGAACACTGTGACCATGCTTCAGTGTGTAACAGGCTAGAATGAAAAGGAAAAAATTAGGAGGACGCTTAAGCTTCGCCTGAAGAGTAGACCCTGGCTTGATTCTCCAACTCGACAAATTTCCTACTCGGTTTTATTTATTAATGCTTCTGGGATTTCTCGCCCACGACCAACGCCTCCGCCGACGCCGACACCGGCTTGACACGAGGCCCTTAACGCTATCGTGTTAAAATAACAAGGAACCTGAATGACATAGCCGGAGAGGGAGTCGGTGAAGGCCCATCTGAGATAGATGTCGCCAAAGCGTGCCTTTTAGTGAGGTATCGCGTATTCGCATAATAACTCCGTAGGGTCAAAACACCCCTGGACAGAAAGAAAATTGAGCAGGGAATTGTTATGCGTCGCACATGACGTCAACCTGCGGTAACTGCCATTTCCACCTCATAAGGGGGGGCTCACCAACTCCCCAAGTGGCCTCAAGCTGTGGCTCAGCGGTTATGGTGCTCGGCTGCTGACCCAAAAGACGCGGGTTCGATCCCGGCCGCGGCGGCTAGAATTTCTTTGGAGGAGAAATTCTAGAGGCCCGTGTACTGTGCGATGTCAGTGCACGTTAAAGAACCCCAGGTGGTCGAAATTTCCGGAGCCCTCCACTACGGCGTCTCTCATAGCCTCAGTCGCTTTGGGACGTTAAACCCCATAAAACCATAAAACCAATCAAGCTCCGATGAATTATTCATGCATGCTTACCAATTTGCCGGAACTTGTAGAAAAGACGCGCGTGCCTTTTCACGCTTACGCTTTAGTTGGGTACTTGGCTGAGAAATTAAGCATGGAAACTCATCCATGCCCAATGCAAAGGATGCTGCAAATCACACCCTTCTGACATGCGGCGAATACTACGTGGGCCAAATCGGAAGGTGGCTCGATGACAGACTTCGTGAACACAAGTGCGGCGTTGATCGCAAACGTGACTGGCATCTTGCGTTGCATCTTAATAGCTGTGGGTGAGTGCCCCATTTTCAAGACCATGTTCTCATCAGCGAAAATTAACGCCCGTTAAGGTAATTTAACGCGAAATTCAGCCACAGCTGGAAGGGTCGGAGGAGTGAGAGGCGTCATGCTTATGCAGCAGCAGCGCCTGTTATCGCCGGCTGTGCTGTCACATCTGAGGGACACAACGCTAGGCAGCCAGCTCATTTCAGAGCGTTGACATCCCCCCCTCCGCAGCGTCAGATGTCGATAGCAAGTCGCGTGCGCCGATTTCTACCCCACTCTTCACGTCCCTTCCTTTGTCGCCAGAAAACTTGAAGCGCCTCCGGGGTCTAAGCGGACCCCATTCGCCGTAGGCAGTGAGGCTATCTGCCTCCAGAGAAGGTAGTTTGCTGGCGTTAGGGCGTCACCCTGTCTGACCGTGCTGTACACATATCGTCAATGGCCGAGAAGTCGCGACAGCTTCAATTTTACGAAGAGGGATAGCTAACTGCCGAGCGTCTGAACTTTTCATGCACACGCGGTTCTCTTTCCTAACACAAAGCGGTCCTTCAATGTCTGTTCCGTTCTTATGGCAATGGTCTACTCAGTTGGTCGGTCATATGGCAACGGTCCAGTTCGAGCAGTCAGCGACTAGCATTCAATCCTCCCTCTCCAACACAACACCACTCGCAGCTGGCGTCAGCTAAGGCACCTGTTTCTCTTCCTTCCTTCTCTCCCTCGTTCCCATCGTGGCGTGATTGAGTTGTCGACTGAAAAATGAGGCAGTTACTGCGCGTTCAATTTTCTCGAGTTCATCATTTATTTATTTACTAACCGCGACACCTTGCGGTTAGAATCGCTAACGTTTGTTGCGGAAATACTCGAAACGGTTGACACGAGGTATCGCCGAGGTTGGTTAGTTGGTTGCGACTGAGAGAAGGATGAAAAGGAAAGTGCACAGGCCTGCCTACTGGCTCAAGCCGAGCCACCACCGCTGCCACGCGCAGATAGAAGAGAGTTGAAAGGTATGAGGAAAGATAAAAAGAGAGAGAAAAAGACGCGCCTCGCAACAACCGCGTCCGCCGAAGCGGACGCTAGCTGAAAAAACAGATAAGTGGCCGAAGCCGTGCTGAGGCAGAGAATATAGCAAAAAATTACGGGGACACTGAAAGAGTCTTCAAGAGTTTGAAAGGACAGAGTTAATGGCTCTCTTCAGCAGTTTCTCTTCACACACAGTCGCTGTTCTTTGTTCCCATTCACACATTTATCACAATTACCACACCACAGTTTGCATATGCTTAGCTTTGAAAACACACACACACACACACACACACACACACACACACACACACACACACACACACACACACACACACACACACACACACACACACACACACACACACACACACACACACACACACACACACACGCGCACGCACGCACGCACACACACGCACGCACGCGCACACACACACACACACGCAAGAACATATACACAAACACGCACACACGCACACGCACCGCACACACGCAGACGCACACGCACACACGCTGATTAGTACTCAGTGCACTATACACACAATCTTATGAACACATGGAAGCGTTCCACCCGTACGCAGGTTCCGAAATAGCCTCCTCTATTTTTTCCGCAGTGTGAAAGCTTCATACTACTCGCGCGCCATCTCTTCGGGCAGTGGCGTACATCAAATCGCGGGGCTTTTCCGGTGGCCACCGCATGCCGGCGCCACTATGGCACGTCAAGCAAAGAGGATATGAAATCCTTCCAGAAATCCATGTGTGACGGGGGTTTCTCGACACAACGCCGACGCCACCTTTTCCGCCGAACGACAGCCTTGAAGCTCTCGCTTTAAAAATGTAAACGCCTCATTCGTTTCCACTATTATTTATTCTAGACAAAGCGTGATCTTTTCAGCATGCCGCCAAATTATGGGCTTGCGGTGGTCATACGATTACTAGGAATTATTAGGAAACGTACTTTATCTCGAGCGTCACTCAAAATTAAATCCAGTTGGAAGTTCAGCGTTGCGCTGCCAAAATCATTCCCTACTGTATATACGACGAGATATATGTATGATGAAGGTACTGTTAACAGGCATTTAAAAAATGAGAACAACGGCCGATGCCTGAAATTCTTCCGTACTTAGGCATCCAGGAAAGCAGCGCAAGTTCATCTTGCCAAGCCTTCCTGCCATGCGCAAGTTCGGATAAAATGTATTTCCGTGCTTGTATCTGGCGCAAGTTATAGCGGAACCGATGCGTCCCCTCACGTTTTACAGTGACAGTGAACGAGCAGGTGGCCGTGTTTCCGGCTGCGTCCGTCGCCTGGTAGGTGACGGTGGTCGGTGGCCCCCTGCTGAAGGCGCTGCCCGGTTCTCTGTCAGCGACCACCTCCACTTCTCCGGGGCCATTGTCCTGCAGTGGAAGCAAACCATCCCGAAAATGCTATTGGTACGGTCGGTAAGAGGGGGCGCTGCATTCTGGGTGCACCTATGCAGTGCAAGTTAAACTTCCGGCTTTATTTTAAAGTGCATTTATAGTTGACTGTTTATATTTGAAAGGTAAAAAACGTAGCGCAAAGAGACGAGGACACAGAAAGGCAGACAACACACGGCGCGGTTATTTGACTGTCAGAGTTGCGGGTTTCTAGAATTACAGATTGGGGCTTTTCAATATTTTACAAGCATTATGGACAAATTATCGCAACACCTTACTGGAAGCAGAGCTGAACAGACCTGAATCATGAAGCCGCTCACTTATGAGGAGTAATCAATTATTGCTGGAATTGTAACATCATGCATGTAAGTACATGAGCTAATGTGCTCGCAATAATAGGAAATGTCAAATTACCCTACATGCGGGTGCAGTAGATTTCCAGTACTCTCACGCAATGGAGAACCGCAAAATCTGACCAGTTTTAAGTCTCCGACGGTCACTATCGATCCTTCTCCTCATCAGACCTTCGATCTTTGTCGTGTGGTCGTCCGAATTAGTAAATGAAACGGCGTATTAATTACCCTGCCCCTTACGAAGAAACAGATACATGCCACAAATCAGTTCCATTTAAGCACGCCGTGTCTGGGCGCGAAAGTTCCCCGCATCAGAAACCCACAATGGCAGCCGCATTCTTCCCAGCTGTCGGTGAAAAGTCGAGGCTTGGCTATGGCGTGTGTTCGCCGCGGTTGCTTCGTCATTTGTTTACAGTATATCATACATGTCCCATCAAGCCAGCGTATATCCCACGATTTCAGCTCTCAGCGCCAATATTTGTGGCGACCTATTACGTAAAATACTTGTTGGCTTGCAATGACTCCTCTACTTAATGTACATTTCACGTTGGCGATTAGGCACACCGTTCACTTTAATGCTACGGCGACAGCCAATGGCCTATTTACGAGACGCAGATTGGTCGAGCCATGATACGATGTTGAATACTCAGTCGTAACGGCATTTATTTTAACGCTTTTAATTAGATGAACGTGCTGCTTGGTTTCCACTGCATTTTTCTGCACATGTCATTATGTTGTGATCGACATTTAATAATGGAGCTGTTGCGTATTGTTCGGAGAATTTTCTCTGGAATTAAAGGTAGCTTAAGTGCACATTAAACGATTCGCAAGATGCGCCAACATTGTGCTCTTTTCTTTGCAGAGAAATCTCGACACCTTGAGAACTTCCTAATAATTATTGCATATGCAGCGGGAAACATACCTTTTTCCTTCAATAAAGCAGTCCAAAGCATGCGTCAGCGTCATATTCGTATCTCTGACTTGTATGGAGTACGGAGCTGGTCAGTTGATGACCTCCCGTCATCAAGAGAGCAGTGCGAAATAACAAGAGCAACGTGTGTTTTCTCCCTTGCTTGCATTGTTTGATCTCATTGCGCGCTGTTCGCTTCACAATAACCTGCAGTTACACGTCCTCTTATGAAGCGTCGTTGCATCGCCTTAGGCGCCAAGCGGAAGCGTCTCTCTCTTTATCGGAACTGTAGCAAACGCGAAAGGTTGCTCACATTTGCAACGACACTCAGCGGCGACAGACAGCCCCACCGCGGTGGCTCAGTGGTTACGGCGCTCGGCTGCTGACCCGAAAGACGCGGGTTCGATCCCGGCCGTGGCGGCTGAATTTTGATGAAGGCGAAATTCCAGAGGCCCGTGTACTGTGCGATGTCAGTGCACGTTAAAGAACCCCAGGTTGTCGAAATTTCCGGGGCCCTTCACTACGGCGTCCCTCATAGCCTTAGTTGCTTTGGGACGTTGAACCCCAATAAACCAAACCAAACCAAACCAAACCAAACCAAATCAGACTGACACACATGAAGAAACTGAACCACCACTTACCACAAACGTTGGTTCTTCCCACGTGACGTTCACTGTCAGCATCTCATGGTGGATTACAATATCGTTCGGACAGAATGTTGCCACTGGTTCCAAAGCATCTTGGAAAAGAAGACCAAGCATAAGACACCATTTCTTGTCAACTTGTGAGCGTCTGGGCGCGCCTTATGCCAAACGTCTTATTGCCATTAGGAAGAAGTGATGTAAAGCAAATGCGAGTGAGTTCGTGATCTGTGTCACCAAGGTATTCAGCACATAGTCCATGACTTACTCGTGAGCGCCTTAGTTGGGCGAACCAAGCGCATTAGTCTCCGTGGGTTTGCTACCGGTGCAATCCATTTGACCAGGCTTAAAAAGAGCTTTCAACCGAGACACGGACTAAGTTGTACTCCTGCATAATCTGGATGCTCGAGCTAAGTTGCAGCAAGTTTTAAGCGAACCATGAGCAAAAACTGAAGTTGACCTCTAGTGATAGGGTACCACATTCTAATTACACAGAGACCACTCTCACCCAAAACTGAGCTTTTCTAAGCTAAAAAAAAAGACCAAAAAACGAAATGCAGGCGTCTCCATGCCCAGCCGATTTCGCATGTCAACTGATTGCGTCGACAGCGATATTTTAGAGACGATTCCTGAGGCTAGGGTGCATCGCCATTCACTGAAAAAATGACGGACGATTCAGCGGGGTTATGCCAAATGCACATTAGGCGCACTAGCACTTCGGTTTTCACTTCGGTGCCGGTTAGAGGCTCGGCTTTCGTGGTCCAGCAGGCTTCAGACAAGGATAGGCGAAATCGGTGTGGGCCTAAGTGCTAGCCGACTGAAACTGGAAGGGACACGCAAGCTCCGCCTCAACGGTATGACGCCATAGCGTTTTTGGGTTAATGCGCGTGCATGCATAATTGGCCACTCTCTACTTTACATTCATAGATCGCAGGGAGTCCTCGTACCACTGCTGGCACACTGGTGCAGCTGTTAAGCGATGCTGCATTGCCCGGCGATGGCAGGTGCTGCCGCCGGTTTAGCTTGTGAGATCCAGGTTTCCCCTCGCGATCAACCTCTCACAACAAATCATTAATTTAACTGTCACTTGCCGCGGCGTTCTGTTTTGCTCACGATCCGATTGGTAGATTGTGATGACGTCGCAAGGTCAGGTGACCTTGATGAGCCACACCTAACACTAAGACCGAAACTCAACAATTTTGTCACCGTCTGTGTGGCGCATTAAAACGGTGGAACCCACTCGACCCGTTTCGGTGTAGACGTCACGAATTTTAATAGAGTGGCGGTAAAAATTTTGGATTCAATTTTCTTAGCCGTAATTGCATCATTTGCCGCTGAACAAACACTAACGAACTCACAAAGAGACAGATAATTAATTTTTACTTAAGAATAATTGGACAGAGTTATCTTCAGGGTCCCTGCATGAGCTACGAAGTTTCCGATTGTGAAAAATTGTACGAGTCGCTTTGGGTCGGCCAGCATATTTTAATGGGCCAGCATTGGTAGGGTCACTATGGGGAAAACACGGGGTCGTCGACGGTTTGAAGCTTCGGCGTAGGAGAGTAAAAAAAGGGAATGGCAATGGCCCTGGAACTGTCTCCCTTCTGGGTGGACCCCTCAACCGCGCCATAAGGGAAATGAGGAAGGTGGGCGTGAAAGAAGAAAGAGGTGCCGCAGTGGACAGCTGCAGAATAATTTGGACCTTCTGGGCATCATTAACGTCGCACAGCGCACGGGCGCTTTTTGCGTTTCGGCTTTATCAAAACGCTGCCGCCGCGGCTGGATTCGAACCCGGGTACTCCGGCTCGAACCCCGACGCGGAGACCGCATTTAGATGTAGGTTAAACGCAAAAGGGACCTGTGTGTTGTGAGGTTTAGTCGCACGTTAAACACTCCCAGATGATTAAAATTACGACGTAAACAGGGAGCACATCCTTTTCTCGGTTCCACAGTCATAGAATGCCTGCTCCGCTAACCCTCTTCCGTCCATTCACGGGTGTGGTTGGTGCCTGCAACCTGCGCCGTGGACCTCCTGGAGGCGGTAAATTTTGTTGCTGTTTGTCCAACCTCACATAAAGTATTTGCCTCTTCTTTTCCTGTCTTTTTATTGCATTGCAATTTATCCTCCGCATTGAGTAGCCGATGTACGCGATGACGGCAGTTCGAACTGATGGAGCGCCGAACGGGAATGCAAATAGATACCCCATTTTTATGAGTGTTTCTTGCAAATTGAATGTATTTGGTGCCGAAACAAAGATAGCGTTCTGCACAAATTCTCAGCCTGCATCTTGATTAGATACTCTTAACGCGATAGCGTTAGGCCTCCCGTTGTGCAGGAACTACGGGGGCGTCGCTGTTTCGAGCGAAAAATGGGGTGGGATAGGGTGGCTCAGTTTGGCCACCCTGTTCACCTGGGTTGGCCACACTGTGGCCAGTCTGGGGTGCAAGATTCTGCTCGGCCTTGCGCAACCCGCGATGTCGAAAAATGGCCCGGAGAAGCAACCTAATTGGGCCACCTGCGTCACGTGACGTTGTGTCGTAATCACAACCTGCCCACGGACTGCGGGCAAACTGACCACAGTGGCAGGTGGCAGTTAAATCAATGACCGATCGTGAGAGGTTGCTCGTGAAGAGCAACTTGGGTCGCACAAGCCCCACCGGTGGCAGCACCTTCCATCGCAGGGCAGTGGCGCTTCCCTTAACCGCTGCACCATAGCGCATGGATTGGCATTAGGACTCCCGGGGACCTAAGAATGCAAACTTGAGAATGGACAATTCCGCATATATGGGCATTAACTCATTAAAGATATCGCCTCATGCCCTCAAGGCGGAGCTTAAGCGTCCCCACCAGTTTCTGTCGGCAATATGCGTTTTTTTTTGTGTTGGTAGACGTGTTGGTATGCATAGTTAGAATATTTGTGGACGCCACGGAAAATCCTCGCCACGTGTAGCATGCCTGAGGATGCTACACGTGTAGCATGCCCGAGGACAACTGCTACTACTTGTACTGAGCGATGGTGAATTGTGTAAAGGCCATGGTTGGTAGTTGCACTTTTGGGGACGCGTTGTCTTACCTCTACATCTTGATCCGTCGAGGATGTAGCCGGGTCTGCAGCTGCAAGACTTTCCGTGTCTGCTAAAATAACAAAGTTTTCCGCATCTGTCGACGTCTTCTTCGCCCAGTACGTCTGCTTCTGCCAAGCTGCAGGCGAAGACTTTTTGTCCGCCTGAAATCGGCGTACTAGAAAGTAAGTGGATTCTCGTTCATGTCCAATGTCATCGCGTTTTTTCGCTCTGCTTCCCATTTGCATTGATTTGCTGTGTGTATGTGGATCTCCATGGGTCGCGTTCTTAGAGATTTTTTGGTGTGTTTCCAAAGAAGACCGAGATAAAAAGATTAGAGAACACCGCTCATCCTCCTGTAGCCTAGAGATACCACTGCGGCCTCATCGCGCAAACGAATATGTAAGACTGATATCTTCGTCATTTTGCGGCACATATCAGGCATTAAATAATTTTAGCTCCCATTTTCGGCAAATTAAGGAGAACATCGCACGGGTGCCGCGGCGAACGTGAAGCCGAACATGAGGGTGAACTTATCCGAAATACTCCGGAACTTTCTGTCCGAACGATATCCAGGTGACGAAAACTTCAATACCAGCGGGATTCGAACCATCGGCGCCTCAAACAGGGATGCTTCGTTTTATAGTGCCTTTGACCCCTCAGCCATCGCTGCGGCCTTTTCTTTTATCGTTATTACACGGAAGAGCAACAGCAGTACTGACTCTCCTGAAGCCTTAGTTAATCATGCCGCATTCCGAGAATCCATCATTTATTCGCACGCCATTCTCAAGCTATCACTCCGCACGCACATCGGAATTCAGGGACACACACACGTGCGTCAAGGAAGGGCAGCGATCAGGAGGACGACCCCATCGCACCAAAGCGCACTGCTCTCTGTTCAGAGACCTTGCTCAATGTGGCGGTTCATGTGTTGGCCCATCACACGGGTCTTCCACGGGTTAAACAGTCCATGAGCAGTAAAAATATCACATGAAATCCTAGAGTTATGACAGGCAGAAACTTTATGCAGGGCGTGATATAAATGTCTTCTTTAAGAGTACGCTGAGGCATGTCCCAAAAGAACACAGCATCGCGACACAACGCAAAACTGTGAAAACAGTCTGTTTGCTCGAACAGGCGGCAATTCACTGAACACGGCACAAACGTCTCCTAGAGGCGAAACCGTGGTACGTGAAGTTTGAAAAAGAATGTTCTTGTGGCCGACTCAATACATATCCGCTGCCCTCGATTTGCCATTTTCTTTCGTTCAAATTGTTGTCGAGAAGGCTTAATTAAAAGATTATAGAATTCAAATTTTTGCTTGCGTGTTTTCTTGTTTCAAATGATGTGTTATGAATGCTTATAACTGGACCACCGCTTGGTATTCTCCTAAGATCATTAAATAAATTATAATTGAATTTCATCTTGATGCGTTAGTTAGTTGAGTTGTTTTAAGCTAAAGGTATCATTAGCGTTGTTTATTCTGCCGGCAATTGCTCCACCGTAGCGTCACTTATATGTTAAAAATGTCCTAAAAGCAGTCAAATCTGCCCCGCTATGCACACAGTCGCTTATAATAGAAGATAGGCCGCTCCCGCAGTCACTATCGATACACACAGTCACTCACAGTATAACATTATCCACTCCAGAAGACACCATCTATACACATATTCAGTCACAGTTGAACATAGTCTATTGCAGAGCCACCATCCATGCACACACACACTCACAGGATAACATAGACCACTCCAGAAGGCACCATCTACGCGCACATTAAACGACATACGACCATAGACCGTCCCTGCTGTCACCATTTAAAGTCAAGAACAGTGCCCTGCAGGAATGTTAAAAGACGGCGTGCAGCCTCTATTCTGCATGTCTGGTTTCGATTCGGGTATAGAATGTCCTGAACTGTACTGTGAAGGGCTCCTGTCCTCTTGAAGGAAGCGAACATCACATACCTTTCCGCGTTATACTCTGGACAGCACATAATATAATGTTCTATATCCCCGCACACACCATATATAGAACATAGCGGAGACGATGCCATGCCCGTCTTATGCATCCAGGCAGGAGTACGAGCAGCGCCCGTTCGAATTCGATGTAGTAGAGTGGCCTGGCATCTTCTCAGACCCTTGGTCACACATGGCTTGTGGGGCGCACTCCACACGGTACTGAAATAATTGAGCACCTTTTTTCTCAAGCAACGTTATGCATTTGGAGGGACTCGTTGTGATGAACCTCGTGACTGAGCTTTACGGGCGAGACTGTCTGCCACCTCACTGCCTCTGACTCCTATGTGAGAGGGCACACATTGGAAATATAGAGTAAAGCCTATGTTGTGCAGATTCTCTACCAAGCCTAGATAGCTTATAGACAAGATGTCAGTAGGGAACCCGCGCTCTAACCCCTGAAGGGCAGATTTAGAATCAATTAAGATGACAACAGGTTGAGCCGGACAAGGCCCTAACTTCGGTAAAGCCGCCTCAATAGCAACAGTTTCGACCGTTGTGGGGGATACGACAGCAGAAATGCATACAGGCCACTTACATGCCATAGAAGGAATGTAAAAAGCCGCTGCGCTAGCTTGTTTAGCCTTATCCACAGAACCATCCGCGAAAATTTGAAGATGGCGGTCATACTCTTTTGGAAATGTTCAAGTACGACCGAACGCGTTGCTGCCAAACGAGAGCTGCGCTTTGCGCTTACATGGTGAATTGTGACCTTGAAGTCGAGGGTCGGAAAAGACCAGGGTGGTTTCAACCGTTTCCTTTTCCTTGGAACATTAAGGCCTAAAGAACTAAGAGTAGTAAGTGCCATGTAGGCTGTCAACTCATATCTCTTGCAGAGCCGCTGGAGAAGGGATTGCCCAGCTACCGTCTCTGCTAGGCGGCCAAGATGCAGTAGAAGTCTCTGTGAAGCGACAAGATTAAGAGGTTTTGATAGTGAGTCCGGTGTCAGACTCCGGTGACTCCGACAATATAATAGGTGAAACTGGAAGAAGAAAACACGCAGGCAAAAATTTGCGTGTCTATAGTCCTTTAAAGGGCAAATGCAGAGGCTTTAGAATCGACCAGATGAAAGAAGCTGAATGTGTGACACTTGTAGGTAAAGCATGCCAAGTCTTTTCGGGCTAGCATTTGAAATGGAGTTGTAATCACCGATTAAAATCCCTACTGCCTTCTGTATTCATTCAATGGATCCAAAATACCGCTTATTCATTCCAAACGCACCATGGGAAGCGAATAAAGGCTGAATACAAAATTCTTCACACAGTGCACCCTCTTTGTTACGAAGTCAGTGAGAGGAGGAATATTTTTTGTATATAAATGCTGTTCCAATATCTGTTAGGCCTCAGAACTTGGGGAACAGTTTCTGGAAGTATGCTGTAGGAGCACTGTTTGATGAGCACTGATTAATCCCATAATGTGTTATTCTTACTAAATACAGCTTTAATGACGAAAATTTACCAGATTCTGCTTTATAAGCTGAACCGAATTCGCGAAAAGACGCCGTTAAGCAGAGCGCCCAGTACTTCGCAAAACTTGATTATCTCGGCGAGCCCCACGGTAACAGTAAAACATATGAAAAGACCCCGAAGTGAAGTTGAAGGTATAACTTACCGCAAAGCAGCGAAGTCAGCAGTATCAGCCATCCCGCGAACATTTTAGTAGCTGGCTCGGGCTTCATCACTCAGGCTTTTGCATCTAGCACTGCACGCAGGTCAGCGCCGGTGGCTTTGACTGTGTTTACTTGCAGCTTGGCCGCACGCTTAAAGTTTTTTAACGAGAAGTGGACGCAAACCGTGGAACCAAGCCGTTCATTCGACGCTCGTTATCGGGACGGCTGACGGCTCCAGTGTCGCTTAT
This sequence comes from Amblyomma mixtum, assembly GCF_055824585.1. NCBI lineage: Eukaryota > Metazoa > Arthropoda > Arachnida > Ixodida > Ixodidae > Amblyomma > Amblyomma mixtum. Next base: position 295,536,135 of record NC_143012.1, read on the forward strand.
CGCCGCTGGTCCTTGCTTCTCCCGAGTTCCGTCTTGAGGACGAAGAAATGTCGCGCCCGGCTCAACTTGTCGACGCAGGCTTGCTAATTAAACTTTATTCACAACTGTGCCCTCGCTTAAGTTACAAACGGCAACTTTCAAGATGATGTGCGCCATAGTTTCACTACAAAAGGAGTCCCTCTTACTGAAATAAAAGAAAGTTATTGTCAGAAATAAAAAAAAGAAAATCTCTCTTCGCCTTCGGGCTAGCTTGGCTGCCTCCAGCCACAACGTTAGAAGCCCAGCAAATGTTCCTCATGCGTGTGAAGCAAACATTACAACTCCACACGTCAAAACTAAACACTTAATAAAAAAAAGCTGAACGTAGGGTTCCTTATAAAGTATATATATGTTGTGTTATCAAACCAACTTTGCTTATTTGTACACAGAGAAAGTGGCAATGCCAAAATTCCGGCTCCGCAGGTCGCAATTATCTGTAGTATTCGAAAAAGCTTATATCAACTACCCCCCCCCCCCCCCTCCCCTCCTCTGCCTTCACACACTGCATGTTACGTCTTTCTTTTCCTTCAAATTATGATTTTTTTTCGGGCTTTAACACTTCTTCAAAGGAAGCAGAACAGTATTCGAAAATTCAAATTAGGCTGTTGCTAGACAGAGTGCATAATGGCATTGCCGTAAGTTCCGCAACACGTAAGAGGTTACCGGGCGCTGACAATAGTCTAGAATTAAGCCCCAACTCCAACGACACTTCCTGGGCGTACGCGCTCAGCGTCGGCGCTCTTGGCGCCGCGCAACGACAGGCGCTGGCAGCAGTACGCATCTCCATGGTACTAGGCGCTGGCTAGCGCTGCCGCACGCTGCTCGCGCTTGTGCTCACGCTGCAGTGTGGTTGCCAGACCTGTCGGCCACTTCTTCGGTCCCGGCGCCACTTTTCTTTGTCTCCGTCGCCGCTTGATATATCCGGCGAAATTTGTCTCGTAGCGATTTCCACCGCTTTTGGGCTAGAGCGGAACCCTCTGCACGATTGAAACACAAGCGTTTTCGAGCACATTTCACTCAATCAGCACTCGTCACAAGCAAGATATCGGCTTACCTGTGCTTGGCAGGCTTGGCAGAATCTCCGCTGCCACTTCAAGCCACAATGCTTCCTTTATTAGCTTATTTTTATGGCTTTTGTGGCTCGCCTGCCAGAGCGACGGCCGCCTTTCTACTGCGGCGATCAGACTTTCATTTATTATTTTATTTTGCGACATGGCGCGAACAGCCTCGACACCAAGAAAAAATGTAGACAGCAAATTTTGAAAAGCGCGCGAAAAGCCGCACCGGATGTCCCGAGAACCGCGTCCTTCCATTGGTGTATGTCTGCCGGAGGTACGCCCATGAGAGACGTGACGATGAGCAGCTTCCGGCGCCCGCGCTAGCGCTGGCGCAGATATCTAGCAGTGACAGATATCGGCGCCTCGCCGAGGTTCGCTGGCGTCTCCTGCAGTGCGCATGCGCAGACCGGTTCTAGCGTACGCCAAGAGCGCCGACGCTGAGCGCGTACGCCCAGGAAGGGCCCTTGGAGTTGGGGCTTTACACCAGAAAACACCGAGAGGAAGTCAAAAACTGAAAAAAAAAACAATGGTTTCAAATTGTATTGTTCCACATTGAATTTAGCACCAAAAGATCTTTCTTTCTTTCTTTCTTTCTTTCTTTCTTTCTTTCTTTCTTTCTTTCTTTCTTTCTTTCTTTCTTTCTTTCTTTCTTTCTTTCTTTCTTTCTTTCTTTCTTTCGTCGTTTAGTTAATAATGTAGTTTAGAAAATTCCCTTGGCCTTTAGCACTGCCCTACGTAGGGCGAACCTGACCGTGCCTGAATGAGAGGATAACGGAACACTCTAATAATGTTTCCAGGACGGCAAAGACGAACCTCGGAGTTCACTGCTCGAAATGTCCCCTCCCCGTTCCTGTGAGCCCTTGTTTCATGAGTGCACACGGCCCCTGTTGAGTACATAAGAAAATAACAGGATCAAAGTATGATGGGCTCATTCGGGTTCCCAGTAGAAGGTCGCGTACTTCGTAATGGTCTAAAAGGAAGACTCAGGGAAGAAAAAAAATATTTATTTACCCATGGGAAAAAGAGTCAATGTTGAGAAGTTCTTCATGTCTAAAAGTAAACAAACAACAAAAAGACGTGAAATACGTCTTGACTCTCAGCCTGGCTTAGTCCAGAACCGTCGCACCGGTTGAGCAGCCGGGCACTCGTCTTTCTCGACGCATCTTCCGTTGTGCCAGACTTTGTCCGCGGGGCAGAAGCAGCCTGGCTGGCAGGGCGCCAAGTCGTCGGATTCTCCCTTGGGAGATGAGCACCCAGGTGCGTTCGCGGGGCCGCACGTCCTGAATTCCATCCCCGACGGGCAGGGCATCTCTGCGCACGTGGTGAAGATTAGAGATCGAGGGTTTCAGTAGTAAAGCGCATAGGTTCTGCAGTGTCGGCAGCCAGTTCCATACTGGAACGCAGAAGCTAAAGTAAGCGGTTTAGGTATTTCTGTCATTTTCTGTCAGTAACAACACAGTTACTCAGATCATCATCAGCAGCAGCATCATAATTTGTTAAAACGTTAAGGACCTTTTACAGGGTATTAGATAAGGGGGGGGTGACGAACATTGGAACACAAAGCCAAAGAAGCTGAAACAAAAAATATAAAAATCCAGGAAAACAGCTTATATATACAATGAGTACAATAAACACAATATCAATACAGTCAATACTGCACGATCAAATGAATATCCAGTTAAAACAGTCAAAGCAGATCAGCCTTGTGCCGCCAAAAGCTCACAGAAAGGAAGAAAATGACGCGGAGGGTGCTTCAAAAATGGCGAACACGCTTGAAGCATGCAATGAAGTCCAATTTTTTTGGACATCATATATAATTTTTGAGGCAACTGTGAAGTACTGTAAGATATTGTTATGGCAATATTGATGGGAATGGTCTCATGTTACGATGAATAGCAAAACAATGGCTGCCGATTTAGCACTGCTAAGCAAGAAATATAGGGCGAATTAAAGCACAGTTTTTTGCAGACGGACACCACCACCATGTATTTGAAAGCGGGATGATGGTGTCCACTGACCCAGGCAGCGAGTTATGCTCGTCTTCAACTGTTTCATTGCCAGTGTCCATTTAACCAATCTACGCCACTGACCTATGCTCCAATTCCTCGTCTCTGCAGCAATGTTGACTCCAACGCGTATTCCTCTAATACCGTGTTTCTGCCACAGCTTTGTTCATGCCAGAGCATGCAGCGCACATCTCTCTGTCGCTACCGTCACATAGCTTCAAGAGCGAATGTTAGTTTAATAGTAGTACCAGTTGATGAAGAAGACGACAGTGCGTTAGCATTAATGTTACATCCTGACTGTGGCGGCCGGTGTGATTCAGTACCATCTTCACCCTGTGTGCACCCCCTCTCCACTCGCCGGAACCAATCCAGCAATCGCAGTGTACCATGCCACCCTTCCCAGCCCTCGACTCTGATTGGCAAGCGTGCTTTCACCCTCGCCACCTGTCACCTACCACCGACTCGCTCACCCTCTCCATTTTTTTCACTGCACTTTCAATTCCTTCTAATTCCTTCTAATTATTTCTAGTGAAAGCCTGTGAGGGCTTAAGACTGATGAGGTCTGAAGTCTCCTCAGCATTGTTGCCTGTGTTCTACTCAGTTGCTTAATCGAGGGAGGATAGATTCTTCTGTTTTTCTTTTTAAAGCTGCGTGATTTTTCACGGTTTGAGCTTGCCGGGTCAAATTTAAAACGTCGGCGACTCAGTTTCACCCGGTTGATCAGACCTTGGGCCATTCTGTCCGCTGCTACATTTCCTTTGTTTTCGCCATGTGCCGGAACCGAAAGAATCTTGATCTGCTCTAGTACTTCCGCTGTTGCTATTATTCCAGTCGCTGTTTTCCCGACTAGGCCTTTACTGTAATTTAATACGGCTCTTTTAGGGTCGCTCAATATGATCCAGGAGGAGGGATTTACCACCGCCAGGGCTATGTCTGCTTCTTTGTATTGCACTTACATTTATGATTCTACGGTTGTCGGTAACTACGCTTCCTATATATTGGTTATGGGTTTGCCTGGCGGCATCCACATAATGAACTACAGAGTTTCCCCTCAAAGCCGCCACAATCGCGGGTGCGTGGGCTTGGTTCGAGTATTCGCTTATACAGTGGGGCCACCGAGCGAAAATAAATGAAAGCGCTTCAGCGCTGGCTTGAACGAACTTTTTGTTTCTGCAGTTATTGATGGGAATGGCGAGTGCATTACCAGTCATCACTTTTTAATTCAGAAAAACTGTGAACATAAAGAAAGATGTCAAACCTAACTGTCGTGTCCGGTCGCTGTGTTGAATGCAGCGAAAGACGCACACGGTACTTTTAGACTTCGTTTATTTAAAGCCGATGAGGGTGCGACCAGCGTCGACCGAGGCAGGAGCCGAACTGGCCGCCCGAAGAAAGGAGGGAGCCGAGAAGCGTCCACGGGAGGGAGTGGCTTCCCAGAACAGGAGGAGGGTGCGGGGGCGCACCGTGGGGGGGCATCCGGCGACAGCGTGCAACGAGGGGCAAGCGGTCGTTAGGAGGAGGATGCGAACTGTCGTTAGGAGGGGAATGCGAGTGGTCGTTAGGAGGGGGCGCACACACACAAAAGCAATAAGGGGACACAACACTTCCTTCCCCCTTAGAAAGTTGCCTGGTATCGTGCAGGGGGTCGGCGCTCACGCGTGGAGGCGCGCTGGCTTTGTGCGCTCGGGGGAGAAACACTTGTAGGCTGGCTGTTGTTCGCTGTGTCTCCTAGGTCTGTCCTGGGCGAAGTCTCTTCTTCCGGGAAGAGGTGCCAGGCTATGTGGGAAGATGGTGCACGTGTTCTCTCCGCTGGCGGACAGCTCTCAGACGGCGTCGTAAATCTACGCAGCTGGTTGAGATGTCGGCGTGCTACTGTGCCATGTATGTTGACGAGCCAAGAGCGCAGGCCTATGCGTCTGACAATTGTAGCTTCCTCCCAGCGTGGCTTTTTCAGAAACTGTCGGGCGAGGACGCGCTGCCCCTCATTAAGCGTGCCGCAGCGCGGAATTGCTTTTTCTTCCCGGAACGTCTTTGCCTTTGGCTCGGGGAGGATGGCTGTGAGCTGGGTTCGCATTTCACGCTCGAACATCATTTTCGAGGGGGTCTCGCCTGTTGTGCTCTGAACCGTCGTGTGCTGCTTGAAGAGAAAGCGCGCAAGGCGGCGCTGCAGCGAGCCTGTCTGATCTCTTTCAAGGGCGCGTTTTAGCTCGGCTACGTAGCGCTCGGCTTGTCCGTTTGTCGCTGGGTGGTAGGGGGCCGATGTAACTGATGAGATCCCGTTGTCGCGATAAAACTTGAGGATCTCCGCAGACACAAACGGTGTTCCGTTGTCCGACACTACCTTGCGCGGCAGGCCGAACGTTGCAAATAGTGATCGGAGGTTGTCAATGACTGCTGCCGAAGTCGTCTGTCCCATTTGCCTTATCTCAAGCCACTTTGTGTAGGCATCTACGACCACAAGGAAAGTGCAGCCCTCAATTGGTCCTGCAAAATCAATGTGCAGTGTGTGCCATGGTGTGTCTGGCTTTTCCCATTCTGGGACAGGAGCTTTCGGCGGGGCGCTCCGGCTGCTCTGGCAAGGCTTGCATTCTCGCACCACTGTTTCGATGTCGTTGTCAATGCCAGGCCACCACATGTAGCTTCTGGCACACTTTTTCATTTGCAACGATGCCCCGATGTCCGGCGTGGATGAGAGACATAGCTTGTGCGCGTAGTTCTCTCGGCATCACAACTCGGGACCCAAATATGATGCAGCCGCGATGGGTGCTCAACTCTGTAGCTCGCCTGCGGTAAGCGTCGAAGTTGTCCCCTTTGAGTTTATGCACGTTGCCTTGTTGAACAGCTGTGTAAACTAGCCGGAGAGCTGCGCACTTCTGCGTAGATGCTGCAACTGTGCCTGCTGTAAGCGGAGGTTCTGGCAGTGCTTCGAACATCAGAACGTCTCCTGGTGGAAATGGTTCGTCAACAGTTGCGTCTAGTGGCAGACGGCTTAGCGCATCGGCGTTTTGATGTTTACTCCCATTGCGGTAGACCAGAGCGTAGTCGTACGCTGAGAGTTTGATGGAATGCTGCGTCGGCTCGATGACACCTTGCTGCTCCAGTTTGTCCAACTCTTTTTCAACTGAATCTCGGAGAGCAAACGGCACCGGCCTGGCCTTCAGAAATTTGGGTTGCGCGTTGTCCAACAACTCCAGTGTGACCGGGGGCCCTTCGTTTCCTGGAATCTCTTCCGAGAATACTCTTTCGTATTTCTCTTGCAGTTGCTCAACCATGTTCTGGCTCGGCGTCTGGTGTATGCCGCATATCATCACGCCTAGTGGAGAAAACCAGTTTCTCCCTAGAAGGCTTGATCCTGTGCCCTTCACAACAAGCAGAGGTAGCGTATGGGTCTGGCCGTTGTAGTTAACCTGCACGTTGGCAGAGCCCAATAGTGGCAGATTCTGTCCTGACCACGTTCGCAGGTGCGTGTCGTCTTGTTGCAGGGCGGGTGCGTCAGATGGCCATGAAGTTCGGAACGTGTCCTCACTGATCAGAGTACAGGCTGCGCCGGAGTCCACCTCGAACTTAATCAGCTGGTGATGTACGCTTACTTCTGTAAAAATCTTCGGTCGCGTGCCGAGATTCATGGTGTTCAGGTCGTACAACACAGATGGTGTTGCTGATGTTGTTCCATGGAGATCAGATAGCGGCGTATTCTCTGAGGCGTTGACGCTGTGATTAGGCTGGGAAGGTGACTTTATCTTGGCAAGTCTCCGTTTCGTAATGCATGCTCTTTCGATATGCCCTCGCTTGTGGCAAAAATTACACGTGGCTGACTGGAATCGACATCCCTGGGGGTTGTGTTGGTCGTCACACCGCCAGCAGCGTTGTGCCTTTTTGACCGATTTAACAACAACAGAAGGCTTGCGCACCTGGTTGCTTGTCTGGTGTACCGGCTCGGTGTTCCGGCGAATCCCTCTCTGCTGGTGACCGGCGCTCTCCGCTCGAACGGCGATGTCGTAAGCTTTGCTGAATGTGAGGTCCTTCTCAGCGAACAGGCGCTGCTGCAGTGACTCGTCACTCAGTCCGCACACAAATCTGTCGCGTAACATCACGTCCAAGGGAAGCATGGTGGTGTTAGCAGAAGAAGCTGCGTCTCCCTCCTGCCCGGTAGCTGTTGTCGACAGCGTTCCAAAATTGCAGTCGGCAGCGAGCTTCTTGAGCGCGGCTACGTAGGCGCTCACAGTTTCTCCTCCCAGTTGATCTCGTCGTTGGAAGCGAGCCCGGCTGTAGACCTCGGATGGCCTTGGGTCGTAGTGCTTTTGCAGCGCTTTTACGATGTCGTCGTAAGACACTGCCGCTGGTGTGCTTGGCTGAATAAGGGCGCAGACAGTATCGTAGGTCTGCTCCCCGCACAGCGTCAGCAGGTTGGCCCTCTTCAAGGCTGGGTCTGTGATGTTGTTAGCTTCAAAGTAGAACTGAAGGCGTCCAACCCACGATGACCACGATGAGCCGTTGAACTCTGGTATCTGATTGGGAAACCCTCGCGTAGCCATGGCTTGTCAATAGCGTTGCGTAGCGCGGGTCGAATCCACTTTCTCGTCGCCACTGTCGTGTCCGGTCGCTGTGTTGAATGCAGCGAAAGACGCACACGGTACTTTTAGACTTCGTTTATTTAAAGCCGATGAGGGTGCGACCAGCGTCGACCGAGGCAGGAGCCGAACTGGCCGCCCGAAGAAAGGAGGGAGCCGAGAAGCGTCCACGGGAGGGAGTGGCTTCCCAGAACAGGAGGAGGGTGCGGGGGCGCACCGTGGGGGGGCATCCGGCGACAGCGTGCAACGAGGGGCAAGCGGTCGTTAGGAGGAGGATGCGAACTGTCGTTAGGAGGGGAATGCGAGTGGTCGTTAGGAGGGGGCGCACACACACAAAAGCAATAAGGGGACACAACACTAACCAAAAGCTGCAGAAGTACCTTTACAGGTGTCGTTGCTATGACGCCAATGTGCAGCGCGTATTGTTAGGCCCAACATCCTTATAACAAGGGCTAGTATAGCCACTTATAACTTGATCTATGGGAAAGAGTATGCGAATTACAAGCAAATGCTGCTATTCAGAGAGAGATTGGCGTCGAAGTGCAGCGGTGACAGTGTATTTGATCGGAAGCGGACGGGCCGCGCGTCCCCACGTTGTCAAAGAAACCCATAACGTACCCGCAGCGTGCGCACGGTATTAGGGACATTTAGAACAGGGTGGTGACCCTATCGGTGAGAAACACGGGGTAGTAGGGGGGGTGGGGGGGGGGGGGGGGGGTGCGCAGCACAGTAACCGGAGGGAGAGGAGTTATTGTCCTGCGCCTACGCATTGGCGCCCCGCTATTTTCCTATGCCCTTGACCGATAACGTCACCCTATTCTAAACGTCTTTGTAGTCCTATATTTAGTATGAACGCGAGACACGGTTAGAAACGTACCGTTGAGCGCATAAGCATTCGTTAACCGCTGGTAAACGTGCGTATTCATACTGTCAGCTTACCTGTAAAACCTTCGCAGCGAACAGTACAAGCACAATAAGCGCGAAAGGGAACAGTTAGCCCGTAATCAATGATTGCTTTGATTTTTGTTCCAACGTCGAAGTTGACTAAGTACTAAGAGAGCATTCTTTTCGAGGAAGACTGTTTACAAAAAAGGAATGTTGATTTTCACTCTTTCTTTCGTTAGTTTATGCGGTTTAATGTCCCAAAGCGATATGAGGGGTGCCGTAGTGAAGGGCTAAATTTAGACCGCCTGTGGTTCTTTAACGTGCATTGACAACGCAGAGCACACGGGCTTCTAGAATTTTGCCTCCATCCAAAGCGAACGCCGCGGCTGGAATCGAACAATGCAGAAAGTTGGGCGAGCTGGTAATACATGTTGAACTTAGCAAAGCGCAATTCTTCTTCTTGCTTCTTCTTCTTCTTCTTCTTCTTGTCCCTGTCTTTTAATTGCGCTTTGCTAAGTTCAACATGGAATCGAACCCGCGTATTTCGGGTCAGCAGCCGAGCACCATAACTACTGAGGCACAGCGGCGGCTACTATTTCTTTAGAAGCAGTCGCTAGCTGCTTGGCAACAGAACGAGTTATAAGCAGAATCGACGCGCACTTTCCGTCAAGGCAATACATGGGCAAAAGCACGCCAGGACAGAACGATGGAACTCACCACATGATTTTCCGGGCAGCTCGTGGAATGTGATGTTGAACTGCTCGCAGGCCAGCTTGAAGGCCGCGAATGAGTCGCAGTGGCAGTAGCCGCTACCGCGGCAGGAACAAACCTGCTCGACGCAGCTATCGAAGAAACTCAGCCCATGCTTGAGGTACTCCCAGCAGGGCCTGAATGTCGGGTTTCTCCTTTTGCAAAACCAGAGAAAGGAAGACGGCACAGGTTAAGATCATCACAACCGTGAAGTGTTCGCAGAAAATAGGAGGAGGTGAAAGAAAGCCGGTGTTAGACTCCGCTGGCCCTTTGAACAACCAGTCGGCCTTCCTGTACTATTACCAGATAAATCTGCACGTCCCTATTGCATTCTTGGCAACGGAATGAGGCAGGATGTTGCACGAGGCTACGATTCTCCCAAGCTTCTGTTCTCTACGTTGCAGTCTCCAGCTTGCAAGGAACTCCTGCGAACGAAATGTCAAAAGTTCGAGCACACGATACGTGCACTTTGGCTTTCTCGCTACAACCAAAAGTTCTGAACCCGCGACTTTCAGGGCGAAAAGCTCTACTCCTCTTATGCTGAGCCTGAAGGTAAACTGGCTCTTAGATTTGAACTCTAACGGGGGGCGCGCTGCAGTGGCTATGATGTCATGCCTGCCATGTGAAGCGCCGACGCCACAGCGGCGCGCTTGGCAGTCACCTACGCCGCTGCGCCTACCGCGGCTCTGGATGCTCGCTCTTGCTAGGGGGCCGCGATGCGCGCGCCCTCACCGAAGGAGGGCGCTTGCATCCCGGCCCCCTAGCTTTCGCACTTTTGTCACGTGACGCATCACGTGATTTGCTCTCGCTAATATAATTTCAGTGCTTGCTGCCATGTTTATCCTGGCTCAGCTGAGTTGAGCCACAGCCATTGTTTTTGCATTGTGTCATTAGTTCGAAGCGAAACCTACTGAAAACACTTTCCACAAGGCATTCCAGAAGGTGCTTCACTAAGACTTTAAGAGATTTACAAAAAAAAAAGGCTTTATGAGTTAGCAGGGCGCTCTTGGCATAGTTTTCTGAGCGGCGTAGTACGGCCGAATCCAGCTAAGACGTGCCAGCTAGCAGGAAGGGCCGCCGCGGTGGCTAAGCGGTTATGGTGCTCGGCTGCTAACCCGAAAGACGCGGGTTCGATCCCGGCCGCGGCGGCTAGAATTTCTTTGGAGGAGAAATTCTAGAGGCCCGTGTACTGTGCGTTGTCAGTGCACGTTAAAGAACCCCAGGTGGTCGCAATTTCCGGAGCCCTCCACTACGGCGTCTCTCATAGCCTTAGTTGCTTTGGGACGTTAAACCCCATAAACCAAACCAAACCAAGCTAGCAGGAAGGTTAACTAATATTGAATAGTCAACTTCTTAACTATTACTCCTAGGCTCCTTAATTATTTAAAAGGCGTGTAGCCCACTGCAAGCAATGCCCATATCAGTTTTTAGAATTTCGAAAACGCGGCTATCCCCGGCGCTGTGGCCCAACAAATTTTCCTTATTTCGACGAGTTACGTGCACTGGAGAGGTTGCTTTGCCTGCAAGCTTCTCGAAAGCTCATGCATTTTGGCGAGATGTTACCGAAATTTGGTGGGTCACAGCGCCGGGGGCAACCGTGTTTTCGAAATTCTAAAAATTGATATGGATACTACTTACGATAGGCTACACGCTTATCAGTAATTAAGGAGCCTAACGGTAATAACTGAAAAGTGAACTATTCAATAATGGTTAACAAGCCTGCTGTTAGCCCGTCTTAGCTCAATTCTGATGTACGGCACCACTGACAATGCTATGCAGAAAAAGCTCACTTCTAAATGAGAAAGCCTTAAAAAAAAAAAACAGCTGCGGTTCAACTACTGCTGATCCTGGTTAGAGAGCGAAAGCTATGGTGCGTCGGGGAAACTATACGCGGCTTGGGTCTGTAATGTTGAGTGCGTTCCGGACACTGGATATGCAGCGCTCCCACCCTGCCGCCCTGGCAGGTGGCAATTATTGGTTGATCGCGAGAGTTTGCTCACCCAATGCACGCTGCGGCCTATTGCTGCAGTGCCATGTCTGCCGAAACGTTGTCAGCGCTAACGCATGCAGCCCACATCTCTCTCTCTCTCACCACCCGACCTACCTCAGTGCGCGATTCTGGCGTCCGCTGACGCCCGAAGGCGTTTCAGGTAAGCCGGCTGCTAATTTTTAAAAATCGGGCTTTTGAGGTAACGAGAACCATGAGGGGGTTCCCGCACAGCTTCCGCCCTCAGCGTTCGATGATGTTCCACGTCACACTCGAGGTAATACAGGGCGTACTACGTCCGCCGCGATGGACGAGTCTAGCGATAGCGAACACTCTCATGGTTCGGTTACACGCGAACATAAATACCCCGGAAACCAGAAGATTGAACAACCGTCGCCGTAGCTCGTTTGGTAGCGCTCCGGAGGCGAAATTCTGAGGTCGTGGGTTCGGATTCCACCAGCAGTATGGTTGTTTTTTCTTATGCTATATAATTAATTGTCTTTAAGCGATAGAACTGTAGGTATTACTCTCGCATTGATCAACAGCACAAATATGCACCTTAGTTTCGGTGGCTGTCGGCTTCCTTCACATGTCTGTCAAACGAGCCCCTAATTTTTCCATCTCTTGACTGCTATATAGCTTAACGAGGGTCTCGCTTCTGGCAGTCTTGATGACACAGGTAGCGTAA